>NC_092036.1:4346884-4659256 GCF_003086295.3 Arachis hypogaea | reverse complement strand
TCCGTTAAAGAATGATGCACTGTAGAAAGAGATTGCGTGAGAACGTGCTTTAATTAACGGGGTAAAATTTTAATATTTTAAGAAATTATACAATTACCCATCTCAAATAATAAATTACAAAATAACTCAACTATAGTTAAGATAATGACCAATTAAAGTGTGACACATCATAAAAAATAACTTACATATTATTTTAGAGGGGGTTGGGTAAAATTTACCTATATTCAATTACTATAACCTTAAACTATATGAGGCTGGTTGATCTTTAATTAGGGTATTATTATTATTATTATTATTATTATTATTATTATTATTATTATTATTATTATTAGATATAAACTTGATCATGTATTTTTTTTTATCAAATAGTTTAATATTTTAGAAAAATAATTTATGATCCGATCTAATGTAATTAGATACTTGTTGACATTTTTTTTTATATATACGAGAGAAATATTTTACAAGTCCCACGTTGATAAAAACAAAGAAAAATACAAACTCTTGATAATTATAAACACCAAATAAATTTTTTTTTGAGTCAAAATTTGAAATTCAATTATACATATTTAAATATTATTTTAATAAAAATAATGATTTAAATTAATCTTTAAAAATTTTACAAATTGACTAATTTTTAGCGTGACTCATTAACAAAGAATACTAAATAGACATATTAACTAGTCACCAAAAAAAAAAAATAGACATATTAACTCACACACATGGTCATTAAGTATTTACGTGTGGACATCCATATGTGTGAGAGAATAAAACAGTCTCTAGCTTTTAAAATAGCTAAAAAGGTGAAAAAGAAATAAGATAGTGCCATGGATGAAAAATATGATTGAGAAAGTAAAAAATAAAAATCAGAAATTATTTTGTCTACTCGTATATGTGAACACCTTACAAGCATGTGTGTTGATTAATGTATCAATTCAGTTTTTTTTTTTTTTTAGTGAGTCACATTGAAAATTGATTTAAAGTCTGTTCTGGCTAACAAAAAAAATTATAAAGATCGATATGTGTATTAATTTTTTTTTAAATTAAAATGTTCATTTTTAAAATTTTTGAAGATAAATTTAAATAATTATTTTTTAATAATATCTTTAATCTACAAATTAAAAGAGAAAATATTAAGAAATAAGTGTGATTTATCAAAGAGTGATTTTTGATTTTTCAAATTAACTCTTTCTCTTTTAGTCAAATAAATTTCTTTTACTATACGTAATTCTTTGGGATATCCTCTTTTTCTATTTTGTTGATCTCTTGAAAAATAAAGGAGCTAGAGAAGAGCAAAGGAAGAATTACGATAAAAAATAATAGAAATGAATTGGAGTTATATATAACTGAGGGTAATTCATACGGTAAATGATGCTGAAAAAACTTAAAATTTGAAAAATCAAGGAAATTGGCGAAGGTGTGAAATGGATCAAAAGATGAATATAGAAAAATTAATTGAACTGAAACAAAGTAGAAAAATTGAAAAATAGGTAAAAAGCATATAATATGATTATTAGATGAAATGAGAAATTAAAGGGTGAAATGTCAGAAAATTTGAACTTTAAATTTTCACGGTAGGAGAAAAATTGCGGAGTTAACAATTAAACATCACAGAAGTAGACATAAAAAAAAAAAAAATCAACAGAAGGAATAAATCACATATATCTGGAAAAATGAAAAAGAGAAAATATCATGTAGGATGATAAATCAATTAATCAGATTGTATAATGGAGGATGAATGGTTCGCATGGAACCAGGGCAACGGAAACAAAAATCTTATAAATTAAGGGTTGAAAATTAAAAAATTATATAATTAAATATTATATAATATTTTAGTGACAATATTTTCTTTTATTATTTTTAATAAAAAATTATTAACAAGTGTTATATCAATAAAAAAGTTCTAGACAAAATAATACTTTAAAATTTTATTATCATTCATAGTTAAAAATAACTCCGCCTATTTTATAACCAGTTTCAAATCTGGATAAAGGAGAAGAATTGTATTAAGCCTTCGACAGTCTGATAAACTCTAATTTTGTGGTTTATCTTGTGTAGAATTTAGGGGATTTTATCAATATTTTTCGTACTTATCCATATAAAATGCATGGTTTTGTGTTTGCTTTTTAATTTTGCTTCATGATTGAAAACATGCTCATTTGACCTTAAAATTGCTATATTTTAATTCTCTTCTATTACCATTCGATGTCGTGATGTGTTTGTTAAGTGTATTCAGGATTTCTAGGGCAAGAATGGCCTAGAAGTGGAAAGGAAGCATGTACAAGTGGAAGGAACATGAAGAATGGAGTTTTGGAGGAGTTGGCGCCTGACGCGTGCACGTGGATTGGCGAATTCCCACCGACGCGTACGCGTGGATCCCAAAACTTACCGACGCGCACGCGTGACGCTTAGCACGTGACCTCATTAAAGAACTCGTGGCTGTCGATTTCTGAGGAGTTCCAGGTCCAAATCCAACTTGATTATGTATGGAAAAGACCCAGGAATTGTAGGGGGAAAAGGGAGGGATCATTCAAGACACACTTACATAGAATTTTGGCTAGTTTTTGTTCTTGTTCATCTAGAGAGAGAAACACTCATTCCTCTCTATATCTAGTTTGATTTGATCTTCCTTGTTGGGATTTTGAATTGGATATTGTTGATTTTAGTTTGAATTACTTAATTTGAGTTCTATAGTATAATTTCAATTTAGATATTGTGTTGGATTTATGTTTTCTTGTTATTTTCTCATTTTCTTCTCATTTTATGAACTTTATGGATCTTGAATCTCTACTATTGCATTGGTATTTTTCATGATTAATAGTGTTGTTTGAGTTGTTTTTTATTGATAATTGTTAGTGGGTGCTTGTAATTTTCAATTTAATCGCAATTTGAATATGCCTTTTGTTAGTGCATATTATGTATTTGATGAAATGTTTTCCTTGATTATGGAGTAGTCTTCTTTACTCTTGGTCTAGGCTAAGAGAATTGGGTAAATTTGAGTCATTGAGTTTAATTGATTTGGTGATTTGAGAACCCTTAGTGGTCAATTTGAGAACCATTGACACTAGCTTACTACTAAGTCAATTAGTAGTTAAGTTAGGACTTATGGATTGATATTGACCAAGTCATTTGACATACTTCAAGTATAGAAGTAAACTAAATGAGCTTGGTTCCTCACAATTGTCAAGATATGGTTATTAGACAAGAATGGTGATCCCAATTCTTATGCCTAGCCAAGAGTTCCTTTTATTATTCATACTTAAAAACCAAAAAATCCCAATTGCTTGAATTTTGTTATAGTTAGTTTAGTTGATTACTTACTTCTAGAGTAGAAGTAGATTATATGTTCTCTTGCTAGATTGAAATTGCTCATACCTTACTTTAGTTACTTGATTTAGTTTCTTGCACCCTAAGATTCCTTGCATGTTAAGTCTAGTAGTTTAATTTCTTGATCATGACTCCCAATCCCGGAATTCTAACCAATGTTGATGTACATGTTTGCCCATTCTTTATGAGATGACCCGAGTTTTGAATACTTCGGTTTACTTTTGGGGTTGAACTTTGTGACAACCAATCTTTAAAATTTGATTCGAAGATTATTAGTTGGTGCGAACTATACTAACAACGTAAATATTTTGTGAAATTCTAAACCGACAATAAATCCTCTCCCATCACAGCCAACATAAAAGTTTAGTCGAATCTTCATGACAAGGATCAAAAACGTTATTGCGCTAAAGTTAGGTCGCTGCACGAAAGCAACGCGCTGTATGGCTCGCGTACAGTATCAAATAAGTAAGAGTTGTTGCATCGGTTCCCGGGAGTAGTGTTAAATGAGCAAGGATTCTCGTGTTTTCGTAAACGGACGAGGATAAATAAACTAGTTCACAAAGAAAAAGATAAGGGTAAAGGTCGAAGCAACAAAAGGTTGAGATTTGAGACATAGTACATGAACACTCTAACAGAAAAATTCATAGAGGTGGTGGATACCATGATAAGGAGGAAGATTAACATCATATGCCAACAAGAAGCAAAATGGGTCAACGCAAAGGCTAGGAAGTTAGATACCTTCTGGTTTAAACTTTAGTATACAGGAAAGGTGAAGAATAGGAATGTGATAGATATTATCGTGGATAAGCAATGAAAAAAGAACATAGTGGATGTCAAGCTAAGAGGGTGGGTGATCAGATCTTCTCTAGCTATTAAACTTGTAGTGGAAGGAGGTACTTTTCATGTGATTAGCGCCTATGCACCACAAGTGGGTTCGGAAGAGCAATACAAGATAAAGTTTTGGCTGGGAGGATCTAGAGATTTGGTCCAAGACATGCTTTTTGGAGATAAAATTTTCTTAGGAGGAGATTTAAATGACCATGTTGGAAGAGAAGTGACTGGGTATGGAAGTATTCACGAAGGTCATGGTTTTTGGGTGGTCAATACTAAAAGTAAAACTGTTTTAGATTTTTTCTCAACCTTTGACCTTCTAATCGCAGATACATATTTTAAAAAGAAAGACGAACATCTTGTGATCTATAGGAGTGGCATGACAAGTTCTCAAATTGACTTCTTCTTATTGAGGAGAGTCGACCGGAAATTTTGCATTAATTATAAAATTATTTCGGAAGAGAGTTTAACAACACAACATAGGATGCTCGTCGTGATTTTTCGCGTTGAACAAAAATTAAAGAAAAAGACATCATACGAAAAACTCAAGGACAAGGTGGTTGTGGATAAAAGGTGAGGAACAAATAAACTTCCTAAGATAGGTAGAAGAAGAGGCAAAGTGGGAAGGGGATGGAAGCACGAAGGAGATGTGGAGGGAGATAATAGAAGTTATTGAAAAATAACAAAAGAAAGTTTTGGTGAATTTAGAGGGATAAGGCCAAGAGACAAGGAGTCCTAGTGGTGGAATGCGAGTGTACAAAAAAAGATAAAGGCAAAACGGGAGTAGTCTTTGTGCCACAATGCAGATAATTGAAAAAATATAAGGCGGTTAAGAAAGAGACAAAAGTGGCTGTAAGTGAAGTAAGAACAAGAGCGTATGGGGGTCTCTACCAGTCATTAGGCACGAAGGAAGGAGAAAAATGTATATATAGAATCGCGAAAAGCCATGAAAAGAGAAAGGGAGACCTAGATCAAGTTAAGTGCATAAAGGATAAAGACGGAGAGGTTTTGGATCAAGATGAGAAGATCAATGAAAGGTAGAAGAGCTACTTCTATGAGTTATTTAATGAAGAACATAAGACTCTTCTGAGTCTTGGTCGGTTGTGCACGAAGAAAGAAGATGAAAGCTTTGACTACTATCGAAGGATTCGAGACTTTGAGGTAAAAGAGGCTTTAAAGCGGATGGAAAATGGCAGGGCAGTAAGACCCGATAATATTCCGATTGAAGTTTGAAAAGACCTTGGAGAGAAAGACATCAATTGGTTAACCAGGCTTTTTAATGAGATTTTAAGGTAAAAAAATATGCCAGATGAGTGGAGAAAGAGCACATTGGTACCTATCTACAAGAATAAGGGGGATATACAGAGTTGCGAAAACTATAGAAGGATCAAACTCATGAGCCATACCATGAAGTTATGGGCAAGACTGATAGAACGAAGGCTGAGACAAGAGATATAAGTTACAGAGAACCAATTTAGTTTTATGCGAGACAGATCCACCATTGAAGCTATATACCTGTTAAGAAGGATGATGATGAGGTATCATAGTAATAAAAGAGATCTACATATAGTGTTTATTGATTTGGAAAAAGCGTATGATAGGGTGCCAAAGGAGGTCTTATACATGTATAATGAGGCTACAACTAGTGTGAAGACTCAAGGTGGTGTGACAGAAGAATTTTCTATTAGTATAAGATTACATCAGGGGACATGGATCATCCTTAAATCCACACCTTTTCACATTAGTTTTGGAAGTACTCACAGATCGAGCATATCCAAGAGTATGTGCCATGGTACATGTTTTTTGCCGATGATATCATTCTTATAGGACTACCTAAATAAGAAGTTTGATTTATGGAGAGAAGCTCTAGAAGTGTATAATCTACACATAAACCGTAGTAAGACGGAATATATGGAATGTAAGTTCGGCCGCCGAAAGAAAAATCCTAATACAGAGGTGAAGATTGGAGAAAACATCCTACAAAAAATTAAAAGTTTCAAGTATCTTGGGTGCATCATACAAGATAATGGAGAGATTGAACATAATGTAAATCATAGGATCCAAACAGGTTGGTCAAAATGGCAGAATGTGTCTGGTTTTATATGTGACAACAAAGTGTCTTTAAAACTTAAAGATAAATTCTATCGCACTGCTATCTGACCAGCTATGCTTTTTTATGGTACAGAGTGTTGGGCGGGTAAAAGGGAACACGAACATAAGTTAAGTGTGGCAGAGATGAAGATGTTGAGATGGATGAGTGGTCATACACGATTGGATAGAACAAGGAACGAGATATAAGAGAGAGAGAAAGAGAGTTGGACTAGTACCTATTGTGGAAAAGATGATAGAATTGCATCTCAAGTAGTTTGGACATGTGAAAAGAAGACCGACATAGCACCCAGTCAGGATGATGGATGAGATGAAAGATAGACAAGAGATAAAAGGCAGAGGAAGACCTAAGAAGACCATCAATGAGGTGGTCAAACGAAATTTACATGTAAACGGTCTCTCTGTAGATATGATACATGATAGAGCTCAACGACGTTATTTGATTCATGTAGTTGACCCCATCTAGTGAGACAAGACTTTGTTGTTATTATATTGTATTCATAGTTAAAAATATTTTTAAAAATTCATTTATATTAAAGTTTTTTCTTTTTGCAAAAAACTAATATAATTTTTTATGTTTTATTATTATAAAGAATATAGCATAAGTAATATAGATTATTTACTTTAATACTTTTGATATATGCATTTAAATAAATTAGTAAATAAGATATTAAAATATATTTATATTTATAAATAATTTATTTATTATGTTATGATTATAATATCATTAGAAAATAAATAAAATTTGTAATAACTTGATTTTTATGTATATATTTTTCTACTACGTTAATTAGGAATTGTTATAAAAATTAAAGTATTTTTTAATATGAGAAAATACACACGCCATTTAAAAAACTAAGTGAACAATTTATATTAGACATGTAGTAATGTAACCCTTATGGTGAAAAATTTCGTGCAAACTGCGAGAGATACCATGAATAGTTTTGCACAAATCATAAGAATAAAGATATAAAACAAGAAGGATTTGGATTTTTAAAATTTTAAATTTTATTTTAAAAAGTAAGGTAGGATTTATTATTATTTATTTTATAAGTAGAATTAAGAAAAAATATGAGAGAGAAAGTATTTAACGGTGAAAGATTTTATTTTATCTTTTAAAGTAAAAATTTAAAATTTAGAAGATTTAAATTCAAACAAAAAATATTAAAAGATTTTGATAAATTATGTCTTACGAAATAAATTAAATATATTATAAAAAATATTTTATAAAATTATTACAAAAATTATTTTTTTATATATTTTTAATATATTTACATTAAAAATATGAGAAAGTATAGAGAATCAATGGCATAAGCGTATAATGTGAACAATGGAGGTTTAGAAAGTATCAAAGATATGACCATTAGTGTTACATTATTCTATCAAGTTATGCTTTTGGGATGAGTGATTTCATGACATGATATTAGAAAATATATTCAAACACAAATTAATTAAATTCAAATTACTTTGGGTTTGACAGCAACATAGAAGTATAGATTAAAAAAAGTTTGACAAGAAAATTACTTTAACAAAAGAAAATTATTTATTATGTTTTTACATTTTAACGTATTTTATATAAACATTACTTTTTTTTATAAAAATCAACATAAAAGTGAAATATTTTTTTTAGCAAATAAATAATGCCCGTTTTAAATTTAATTTGATCTCATATAAGTATTTAAATTTAAAAAGCTAAAGATAATACCAATTTCATTCAATAATATAATAATACTATTAAATGAATTATGAATGGAAGAAATGAACTAAAAATTAAATATTTATTTATTTAATAAATTTTAAAAACATAATTTAACAGTCTTTAAAAAAAATTAGTGGAAGTTCATAGTCTTTTATTCAAGGCTAATTGAATTTAATTATAGAATCTGATTCTTAGAATTTTGAATGTTTCATGAATAGCATTAAATTATACAATAATTTAATACATTTTGTTTTGTTAACATAATTTACTTTTGTTTACTTAATAGAAAATTGAATTAGTTAATAGATTTTAATTAAATAAATATAAAGAGCTTATAAAATAGTGTGTCAAAAATACATTTATTATATATTTTTATGAAATTTACATGTATTCAATAAAAAGATGTAGATAATAAATTATTTAGTTTTCACTCTAAATATATTTGTCAATGATGATTTTTAAATAGAGACGTCGTCCAACACATATTAATTATATTAATTTTATATAACAAAACAGGTACAAATTATAGGTGAATTCCAAAACTTTTTTTATTTTTGATACTAAAATTTTGTATTTGTATTTTTAATATAGATACTAATACATAGTAAAATGTAGCATAAAATTTAATTTGTAAAATCCACCAGCATTATTCTAGTATACTATAATACTCAAAGAAATAATAGCTAAAAAAAGCCTTGGCAAAACAAGAGCTCACCATGATAGTAGCAATAACTTATCCACTAATACTCTACCATAGCTGATTGCTGGAGACATGTGTTCTTATTAATTCCCATGTTGGACAAGAAAAGGAAAAAAAAAATTGATGTTGGTGGGAACAGTCATCATCAATTTACTTTGTCACAAATGAAATAATGTGGTATTGATCTTAACACACTTGATTCCCACATGATAACATGAAGTATTAGTGGGAGTGTCAGATATTTCTTGGTCCAGGCTTCATTCTAATTAAATATTGATTGGGTTTATTTTTAAGATTTTTATCCAACTCTAAATATAATATATTATTATTTAGTCATAATGAAGTTGGATTTAAACTGGATAAAAACTGAATTTATATAAAGCATAAACTAAAAAATTAAGATGACATTTTATCAAATCCATCTTCTTGATCAAAGCTATATTTTTTCAATCAATGGATACTCTTCCATCCCAAAGTACATATGCAAATTAAAATAACAGCACCAATCATCAAATAAGAAATAACACCACTTGAGAATATACCAAATTTTTTTGAGTTATCTTTTTTAAAAGATTTTATAAAAAAATAAAAATAATTTATATTTGAATATTTTATGTAAATTTTTTTTAATTTATTAATTATATTTAAATATATCAATATAAAAGTTTTTTTTATTTATTTATTATATAAAAAATATTTTATTTAAGGAGAAATTTTTTTTTAAAAAGATATAATTAAATTGTATCTTTTTAAAAAATATTTTTTATTTTTTTAGTATTTTTATTTTTATTATTAAAAATTTATCAAATATATTTAAAAATAATAAAAAATTTCTTTTTTATTAAAAAATATTTTTTATCAACTTAATAATATTTAAACAAGCACTATAGTTAATTTTTTTTATTTGGTATTTACCGTATCTAAATAAAATTAGACCGAATTTAACTCAAATTTCAACTGATTTTAAACCAAATTTTTAGGTCGATTCAGACCATGAACACTTCTAGTGAGTCAATTTCAATCAGTGGATCACACTTATAAAGGAAAAATTATATGCATGTTATTACAATATTACGAATAATATTAGATTAGTAGGCGTACTGGTAAATAGTCTTTCATAATGCTTTGGTAATGTTGTCATCCTCCTTGAAAAAAAGATGAAAATAAGAACTAGCTAAAGGAAAATAAATTATAAGAAATGAAGTTAGTATTTTCAATTACTGAATGATTAGAAGTGTATTATTAATTAAATTACCATTGTTTCTTAAATACATTGTTTCACTCGTTTTTTGGTCGATTTCAATAGGTAATGTCAAAATGAACTTGTATCAAGATTTCAAGCATCGGAGAATAAATACGACTCTTTTGAAAAAGAATAAGCTCGACCCGAGAATTACTTAATTAGTGTCAAAGCAATTTATATCGAGATTGCTAATAATAAACTTTATAATAAACAACAAAGGAATAAATAATAAAATGGAAAAAGACGATGAAAGCACAAAATATTGATTTAAACAAAGCAATAACGAAATTTAAAGAAGTTAAATGAAACTGAACCAAATTAATAAAAAAAAACAAGTAAAAAATCGACTTCTAACACTCACATGCACTTACACTCCATGTTCTTTCGTTGCGTTGCAGAGACTGAGAATTTGATGATGGTTTATGTAATGACCTAGTGTTCTTCTGAATTTCTACTATTTATAAATCATGGAAATAGACTTGCCATGAAACATATTTGTCCACAATCTTACTTCCTCCTTTTTCTCAGTCATGATCTTGTCTTGACCAAAAAGAATCTTGACTTCTAAGTTTTGATACCTACGTCTTTTTTAATTTCAAAGTCTCACGTTTCTTCAACTTGCTCCTCAAATTTCGCACTCATGTCCTCCACTCAACTTGAAAGTCGAACAGCAAGCCTTAATAATCAAAGAAAAGAAATAACTACCCTTCCGACTTCGACGCTCTTTATACTATCTTTTTTCGATTTCGACTTGTATATTTCTACTTCTGTAGTCAAAACACTGCTTTTATGGTCAAAACTACTGGTAGTTGAAAAAAAATCTATTTTTTTGTACTAACATATACAAATTAAAGAAATGATGATCAATATCTAAAAGACTTTAAGACTGCGCTTAATTTTGAAAATAGAATAAGATAAGATACTGAGAAGATGACACAAAAAAAAGAGATACTAATATAAAATTAATATTTTTTGTATTTTGTTTAGTGATAAATCGAATATAAGATAGAAAAAAAAATCTAATTTACCTTATTTTTTTCTTCATACAAAATTTAGAATAAAAAATAAAATAATAAAAAAATATAATTATAAAATTTAATAATAATAATAATAATAATAATAATAATAATAATAATAAATTGTATTTTTATTCAATAATTCTGTGTTATTCTTATAAAGAAAATACATAATCTTTTATAAAAAATATAAAATATACTAATTCAATATCTTATAATATAATATTTTTATTTATATTTTATCTACTAAATATATACAATTTTATATTTCTATTTCTATATTTTATTGCCTTATCTTTATCTTTGTAAACAAATAATAACTACTATTACTCACTAATGCTCTACTAACTTCCAATTAGGGGTGGAAAAAGGTCAGACGGCCTGCCAGGGACCTGCAGCCTGACCTGTGTTTGGTCTGCCTTGTTATAAAATAGGTATAGACCCAGGCTCTTTTAAAAGCCTTAATACATTAATAGGCCAGGCCCAGACTTACTAATTAGCCTTATAGGCCTGTCAGGCCTGCCTGGGCCTGATAAAATATAATTAAATATATAAATAATTATTTATTATTAATAAAATTATGAGATATTTTAAATTTATTATATTTTATTATAAATATTTTTGTATATTTTAAATATGTTAGAAGTTTAAAATTTTTTATAAATATTAAATATATGACATATTATATTTAACAATTTTTATTAAAAAATAATTTTTTTAAATAATATTTTTATTTTGTAAAAAAAATTATCAGGCTTTTTAATAGGTTTCAGGCCAGGCCAGACTGAATAACAGGTCAGGCCTAATACTTTATAAAGAGTCTATAACAGACTGCAGGCCAGACTCAGACCAATCAACTATATGACAGACCAGACCTATTAAAAGCAAAATCTGACCTGACCTGACCTGTTTCCACCCCTACTTCCAATACATGCACTCTAGATAACCTCAACAGTCATACAAAACAATAAATAATTTAATATTATAAGATTGGATTGAAATTTAGGAATTTACTTAAATGTTACGTATCCTTAATTATAAAGATAAAGATAGTATTCAACACTCATAAAGAAATAGTATGACTAACCTTATTATTATTACTTTTAACAAGTTTAATCACCCGTGCTATGCATGTGATAAGATTAAAATTATAATTTTAAGTTGTTATGTTAAATTTTATTTTAATTATAATAATTTAATTAATAAAAAAATAACTTGTATGCGTTGTTTTTTTTTTTAAATATAGTGTTAATTGTATTAACTATAAAATAGTTATTTAATCTTCTTTTTTCAATAAATCAGGCATATATACTCAATATGACCATAAATAATTTAGTAATACTTAAATCTACCAACAAAGTTTTATATGTTGGTATACTGTGAAGTAAGAAAATATCAAAATCAGCTCAAAATGAAGAACAAATTAATAGAGAATCCTAATGCAGAAAGTTTTGTAATAAACAATAAATAATTTAAACTTACTGAATAACAATTCAATGCTATCCTTTGATACCTGCAAAATATATATATGAAACAACATTGTATCAATGTTTGTATATAAAATTATATTATTAACGTAATTATAAAATTGTTTGTCAAGAGAATAAAATTATACGAATTTTTATGATAATTTTATTATTCTCAAACTATTAATGTACAATAAGAATTCATCTATTAGTTCCTAGAATTTCTAAATTTTTTTAAGTGATAGTAATAAATTTTAATAAATAAATAGATTTAGTAAGACATTTTGTTATTATCTTTTTATTATAGGCCTCTCAAAAACTTCTCTATATACCACATTCATCGTGCAATAATTTCCAAGTGTATTAACCCGTGCCATGTACGTGATAAGATTAAAATTATAATTTTAAATTATTTTATTAAGATTAATTTAAATTATAATAATTTGATTAATAAAAATATAACATGTTATGTATTATTTGTTTTTTCTTAAGCTAGTGTTAAATATATTAACTCTAAATAGTTATTAATTGGTTTTAGTAATCTACTTTTTTCAATAAATCAACTATATATACTCAATGTGACCATAAATAACTTAATAATACTTAGACCCACCAACAAATTTTTATATGTTATTTTACTGTCAAATAAGAACATATCAAAATTAGCTCAAAATAAATAATAAATTATTAGAGAATTCTAATGCACAAAATTCTCTAATAAACAATGAATAATTTAAATCTACTAAAAAACAACTCAACACTTTTCTTTGATACTCGCAAAACATATACCTAAAATAATATTATATCAATGTTAGTATACAGTTTTACAATCATCGACCGTATTTACAATACATGACTCCTTCTTAAAAGTTATTATATACACGTGTGCAGTCGGAAGATAAATTACTGGACTTTATTTTATTTTTCTAAATTATTATAATTATGCATTATTCATTAAATGCTAATTGTAATATTGTAATATAATTATAATAAAGATATTTTTCTAAAATAAATTTAGAAGAGAGAACAGTACTTTCATTTTGGAGGGAAAATGAATTCATGAGAAATTGACACCTCAATTTTATTAGTTGATAATGTATTAAATATTGATTTTATATAATTATAATAAAAATATTTCTCTAAATTAGTATAATCATGCATTATTCCTTAAATGTAAATTGTAATATAATTATAATAAATATATTTTTTTAAAATAAATTTAGAAAAAAATAGTGATTTTATTTTAGAGAAAAAATAAATTCATGAGAAATTAACACCTCACTTTTATTAGTTGGAAAAAAATCCAGTTTTAGTATATTTTGTCATTATTATATATTTTTCTCTAATCATATATCCACTATTTTCTTTTCTTTGTTTAAGCATTTTGAACCTGGGTTTAACTTCTGGTAGTTCTCACTTCTCAGTCATTCTATTAGATGTAGTTGATAACTATTAAAATTCTTTGATTAATATAGGAGAAAAATATATTATTATATGATAGAATTAATATGAGTATATTTTATTATTAAATAAACAAAATTAATATAAAATAAAATTATACATAAAAAAACAAAGAAAATAAAATTAAAATAGCAAAAGTGATAAAAAGATTATTTTTATAATTTTGTTTTGTCATTTTTATGTATAGAAGATTAGAAAATAGTAAATTTTTAACTAAATTAATTTATATTTGTTGTATTCAATTTAAATAAGTAAATTATCTTATTTTAATTTATTCCTTAAATTTATATATCATAAACATTAAATCAAATAATTAATATACATAATTTTAAATTATGTGATACTTAAATATCTATTCAAATCAATTAGTTGATATAATTAATTCATCATAATGAATTGACTTTAATGAGTTAAACAAAATAATACAGAAGCATGCTACGTTGATTCTATCATTAAAGATAAAAATTCGATTTTTATATGATAGGATAGATAATATAATAGACGGCGAGAAAGAGAAAGATATACATTTTAAATCCTAAGTTGTTTCATTTGAATGTTGCAATGTGAGTATCACATTATTTTACTTATTCTACCCTATGGATCCTTTTGTAACTTTATTTCAATATCAATAGAATTTCACTACCTTTGAGTACTAAATTAAAATTCAAAATGAAACTAAAAAAAAGTAAAGAGTATAAAATTATTGATTGAAAAACACTCTAAATAATAAAAAGTCAAATTAACTTTAATATTAAATTCATTAATATGATTTTAATTTTATATAATAGTTAGAAAATATATTAGTAAAAGCAAATGGAAGAATAGCTTTAATTAGTATTTGATAAAATATTCATTTAGAATAATTAAAAAATATAAAATTATGATATTATTAAAAATAATACATTTTTATGTTAAAAAAATTATATTTAAATAAAATATTTATAAAATATAAATTTTAGAGTAACATAGCTTTATAAACATTAATCATTAATCAATTATGAACTAACATAAAATTATAATATAATTTATTTATGAAAAAAATCAATAATTAATATTAATAAATATAAAAATCATCCAAACACTTTAATTAAAAATATGAATGGTTAATTATTATTCATTATTAATAATATTTTGTTCATAAAAAACTAAAAATATAATTATTCAGATTTAGATTTTAGAAAAATAAACGTATAAGTAACAAATGATCTATCTTATCATGTATATTATAAATTAATGAATTAAACTAACTGATATAACGAATTATAATTAATTAATTGGTATAAATTATAATAAATTATATGATATTTAAAAAGAAAATAAAATGAATAAAAGAATAAAAAAATAGAATAGAAGACTACAATAAAATAAATTGAATGTAAGTTTTTTTTCTTTTTACAAATTTTATATCACATCTGCTTCAATAATAATAAATAAAAATACATCAACTTAATATCTAAGAAAAAAAGATGAGATAAAATCATAACACAATTCTAAAATAAAAGTTTAAATTAAACCATAATATCATTGCACAACACAAATTAAAAGTAATTTCACACTACAAAATACCACACAAATAGATAAATGACTTAAGCTTAATTATGGATTTTTTATTTATTTATGCAAACATGATAACACCATGGTCTATAAATGCTTAATGGATAACATATCATATATTGCTCTAAATGATGAGCACGGAAGTTGAAGAGTGTGTGCTGATTTGTGTTCATGATAGTTGCCTTCTTGTGACGGCGCCTCATAGAAAGAAAAAGAATTATTGTAAAAGCTACCCAATGAAAGAGTAATTGGTAAATGAATGATATTTTCTTCTAGCATATATGGTCTTTTATAGCGGTAAAATAAAAATGGAATGAATAAAATTTTGTATTTTTATATTAGAAATA
Source organism: Arachis hypogaea (assembly GCF_003086295.3). Classification (NCBI taxonomy): domain Eukaryota; kingdom Viridiplantae; phylum Streptophyta; class Magnoliopsida; order Fabales; family Fabaceae; genus Arachis; species Arachis hypogaea. The sequence goes on along the minus strand of NC_092036.1, from coordinate 4,643,506 downwards.
GAATTTGATATTTATCCTAATAAAATTAAATAATTAATTAGTTATATTTAAATAAATAAAATAAATTAAATAAAAATATTTTTAAGAATTAATCAAATCAATTAGTCAATACAAATAATTAGTATAATTAATTTTATTTGATTTATTGAATTCAAAAAATAAATTAGAAAATAATTAATTGAATTAATTAGTTGATATAATTAATTTATTATAATTGATTGGATTTAATAAATTAAAAAATAAATAGGAAAACATAGGAGACAGTGATTTTTTTTAACTAAATTAATATGTATTTATTGTATTTAATCAGTATAAGTAACAAATCATCTATGTTATTATATATATTATTTAATCTTGCATGGCACGGGTAATTATAACTTATATTTTGATTTCTAATTATTTACGTACATTAATGATTAAAATATATAACATAAATATCGTAATTATTATAATTCTATGATATAATTATAATTAACATATTTTATCATAATTAAATATTGATTTGATATAATTATAATGAAAATACTTTCCCAAAATAATATAATCTACTATTATTCATCCACTAATTATTTGGCAATAAACCTTAATATGATTTTTTTACATCTCCGCTATGGGAAATAACTACTTAGATATAATATGTAATATATTACTACCTTAATAAGTTAAGGCACAAACACATGATTTAATTAAGGTGATTGAAACTTTCACTAAACAGAATATGACCTCAATGAAATAAAAAAGGGTATTCGATTTTGCATTAATTAGCTATTCGAAAAAATAACATACTCATTCATTGTTCATGTTTCATTATATTTTTTAAATAATATATAGAAAACATATATCCTGTGTATAAAAATGTGACTATTAGTAATTTTATTAATAAACCTTTTTTTAAACTATTACTAATTTCAATTTTAATAGAAAATATGAGGAAATAATTTTGCTTGCCATAAATAATATACTAAAACTGTTAGTATATTATCTTCTATATGGTTAATTGAATTTATCAATGATTTTCCCGTGTAAATCGTTATTACCCAGTTTTTAATAACTACTTAATATATAAAATTTGAAATTGAAAATTGTTATTACTAATTCAATTAATTGGTTAATTGAGTAATAATTGTCAAATTATTAAGGTACAAAATCATTAATTTACTCAATAGATTTTCATATATTATTTATATTTCAATTACCCGTGCCATGCAATTTTTGTAAAATTAGTATGCAATTTTTTATGTCAGTTAATTAAATTAATTGGTAATTTTTGTCAAATTAATATTATTTACCCAGTTAATAATACTATTATTAATAATTATTTTTTGCATTGATTTTTAAATCAATTATTAAATAATTATTTTTGTTAAGATAATTGTTTATAAATTATTTCAAATTATATTTTGTTAAGATATAATTATTTAAATTATTACTCATGACACGGGTATAATTTCATTTTATACCAATTAATCAATTATAATTATATGACACGGGTGTAATTTTAATTTTATCCACCGATTATTGGCAAATAAATTTTATTCCAATTATAAATAAAATATGTTTTTATTGGCAAATAAATTGTCTTTAGGTCAATGATTTAATATATATGTAGGTTCATTTTTTTGTCAAATATAATGAAAATACAAATAAAGAAATAAAGGATAAAAATAAACTTAATAATATCTGACACTACTTCATTTTATTAAACTATTTAAAAATATCAAATCTACAAAAAATAATCGTAATATATAAATTGAGGCAATAATTTAAAATTCTATAATTATAATTTAATCAAATACTAATAGTAAAACCAAATTACCTAAACAATATTGAACATATTCTAGTCCGTAGTCACGTATAATATAGAATCATTCTTGTAACGACAACCAACTGAAATAACATCGTAAGTTTCAATATTTAGAATTCGTGCAAAATCAGACCATCCTCTTATTAGATAAGCTTCATCATCCGCTATCCATGCAATGCGGTAAGGTATAGAATTATCACACCGAAAAACCAAACTAACTCTTATTCCCCTCAATGGCATTGCATGCATGCAAAAGAAAACTGGTAATTTTTGAAAAAATCAAAATATGTTAAAAAATTATTCTAATAATGAACAGCTTAAACTAAGAAAATTTAAATATATTACCAATAGTTGAAATTGCATATCTGAATTTGTCACGAATTTAGCAAAACTGAACTGAAACGGAGGGAATTCAATTTCATTATGTGCTCCACTTCGAAGATTTTCGAGCAGACGTAAAAAGCATGGAGGGGATGGAACTTGAACTTGCCCTATAAAATTTCGTGGATGCAATTCCTCAATCAAAAATCGAGCTCCTCCTAAGAAATCTAACTTTAACCACATTCCATTGGGTTAGTCATAATAGGTGAATAGATCCAACCATCCTTCGGTAAAGTAGAGACTATTGCCTCTTCTTTAAACGCTTATATCCATATAGTTGGAACCCGAATCAGTAAAGACAACTCAATGATGTATTTCATGGATGTGATGCATTGTAAACGATTGTGGCAAAAGACAATCGAACTGGAACATTAGACGATAAGAATAACTTAGAGTAACAACAAATAAAAAATTATCAAAAAAATAATATAATAGAATGAGTATATGAAAAATATTATAAAAAATTATAAATTGTACCTTAAAAGGATCAACTTCAATAAAAAATGAAGAATACATTCTTATTCTATGAAGTAGTAAAAAAACACTAAATATAAAATTATGAATTGACTCTCAAATTTAGATTCATGTATCACAGAAAAACACTATATATAGACTTTAGTAAAACAAAAATAAATATGTAAATTACCTATTATTAAGGTAATTTTTTAATAATGCATTAAATTTTGATTTGATACCATTATAATGAAGATATGTTTCTAAATTAGTATAATTATATAATATTCATTAAATATTAATTACAATATAATTATATTAAAGATATTTTTTATAAAATAATTGAAAAAAATTATTTGATATACGTGAATCGAGTAACAAAGATTTTTTATTATTATTATTATTACTATTATTGATATTATTATTATCATTAAAATTATTAAAAGTATTTTTAATTGATAATTGATAAGTAATTTAATAGTGCATTAAATATTGATTTGATATAATTATAACGAAGATATGTTACTAAATTAGTATAATTATATATTATTCATTTAGTATTAATTATAATATAATTACAATAAAATAATTTAGAATAGAAAAAAATTTTATTCGTTTTGGAGGGAAAATAGAAGCATGAGAGATCGACACGTCACCTTTAGTAGTCGGGAGAAAACCCAATTTTAGTATATTAAGTAGATTTAAAGTTTGTATTTAACAACTTTCTAAATTTAAGGGTAAATATAAATCGAATAATATCTAAAAATCCAATCTGATTAGTTGAATGCGAATCAAATTGAAATTATGGTCATATTCAATCCGATGGATTCGTATGCAATTTTATCTTATCCAATATACTTAATTAAGTATTATTAACCAAAGCCTTAATGTTGCGGTGCACATGCCAGCGATGCCTACAGGCTACAGAACTTTTCTTTTATTTTTTATTAGCTTTCTTATAAGTCGTTATTTTATTTACCAATCAAATCATTATTTAATTTCAAACTCCTTATCCATTTTGGGGTGGGTATCAAACTCAATATATTAAACTGTTGATTATTTGTGAGTTGCTCATGCAATTATTACTTTTCCTACAATTATATACGGATTAATTTTTGAAAGAATTATTGAAATGATGTGCCACCTTTTCTATACAATGAGTCAATGACACTTCCATTGTAACTATCAATCACTTTAAAGTTTAAACTATTGTAAATTAATAAGTCATGAATCAAGCTAGGGTATTCTTATTTTTAGTTGTTTAAAAGAATCTTCTCTTTATTTATTTATTTTTTCACTAGTTTTGTTTGGGAATTTCATTATTATATATTGTTGTTGGTCCCTAGTGATTCTCTATTGTATTTCAAAATTAATGTTCAATAAATGAATTCTACATTTGGAGAAACAAAATAAAAGGGTCTATGATAAGTTGACTATTAAAAAATTCACAAAATTAATTATAAATGTTATCTTTTACCAATAACCAAGAATGCCATCTTAGATACTAATGGTGTGTATAGATATATTTTAAAATAATAAGTAAATACTAGATTAAAAAAAGGGTAAAATATACCTTTGTCCCTGAAATTTATTAAAAGTTTTAAAATTATTCCTAAGTTTCAATTTGTTTCAATTTTATCGCAGAAATTTTCGATTTGCATCAATTCTATCCTTTAAATTGACGCCGTTTAAATCAGTCACAGACGTTAGTGATATGGCAAAGTATAGTGTCTGATGTTACAAGAAACGTGAAATTCCCAAAATACCCATGTGTGAGTAACACATGTATATCAATTGGCTTCCTTTTTCAAACATAACCCATTTGTCTTCCCTATGGAACAAAGGAACATAGCCAGAGAAGAAACAGAGTCACACGAAAAAATTTGGTGGGTGGTCAGACGTCGCACTGTTGTCTTCAGTTCGCCGCGACGACGTGCAGGACGGTGCAAGTGGCGACGCCGTCGAGGCCAAGGGAGGAGTCTGGGATAGCGCCATTCTGATCAAGGTTTCTGATGAGGTAGGCCACCGTTTAATTTTGAAACTGCATGTTTGAACGGTTAGGATTTAGGCTTTTTTTATCTCTCTTGATTGCTGTTAGGGTTCTATTGCATTTAGGGATTGAGGGATTTCTGTTATGTTTTTGTGAAAAATATCATTTTTACGTGGTCTATATTTTTGAATGATTAGTTACTCTGTTCTCTAGTCTGAAAATGTTTTTATAACGGCAGGATGGATGATTTCAATGTTAGAGTTCATCACAGGGGTAGGTTTTGTAGTAATAAGAATAAAACTGAGTATATTAATGGTGAGGTGACAACGGTTGACTGGTGTGAATTAGATAGATGGAGTGTTATAGAGACTTATGATGTGGTTGAAAAATTTGGGTACATTACTGAGAATATTGGGGTACTGTGGTATAAAGATACTGAATTAGGATCAGAAGGGTTGAAGTTGTTGAGAGGTGATGAAGAAGCAATGGAAATGGAAAATATATGAGTTGAAAAAAGGTGGTTGATTTGTATGTGGTGCATTAGACTTCAGTCCCTGGTGATTTTTGTTACGACATTGGTTATTTAGATGTTGGGAGTGGGAGCAAGGTTGTTGAGAAAAAGTGTGTGGATGTTGATAGTGGGTCAAGTAACATTAGACAGGCCCAAAATATTGAAGTAGAGGCCCAAGGTGGAGGGGTGGATATGGAGGCCCAAATACAGGGATTTGTTGATGTCCATTTAAATGTTGAAGAAATGCTTTAGAATGTTGGTGATGGGGAGTGAAGAAGAGGATGACATTGATGACCCAGATTATGAGGATGATTCTGATCTACATTTTAGTGATAGTGAAAATGATTATTGTGGTAATGATGGGCTATTTGATGTTGATATAACTCTTGGGGAGATGCACCAAGACATAAGAAAGTCTAAGAAAAGTAAAAGTGCTATCGAGAAGTTAAAGAAAACTCAAAAGGTGGCTATTGGAAAGGGAAAGAGCTTTCGTTTAAGCGATGATGAAGGATTGAACAGTGATGAGTTAGAGGAGGTATCGAGTGAGGATGATGAATTCAGCAAGAAGAATTTTTCGTTCACAAGGAGTCGAAGGATATGAGCAATTATAAGTGAGAGGCTAGAACTCTCTATGCAACAAGAGAGAAGTTCAAGGAAGCTGTGACATCATATGCTGTTCACACTAGGAGAAACATAAAATTTTCAATGGTAGACAATGTCCGAGTGAGGACTAAGTGTGGAGATGGATGTGAATGGTTTGCATATGCAGTGAAGATGGCCAATGAAAATGGTGTGAATGGTTTGCTGTGATTTTAATCATTTGGCTTCTGCGCTTACATCATTTTAAAATCCTGCTATTAAATCGTTATACTAAATGATGATATTCTGCGTTATATATTTTTGGGTTAAAATTTTGCACCTTGGACATGCAAGGGTTGGTGCCAACTTTTGATGAATTATTTCCAGATGTTGATCACAGATTCTATGTGAGACACCTTTATGCCAACTTCAAAAAAAAATTTCAGGCTGAACCTTAAGAAAAGGATGTGGAGAGATGCAAAATGTACATATCTGGTGGCATGGAAAAAAGAGTTGATGGATATCTGAGCCATTAGTGAAGGTGCCTATTGACACTTGATAGGAATTCGTCCAAAGTATTGGACTAAATCAAGGTTTGAATTCTATCCTAAATGTGACGCTCTTGTCAATAATATGTGTGAAAGCTTCAACTCTGCAATTGTTGAATAAAGGAAAAAACCAATATTGACAATGCTAGAAGATATTAGAGTTTATTTGATGAAGAGATGGACTGAAAACAGGATACCAATTGAAAAGTATAAGGATGAAATTCTTTCTAGGATTAAGCTTAAGTTACAAAAGGAAATAGATACTTCTAGGTGGTGATTTCTGGTTGTTGCCAGAATTTTAAAATTTGAAGTCATATGAGATAGGGACAAATTTGTAGTAGACCTTCTGAAGAAAGAATGTACTTGTAGAAAGTTTCAGATGACTGATTTACCTTGTCCACATGCAGTTAGTGTAATTAATTGTGCTAAAGATGTTATTCGACAATATGTTGCAAGCTGTTACACTAAAGCTGCTTATGTGACTTGTTATACACCCATGATTAACCCTTGTAATGGACATACGATATGGGATAGAACTACTCATCCAGATGTGATTCCTCTACCACAGAGTACCAATTGGGAGGCCTAAGAAGAAAAGAGCAAGAGGGGAGGGTGAAGAACCACAAGGCCCAAGCACATCTAGGCTCGGGTTACAACAAAAATGCTCTCGTTGTCTAAAATTGGGTCACAATAAGCGAGGCTGCCCTCTTAGAACGCCAAGCGTGAGTACTTGTCTATTAATTATGGTTCCATATTTAACACTATTTCTTATGCTGTTTACCTCATCATAATTGTAATTTGTTGCTGTTTTTCATTCACGTCCATCATAGGAAACAACTGCTGGAACTGCTACAACATCACCAGCCCAACACAGTACTGCTAGGAATGCTGGATCTACTAGCTCAGTGCATAAGAGAACCAGGTTCGTCAATGTTGCAGCAAGTCCTGACACCCAACTAAAAGGACACAAAAAGTTTCAGCCACCAAGACCAACTAGAATGCTTAGGAACAACTCAACTTCAAGTACACAAGGACAACCCTCATTACAAGGAAGTCAGACTCAAAGTGCTCTCACAGGGTTTTAGTTGTGTCACATCTTATATTTAGTGTTTCTTTTGAAAGAATGAAAAATGTTGGCATTTTGTATTAAACTATGTGTGGGACCAACTCTTTCTTTGTTGCTGAATTATTTTGCTTATGACTTATGTAATTAAGTTTTTACTTTAGTTATGACTTATGTTAATTAGAGATTATCTTAATTAACAACTTATGTTATTTTGATAATGACTAATGTGATGGATTCATTCATGCAAATTTATTTTAGTACACTGCTGAAATTATCTCTCATTATTTGAGTTTGTCTTTGCCACAACAGGTTCTTAATGCCAGTTTTAAATCCAAACTATTTTAATCCTTTCAGGGGTATTTTTGAAACATAAATTAAACTTCAAGGACAACTACATTAACAAGTTTTTGAGTTAAGTACACTTTTGTAACTGATTACAAATGGCTACCCTATTCTTACTTCTGCTAATTTCAGCCGTCCCAAGCGCATTAATCCCCTAATCTCAAATGGTTCCATTCTTACCCACAAATAAAACATTTAAATCACCATAAACCAACCCAAAACACCAAAAATAACAACCACCAACAGTTTGCAGTTAACATAAACTAATTTAGCCTTCAAGGTGAAAATCTTCATCTTCAACCTTACAACCTCAGCCTCTTCTGTCTTTCCAACTCCATCTGCCCAGGAAAAAATGTGCACTCCTTCCCAATCTGCAACATAAACAAAAAAAAATTGAAGAAACTCATGAAGACATCAAAATAAAAAGGGTTAAGTACTTTTTTCGTCCTTAACGTCTTGGGTGAAAATCAAAATCGTCCCTAACCTTTGTTATTAAAATCATCCTCAACGTTATAAAACGTTATAAAATCATCCTTTTGTCCATAATAATTTTTGAAATGACATAAAAATCCTTTTCTATTATCACTACCATACCCACAGTTCACGACCCATTATCCTCACCCCTTTCTAATTGAAACCAACGAAGCATGCAGCATATATTGAAGCCTTGGCGTTTCCGACGCCCGTGAAGTGAAGAGCTTTTCCTCAAGAGGCGCCTTTGATACTTCGGGAGCTTCATTCCTTGTACCTTTTGGCCAGTATTTCAAACGCTCATTACTGGTGCCCAAACATCCAATTTTTCCTCTCCAAGACCATTCATAAGGGGCATTTTAAACGCCCAACCTGGCACAGTGGCACCCATTACCCCCACCACCCATTACCCCCACCCCTTTCCTTCAATATATGCTTCGCGGGCTTTCTCTTCGCTGTCGCGGGGCTTGTTCTCTGGTTCCTCTCCCGTCACACTATGATCTACTGCGCCGCCATCGTTAGAGTTTTAACAGCTCTGTCGTCGTTGGGCAAGGGTTTCATTACTCTCCCAGGAAAATATTGTGTTTTTTATTTGTCTTGGTACAAAATACAGAAAAAACAGTGTGTTTTATGGTTTGTTGTTGTTGCAGTAGCTTTGTATTTTGTTATTTCTTGAATTTTAGTCAAATTTCTGTTCTATTTTTTCTTCCTTTTACTTGATTTTTTAGATTTTAATTTGTTCTTCATTCTTTCTTCTGTATCATTTTTATTGCATTTTTTTGTGTCTCTATTGTTGTTGATTTTGGGCAGAGTTAAGATTAGATTTGTAATTATTTTGTTGCAATAAAAGAAAAAAGGGCCAAAGCAGTAGAGGTGTGACGATTAGACTTGTGATTGTTGCTGTTGTTGAATTTTTTATTAGCAATGGTGATGATGACGCAGAGGTTAGTGATGAGGGTAGGGAGGGTTTTTCAATTTTTGTTTAAGGGCAAAACTGTCTAAAAAATATTGTTTATGTACAAAAGGATGATTTTATAATGTTTTGTTACGTTGAGGATAATTTTAATAACAAAAAAAGGTCGGGGACGATTTTGATTTTCACCCAATACGTTAAGAACAAAAAAAGTATTTAACCCAAATAAAAAGCACTCAAACTTACATCAAAGTATACACAACCCCAAAATTTCCGGCCAGAATTTTCTAGAATCTTTGACCATCTCAGTACAGGGGGTTCACCACAGTTGCATGTAAGCGTTTGTCGTCACCGACTACTTTTTTCTGATGATACAGAGCCTTGGGAAGCCATTCGTTAGGGTTTCTTGGAGTGAAGAAGATGAAGATGAAGATGAAAATGAAGAAGTAAATTTTAGAGTTGGGCTTTTAGCCATTTCATTTTTTTAATATAAATTTTTAAACAAAAATTAAAACATATTTAAAAAATGTTTTAAAAATGACTCACACACATAGTTGCCACATAGAACTCTTTTATTGCCACGTTACTAACGTCTGATAGTGATTTCAACACTGTTAACGTTTTTTTTAATAAGAGAGCTCAAACACAATAAAGTGGAGCGACAAACAAGCCAACAATCCAACAAGAACAAGAAAATAAAAACAAAAATCTCCTTAATGTCACCTCTGCCATTACCATCAACAACAGAAATGATCTAAACTACTCCATTCTCTAAAACTGTTTAAAAAAATTCTAAAATACCACCTCTGCACTTCCCTCCTTGTTATTAAAAATTCATCTGTTTTTCTCCAGCCAAACATTCTAAATAACCAAAAAAAAGCAAATGAGCCACTTATTGTGCTCTACCTTCCTGTTAGCAATACCTGTCCAACTCTCAAAGTGTTCTTTTAGTGAGCCAAGAACAGTCCACGATCTCCTAAATTCAGTTAGCCATTGACACCACACCTGCCAAGTAAACTCACAACCCAAGAATAAATGGTGAATATGTTCAACTTCTTTGTTACACAGGACGCACATGTTATCACCTTGACTAATAATTTCCAATCTATGTAGTCTTTCTTTAGTATTTACTCTTCCTATCAGAATAAACCAAATAAATAACTCCACTTGTGGCGGCACCAAACCTTTCCATAGTGTTCTTGTGAAACTGTAGCTGGTTATATCCTCCGAGAGAGATTCTGACTATACTACCTGCACAAAAGAGTTAGTTGAAAATATACCTTCCTTGTCAAACTTCCAAAAAATTCTGTCTTGCTTATCATGTGTTAGTTTTATAAGCCTTAAAGTCTCATGCAAAAGATCCACTAATTCCAACTCCCATTGGTATAAATCTCGCCTCCACTGAAAATTCTAAATCCACTCTAACCCATCCCAACCCACAATCCCCTATGACAGATCCTTTTTGGTTTGAAATAGAGAAAAGCCTCAGAAAACTCAACTTTAATGGACTACTTAAGGCTCAACTTTAACAGACTACTTTGTAGCCAGACATCTTCCCAGAAACGAGTCCTCCTTCCGTCACCCACCTCCATAGACAACTCCGCAATCATCTTATCTTTGACCGTATTATCTTTGAACTGCAGCTGGCAGATATCTTTCCGTGGACCCCCTCTAGTAGGTAATGTTTGAGCTGATAACCTCACACTGGGATTCAAATCATAACAAGAACATACCACTTTTTTCCAGAATAGACATTATTCTTTCGAAAAACGCCACCACCACTTGAATAGAAGCGCAATGTTTCTAATCACAGCATCACTGATAAACCCCTATTTGTAGGGCTTATCTTATGCTTGATTTAGGGGATTTTATAACCTTTTATCCACATTTATGCAATGAAATAGCATGGTTTTGTATATTCTCCTTTAATTGTGCTTAAGAGTGAAAACATGCTTTTTATGACTCAAAATAGATAAATTTAATTCACCTTGATCCTATTAGATGCCTTGATATGTTTGTTAAGTGATTTCAGATTTAGGAGGCAAAGATTGGATCAAGGGAATGAAGAAAAAGCATGTAAAGTTGGAGAACTCATGAATAAATGATGGAACCAAAAAGCTGTCAAGCCTGACCTCTTCGCACTTAATTGACCATAACTTGAGCTACAGAGGTCCAAATGATGCCGTTCCAGTTGGGTTAGAACGCTAACATCCGGGGCTTCGAAACGATATAAGATTTGCCATAGTTGCATCACGCATAGGGGCGCGCACGCGCACGGTACGTGGACGCGCCGATGGTGGCACATGACCCACTTAATGCAACACGTGGCCAGCGATTTTAGAAGCCTTGTGGGCCCAATCCAACTCATTTCTGATGCTATTTAAGCCAAGGATTGAAGGGGAATCAATATACTTTTCATACTTTTGATCATTAGTCATAGTTTAGTTTTAGAAGTAGTTAGAGTTAAAGAGAGAAGCTCTCTCTTCTCTCTAGAATTAGGATTAGGAATTAGGGTTAGATTAGGATCTCATAGTTCTAGGTTTAATTCAAGTCTCCTTCTACTTCTACCTTCAATTGATGATTGATACACTTTGGTTCTTCTTTCTATCCCTATCCTCTTGTTGTAATTTCTCTTATTTTGTTTCTAGGTTTTGTAATTGAGATATTTTTGTTCTTTTGTTTTCTTTTGATAATGCAATTTGAGATAATTCATGTGATTGTGATGTTATTGATTGTTGTTTTGTTAATTCTTTGTAATTGTTAGTTGTTGATTCCTTTTATTCTTACAAATAAAAATGCTTTCTTTCATTACCCTCCAAGTGTTTGATGAAATGCTTGAGAGGATGTTAGAGTAGAATTCTATGTTCTTGGCTTGAGAATGTGACTTAGGATTTCTTGAGTCAATAGTGTCCAATTGATTGATAGTTGATAGCCATTAACTCTAGCCTTCATTAATCCAATTAGTGGAAAGCTAGGATTTATGGACTAGGATTGATATAACTCACTTGACTTTCCTTTGTTAATTGATTTAAGGATGACTAAGTGGGAATAATCCTTGCAACTACCATACTTGTGGCTAGTGATAATGATGAAGACCTTTGACAACCGAACCTTGCCAAGACCATTTTGTTAATAAAGTTTTCTTACCATTTACTATTCATATTTCTCATCCAAAACCCCAAAATAAACAAGGCCATAACCAATAACAAGAACACTCCACCACCATTATCAGCATCATCATCACCATCATCATCATCATCAACACCCATTGCCACTCCACCACCACCAACACCACCACCAACGCCACCGCTACCCCCTTTCCCCCTTTCCCCTCCCCTTCCCCTCCCCTTCACTGCCTCCCCCTTCCCCCCACCCAGCGTCCCCACCCGTTCGCTCCCCCTCCCCATATTCCCTTCCCCCACTCCCAATAAATCAACAAGCAGAAATAATAATATTCCATGACAAAAGAAGAAGAAATCCAGAAATTCACAAAATTCACAGAAGAAGAAGAAGAAGCAGTGGGCGGCGGTGCAGCGGTGGGTCGGCGAGGCAGAAGCGGCGAGGCGGCGAAGCAGTGGCGGCGAGGCAGAGGCAGAGGCGGCGAGGCAGAAGTGGCGAGGCGGCGAGGCAGAGGCGGCGAGGTGGTGACCCTGACTCTCGCGTTTCTCTCTCTGCTCGCCCTCGATGGCGACGGCTCTAAGGGAGACGACGAGCAAGGACGGCGGTGGCTCCTTGGACGACGACGCACACGACGGATCCAGCGGCGGTGGGAACAGCCGAGGCAACAGCGACAGCCGCCGTCCCCTTTCCCCTTTCCCCTTCCCCCAACCCCGAACCCTACGTCCTTTCCCTTTTTCCTTCCCCTCCAAGCTTTGTCGCCGGCGCCGTCCCCCCTCCCCCCTTCCCCTTCCCCCTCTCCCTCCCCCTCTTCCCGGCGCTCCCTCTCTTTTTCCCCTCTTCTCTTCTCCCCCGTCGCAACCCCTCTCCTTTCTTCTTTCTTCCAACGCCGTCCCCTCTCCCCCCCTTCCCCTTCCCCCTCTCCCTCCCCTCCCCCCCTTCGCATTTCCTTTCAGCCCCCACCCCCAAAAACGCGTTTCCTCTCCCCCCCAACGTGTTCTTTTCTTTTTTTATTTTATAATTTTTTTATTATTAAAATGGGAGGTATTTTTGGAATAAAATTAATTTTTTTTAAAATGACGATTTTAATACAAAAAAATACGTTAAGGACGATTTTAAATCCAAAATTACAAGAGGGACGATTTCGATTCTGACCCTCAACGTTAGGGACCAAAATCGTACTTATCCCTTAATTTTTAATAGTTTTGAACATTTTGATTATTCTATAACAAAAAGTTAACACAAATTTTATTATAAAAAAATTATTTAAAACATATGTAATATAAATATATGTAAATATATGACTAGTTTTTTTTATGGGTCATTATAAATTTATTATTAGTAAAACATTTTAAATTTTTTTATTTAATAGATATAAAATAAAAGGTGAATACCCATCTCAATCTCTGATAATTTATTTGAAGGATTATGAAGCTTTCAAAAAAAAAAATATCCATTTCGATCCTTGATAATTAACTTCGCGAGATTGATAAATTTCTCCGTCAATGATCTCTCTCCAGAACATGCTTATGTGACTCGTTAATCGCTAATATATCCTCCATTTAAATTTTATAAGTAAAAATTATTTAAAAATTACTAATATTTTTTAATTTTATAACAGTAAATTTAATCTATATATTTAAAAAAGATAACAAAAAAAAACTAACAATTATCACTAGAAGATAACGGAACTTTTAACAAAAAAAATTGTCAATCCTAGTTTATTCATAACGGATAAATCAATGGTTTAACATGCTATATATAAACTTATTCTATTAATTCACAGAGAAAATATTAACAGAAAAACTAATAAATCTCACAGAAATAAAGATTAAGGGCCGAAATGTTTAGGGTCTTGTTGTCTTTCGAGATAATTGTCATAAACCATTTAAGATTTTTTTTCTAAAATAAATATATTTAAAATTTAAATATTTTATATTTTTAATAAAAAAATTTTAGATAAATTTTTCTTCTATTTATAAAACATTTTTATTTAACATTTTAATAATGAGAAAAATAATAATTTTCTAAATATCAAATAAAAAGATCTTCGCAGCAACCAGGAACTAATATGGGCCGCAACCACTTTATTACATTGAGTGATACAGGGAAGGTCTCCAAATCCCTTCTAGAAGCCTTCCCTACAATGGGCGCTTGCATAACGCCACGTTACCATGGTCAGTTTATTGTCACTCTCTTTTTCACCCCACGCAGCGACCTATCTCATCCTCCGTGGCATACAAAAATGACACTTTTACCCCTACTCCTTTGACTACTATATAAACATAAACCCCTATAATTTTTCTTCGCTCATCGTACATTTGCAAATAGCCAACACACTCTCATACAGACATACAGTCCCAATATTTTCATTTTTCCCATTTTACCCCTCGCCGGAAAATCACAAACCTCAACATTTCTCCGATCTAACACTCCGATGCCGGCAATACTCAGCCTATCCACCGGTCCCGCTGTCAAATTCTCCTTCTCTTGCAACAACCGAGCTTCCAACAAAAGATTCCGCCGCCGTAGTCCGATCCACGCCGTCGCTTCTCCGGTGCCGGCCACATCGGCTAGCCTCTACGAGGTTTTGCGAGTCGAGCAGGATGCGTCGCTGACGGAGATCAAGTCTGCCTTCCGGAGCCTGGCGAAGCTCTACCACCCCGACGTTGCGGCCGTGAGGCGGTTGCCGGATTCTGACGGCGGTTCCGGCACGGACGACGGCGACTTCATCGTGATACGGAACGCATACGAGACGCTATCGGATTCTTCAGCGAGAGCTATGTACGATCTGTCTCTGTCCTCCCGGCGGCGGAGGTTTCCGGAGCCATTGAGCGTGAAACGGAATTCCGATCATTACTCGACCCGAAGATGGGAAACGGACCAATGCTGGTAGATAGAGTTAAAAAAATAAAAAAAAGGAAAAAAAAAAGATATTAGGTAACAGTTCAGCCGTTCAGGGGAAAAGGGGGGGGGGGGAATTGTCTTGTTACCGAATCCAAACTTGTCTTTTTTTTTTTTTTTTCTTTTGGAGGGGAAAAACTTGGCTTTACTTCTGCTATGAACGAAAGAGAAGTAGTGGATTTCTTAAGGACAAAGAGAAGGTGTTCGTTGCTTTGAGACAGTGACGGTGGTGGTAATGGATGTAGC
Organism: Arachis hypogaea; assembly: GCF_003086295.3. Lineage (NCBI taxonomy): Eukaryota > Viridiplantae > Streptophyta > Magnoliopsida > Fabales > Fabaceae > Arachis > Arachis hypogaea. Next base: position 4,628,181 of record NC_092036.1, on the reverse strand, counting down.
TAACGTTGTAAAAAGTTAAAAAGAAAAAATGGAATATAAATATTGTTTTGCCAATTTTGCCTTGCTTCTTTTTTCTTCCCCTGTGCGTCATATCTGCTGCTGTTTTGCATAAACCAACAAAATGGTACAACGAATCTGAAGCACAAAAAGAAGTTTTACAGTCACCCAAAAAAAGAAATGGAAATTTTACACGAGATTAAAAAATTAAAATAATGAATTATTTATTGGGCTTTTTTCACTCCCCACTATATGATTCTAATTCATCTTTCTTTTTGGGGGGAGTTGAGTGAGCCTCCACTGCTCCCGCTACTGCATTGATACCTTTGTTGATGGATTTTATGTTTATTTATTTTAATCAGCTGCTGAAAACTTCTCAAGAAACATGAGATTTTTAGTTATATGATGTATGATTATGAAATAGTTTTGATAACTTAAAAACAAAAAACTATACCCAATGAAACCGGGGGTAAATCATAATAATAAGTTTATTCTCGTTAGAGAAAATCTAGGAACTAATTCTTTATGCAATTAACCAATTTTTTAAAGGATCTGATTTTAAAATTTAAAAAGCTAGTTTTATGCTATAAAAAACATGAGAGGATGCTCAATTTTAAAATGTTTGTTTTTTTTAGCATAAAACTAATTTTTTAAATTTTTATATTTTTTGAACATAAAACTAGTTTTTAAAATTTTAAAATCATGAATTTTCAAAAAGTTGACTGCTTAAATTGATATAGAGTTGATTTCCTAAATTTTTTCTTTTTTATCTTCGACTTGATTTTAATAGGTCCCCTCTAAAGTGTATATCGCCAATTCTCATTTAATCATTCATAATAGATGCAAGAGTTTAAGACCTACATTTGAACTTTTAAACACTTATATTGACAAAAATTGGTGGCGGTATAATTACAGTTAATATAAACAATATACCTTGATTGCTTTCCTAAATAAATTTAGGGCTTGAATGGTGTATGTTTTTATGTTTAGATAAAAATTCAAACAAAATATGGCCTCTTTTTTTTTTTTTCGTTACAAATAAGAGCTGTTAGAAGCTTAGGATATATCCCTAAACCTTGATAGAACATTTCAGTTTTTGCGTGAACTACAAGGTAAAACGTACACTTGTAAAAAATAACATTTTAATCTACTGTTTAAAATCCTATATCTCCGGGCTCTCCAAAATTTAAACATTTTTACATTGGAAAAGGCACTTACAATGAAACTAATGAACCCCCTAATTGAGAAATCTCACTGCTTTCTACATGGAGGGTTAACCTTTTAATGATAACGGAATACACATCACAGGTGCTGGTTCATACCCGATTTTGGCCTCATAAAAGGAGTAAATCTTTTGAAATACAATATATAAGACGGAAGATGCATTGCCATTTTTTTTACCTGTATATACATAATGAAGATTGAACTTTGTAACCATCATTTTGCTTTCGTTTTCTTAGTCAATTTTTATATAACTATGACTGTTATAGATTTATCATTTATACATATATCTGCTATACTAATAATTTCGAAATGGCCATTATGGATATTTGGATAATGAACTTGGTGCTTTCGAACTGTAAAACTTACACAACTCTTAAGGCGTTAACCATTAGATTATAGTTAATTTTTTTAATTTTTGTATCATAAAATATATATCTATATCTAAATAGGCAACTTGATGGAGACACTATGCTCAACAAGGTGCTTGTATTATATATATAATAATGATGCTGCTTCTCTATCTAATAGCAAAAAATATCAGAATTCTTTTATAAAGGAAGAAACTCGCGTCTTTAATGTAATTAATTATTCATGGATGCATTCAAAACAAATCCTAAAAGGAGGATTAAAACTACCCTTGTCTGTCAGATCATTATGAAGTTAATAACAAAAGGTACAGTACATATAGTATATACACTCCTCTATAACTAATGTTGGGAGGACAAAAAATAACCAGAATATTTTGAGCCCAAAAAAAATTTCGTTGCTGCAGAAATTTTGATAGAAGAATCACCTCTTCAACACTACCTTGATTCACAGTCAACTACCTACCAATATGGATCCTTTAATGAAACTCACTGAGCTTTGTACAAAATTGCTATAATATCTGAAAGTTCAAAAAGGCTAATTGCACACTTCCAGAAATGAGGAAAATGTCATGAGCATAGAGTGGATGACATGCAATAAAAGACGGATGCTTGAAAGATCAGGTCCAGTCATTGTAGGCAAGCTACGTTGATGATTCAGCATCTGATAAACTTGCTCAAATATGGGTCGCACATGCATCGCAATCATGGGGTCTGAGGGATTAATGGCAGCAGCCACATCCATCATCCATGCAATCTTTCGTGAGGTATCATTGTTAATATCACATGCCAGTTGCTGCAGAAGTGAAAGCACTACTCCTTGGGTCAAAGGAAGAGGAACCATTGACAAAAGTCCATGTAAATCAACCTGCTTCGCAGAAATGGTGTGGTACTGTTAATGCTCAATATTTTAATCCCCGACGTCAACAGAAAGGAACTTTAGTTTAAGGCTAAAAATTTAGAAAATAAGGTCCCATAAAACAACTTCGTGACAAGATATTCTTGACATGTAACAAACGACCAATTCCAATGTTAGATTGAGCATCAGTGTAGAATTAAAGGTTTAAGGTGACTCTAATGATTTTGATGACAACTAGTCAACTAAGATAATATGCCCCTTTCTAATTCATACCATGGTATCAATCACAAAGATCAATAGTCGGGTTCATAAAGTAAGCATAGTCTCTGGCATACCATATAGGAAATCCATTTCAACATTGCACCAGCTGAAGTACCACTTTTTTAGTTATACTTATTAAGATTTATAGAAATGTTTTTGGCATACCTGAGAACATAACCAAGATACAATCGACACATCACTTCTTTTTAGAGCCCCGGTGAAAGCTTCCTCAAACTTCCGTTCAGTTATCAACCTTGCTAGCTCTTGTTTGGGATCGAGAGGCACTTCAACCTTATATACAACACAAATTGTAAGAAATGATTACAATGCAAACTCAAATATGAAAGCCAATCGTCCTGCGAGTTAATAGGACTTTTACCCCACCTTTTCACGAAGCAGAGGTCCATTGTTCAGCTGAATGGGCAAAGGATTTAGTGTGCCAGAGTTAGCTCCTGCAGTTGCATATGCCATTAGCTTTCTCTGGCCCTCTAGCACTTCTCTACTCAAAGTTTGAGTAACTGATGAAGCTGAATTAATGGATTCCTGCAAATTGCATAACAGGGAACATCAACACTGGGAAACAAAGAGAGTGGGCAAAGCTAAACTAAGAGTAAAATATGGCATATCTGTAAATTTTCTTTTGAACTCACTACCAGTATGAATTAAGCAACAAAGATTTTTATCTCTGGTAAATATATTATCTACATTGACATAACATAAAAGCATACAGAATTACAATCGAGAAAAAATACAAAAGTTTACAAGCTTCCTGCAGTAGGTTTGATGGAATGACCAAACTAGCGCACAGCAAGTGCGAGGTCCACACAGAGAACTTTAACTAGTATGTTAGGATCCAATTGCAAGGTAGATGTTAATTGCTACAGGAAAACTCATCTACCTGAACCGTACACAATTTCAGTTTGGAACAGTTACAAGTGGTCTATTTGGGTTGAAGACTTTTAAGCCTCTTACTCATCGGGTTGGGTATAGGGTATAAAAATGATAATCATTAACCAAATATATCACACAAACCCATTTTGTTTGAATACCCCGTGTTTTGCACCATTCAACCTCACGATTTACCAGCGAAATCTCCATCACTGCCTATATTTGCATTCACTTCCCTAATTGATTGGGTTGGTTCTTATTTTACTCCATACCTAATCCAAACCAAAGGGCAAACACCACTCACATCAGATGTATGGGATTCCAATGTGGGTTTATATGCAACGTGAACAATGGCTAGCTTTTGTTGTAGGGTTGTCCTAAGGTTTGTATCATACTATACTATCATAATACAACCATTGAAATCGTCCACAGCCAAAATTTTAGAATAAATAGCCATTTGAAAACTTAAGCTCATAAAATTAGAAAGCATTTTAGGAAGTGGATTCAGATCCTCTCCTAAGCATGACACATCCAAACAGGAGCCGATACAATTCCACTTAAAAGTAATTTAACTTTTTCGGAAAATCACAGGTATAGACAGAATGCATTTATGCAAAGAAGGTCAACCCTAGATCTCTTTGAACAAACATGCTCTCTATTTTAAAAATATCAAAATGCTTAGTGATCCAAGTTAACTCTGTTTTCTCATACCATTATTCTCACTGATCCTAGATTCTTCAACTCTATATCAATAACTTTCTTGAATACTGCTGAACCTGAACTTTTTTCCTTTTAAGAGAGTAGCAACACAATTTCGTCCCAAATGCAAACGAGAATGTTGCTACAGAAGACCAAAGGAACAAGAGAATATCAATGAGTACACTTACCCTTAGAGTCATTGCCAGTGAAGTGTGCCCAGATTCAAGGCGTTGTTGCACTGCAGTTGAATGTTCAACCATGCCCTTTTGAAATGTAGAATCAACTTGGTCAAACATTGCTTTGCATGATTTCTCAAATGCGGGAACCACTGATATTTCAAAACTGGATTTGAGTGAATCCTACAGAAGAAATTATTTTACAATGGTGAACATGATGAAATTTTTTTTACAAAGAAAAATGCCAGATTGACCCAGATTGAATGAATATACAACATAGTTCAAGTGAAAGCAAGTGAGGCACCTGAAGCACTTGTTTTCCAGTCGTCTGAAACTGTGCTTGAATTTGCCTGGCAACAGTGGCTTCAAGTTTTGCATTGACTGATTTATCAAGTTGATTTACTGCCTTATCACCTACTCCTCTCTGGTAAGAAGTGTCTATTAGATCCACAATACAACTTCATTGAGTTCAATCTAACACCCAAGATATATATATATAAACAATTCACTAACCTGGAAAGACTCTACAATGGCTGAAGATATTATTTTCTCAATAGTGGGGGTCATTGCATGGACTGCAGCTGGACCCACTGAAGCTATTTCCTTCTTTAGTATTGTCTCCAATATTGCTGGTAGATCCTTATTCATAAAGTTACTAATCAAACCTGTAACATGCTGAATACGATCTCGTAACAACTTTTCATTTTTTGCATTCTCCTCTTGAATTCGAGCCCACAAAACATCCATATTGGCCTTGACAGCTTTTTCCATAGTTCTCCCCAGGGCTGCCTCAAGCCTTCTACCTTCTTTTGTAACTGGAACTGTAACCATCATTGTCATTTGCTTCTGCATCTCTTTTTGCATAGTCAATAACTGCCAAGCAAGGAGAAAAAAATCTTCAGCAAGTAAAACTACCAAAACATACCAAGTACAATCCTGTAAAATACAATTTCTTGGCTTATCCTATATTGACTTGGTTAAAATTCAATAGGTGTACAAACATATACATCCTACATGCCCTTAAGCTCCTAATATATGGAAATATAAGCTTTAATTGATGGTCACTTTTCAATGAACATGTACTACAAAATCTTGGCATCATGAGGCTTTTTCCTAAAAATATACAAAATGCATTACAACCTCCACATATTAATACATTGAATATAATACAGTATTAGTTATTCATGTGACCAGCACAAAACTCCTGAACGATACCTGATTAATTGATTCTTGCATTGCTAGAATTTGATGAAATGCATTTTCAGCAGATGGGAGGTTTGAACTTCCACCTACTTCATTTGACAAATCAACTGAATTGCATGCACTTGGAGATGGGGAAGATGGACCAGATGCTTGAGAATTTTTGCCCTTCTGTCTCTTCCCTTTTGTGTTAGGTGCAGGTGAAGGTGGTACTGTCATGGATGCAGATGAGTTAGAAATCTTTTCGTGCACATCTTTTGTCGAGTCTTGCAGTCCATCCTCACCAGCATTAGAAGTTTGGGAAAGTGATTCCCCTAAACTGAGATCAACTTGCCCTGGTTCCCCTGTAATATAAGTTCCCCCTGATATTGCACAGCATTCTCGCGTCATCTCAATACCAAGATCTGAAGCCTGAGAGAAAAAGTATTTTTCTTTAACATCAGAAAGTAGGTTTTGTTGTGATCCCTGATGATTATACTCATCGCTCTGATCAGGTGTAGCCTCACCGACCACCTTCACTTCTACTTCAGCATTACCCAAATCAACCACATCTGGGATCTTTGTATCTCCTTCACTATTTCTATCAATTATATTTGTCTCAGGGGGAGAACTGGCCTTAATGATTTCAGAAGGAGTAACCAGGTGAGTTGGTTGCTTAAACATAACAGAGGGATTAAGTACGCTCGAAATATCATCCTGTTTGACTTTCTCATCATTCTTCAAATCATTATTCATCAGTGGTGCATCAGACAAGTTCCTATGAATAGTAGGCATTTGTCTGTCAACTGAATAATCATTAATGGATTGGTCCCCAACATGGTCACCCAAATTAGATTGTGAACTCCTGAAATCAGACAGTTTCCTAGACAACCTTGGGCTCAAAGGAAGAGGCGGAGATGGAACACAAACAATATTAGCATCACTACTGGATGGAGCCGAAGTAGGTCCCTCAATATAGCCAGAGCTTAAAGGGTATCTTCCAGCAAGTGCACTCTCAGTGCTACCACCTTGTGACATTGTTTTGGGAGCAGAACTGGCTGACGACATTTCAGATGCTCTAACACCAGATGAGTCCACAGTACTGAATCCATCAGCATCTCGGGAAACAGAGGAATCTGGCTTCTCTAGTCCCACATTTTCAAATGGTGGTGGCAGGCATTGGGCTAAATCCAAAGCATACTGCTGAATGGCCTGTGTTTGAACACAATAAACCTGAACAATATGTTCACCATGAGGTAATATATCACTTGTCCCAGTAAAACTCAGAATGGGCATGGTCACAGTAAACTCAGCTATATAATCCATGCGTGTTGATTCAGGATTAGAACCATATTCTAAGTGTACAGCATATATAGCATTCCTCTGAGCATTTGCAAGTAAAAGCAGACCTGCATGAGACAATGCTGCAACTTGATTAAAGAATGAGTCCTTAACAGATGGTTGAGCTGAACTCCTCAACTCCAATGTCTGCGTGCATTTCCATGATTCAGCATCACTTGGAAGTAGCCAACCTTCTTCACTTGCTGAGACCCAAAGCTTAACTTCCCGATTTTGAGGTCCCTACAAACAGTTCAAATAAAACCACATAATATAAATATAAGTAGATTAGAAATGTATAACAAAAATCACAACCACAATGTAAGTAAACTTTATATGCTTTTAGACAAAATAATATGAAGGTTACCCTGATTGAAACTATATATTTTTCAAAAAAATTGCATATCGCATACTTCTGGACATAGCAAAATCAGCAATACCTAATCAACATGTTAAAAAACTTGATGAAAGAACTTACACCAGTTATAAGAACAATATGATCAGGTCGGTGGGGAGCAGTGAAAAATGTAGCAGAAAAAACAGGATGCCCATCATGTGGTCTCATCACCGCAAGTGGCTGTGTCTTGCGATCTTCCCAGATCTTTATCTGTAGTATTTGACAATTGCCAAAAAATAAAACTAAGACATACTACAAACTAAACAAAAATATAAACTGGTAGGACATAGGAATAATGAGGATGGTGCACTCAATTGTTTAGTCATCTATGCAAAAGTATCTCATTACGTATAAAATGTTCCTCAAACAAATATAAAAAATTAGAAAATCACAAAGAGAAAGAAATAGAACTGAAAGAAACAACACATAGTAGTTACTTAAGGCAAGAAAATACAAACCGTGCCATCATGTGATGCAGATACCAGACGATTTCTCATCCATTGGCACATTGACAAATCAGTCACCTCTCCATCATGTGTTCCCACCAGCTGAACACCATCTATGAGCTTGTCAAGAGGACACCTCAGAGTGTCCTCTGTCACAAAGGCCTCACCATTTCCAACTTTTGTGGTGTCAATTCTTAGAACATGTCTTCCCATACCAATTATCAAAATTTCCTATAAGAAAATGCATGAATTAATATGACAGGAATGGAAGGAATAAGGTTCAATCATCACTTCTTCAAGCTTCGTGGAAGAGAACTATGAAGCAGGATATGGAGCATTTACTTGTTTGTGGCAGTGCCAGCAGATTCGAGGATTTTCAACTTTCTCCTCTCCCACCATTTGGATAGCGATAACAATATTGGCAGTAATTTGAGGCTTATCTTCATCATCAGGACCTTCAGAGATCTTCCACACAAAGACACGGCCATCTGTTCCAACACTGTAGGAAAAGCATGTTAACATAAACCATTGACAAGAAAACTAGGTCATTTAATTATTTCAGGTAACAGAAACTACCTAGCCAGGAGATGAACATCTTCAGCAAAGAAAGCCAAGTCTGTGACCCTCTGATTAGAAAAAGAAGAAACAAATAAGTGAAAGATGGACTATCATCATTTTAAGGGCATCAACCTAATACACATGTATAGCACACTACAATACAAGTTGCAAGTCAAGAGGCGGCAAATATGATTTTTTTTGTCTATATATATTTTTTTATTATTTTACTATTATCTCTTTTTATTTTTTTTAATTTGCGTTTTTTTAAATAATTTCTTCTTCATGTTATTTATCTATCTCTACGTTCTTCTTCTTTTTCTTTTTTCAGTACTCTTTTCTTTTTGGAAAAAAATTTATTGAATTGGATAATTTCTTTTTTTTCTTATCGTTCTTACTTCAATATCATTTTAACCTTGTATTGTATTATCTGATTTGTAATAAAAATAATAACAAAAATAATTAGTCTTAAGACTTTTGAAAGATAAATATTATAAAAATAAAATTGATCTTTAAAATGCTAAAATATAATTTATAAGTTGTAATTGATTTTATATAATTTAAAGAAAAATTAATTTTTTGAAAAGAAAAATCAGTTTATAGATCAAAAAATTGGTTTTCTAAATAAAAATAAAATTTTATGTGCAAAAACTAATTTTTTTTAATGTAAAAACGGATTTTTTTTAAAACTGATTTTGTATTTAAAATTAATTTAGCTTATTATCCAAAACGAAATTTTTTATTAATATTTATTTTTTTGTTAATATTAATCATATATATTTCTACATATTAATAATAAATTTAAAAATAAAATAATTATAATTATAAATTTTATTTTAATATAAATACTGTTATATAATTTTTTATTAAAATTTTTGGCCCTTTCAAACATTTTTTTTAAGTTTTTATTGTTTCTACTCCTACATACTCTCATTCTTTATTAAATTAATTTGTACCAGAAATTTTGAAATCACATGACTATTTTAGTCTTGTTCATATATATCCAAACATAATACTAAACATTACATTATTATCTTATACATTATATTTAAATACAATACATAAAGAATAATTTTTAATGTTTCTATTCTATTATCTTTAAATGTCATATTCTATCTTATCTCTAAAAATAAACGCTTACTTAAGACATAAATCCTCAATTTTTTTTAATAAGAGGAGAATTTCATTAAGACGAGGGGAAGGATAATACAAAAAAAAAGAATAAGAGTTCCTCTACAGAAGAGCAAGACAAAAATAATCCAAAAGATTTATATAAAGCATACCATTCTAATCTCTCAGCATGTCCGAGAGGGATAGTACTCTATAAAGATCATAAACTTTATAATAAGGTAGTTTTACGGTGGCATTGGTTTTGGTGATTAAGGATGACATAAATTTGATCAATAAATAAAATATTGATACATGATAAAAAAATTAAATTTAAAATCAAAACAATTTTTTTTCTTATAATTTTTTATAATTATTTTTATTAAAATAATTTTTTATAATTATAAAAATAATTTAAAAATATTAAAATAATTTTTTAATTATATTTAAAATTATTATTTTATTATTATTTTTATTTTTAAAAAATAATTTTTTTTAATTATTTTTACTAAAATAATTTTTTTATAATTTTTTTATTTTTAATTATTTATTATTATTATTTTTAATAATTTCTAAAAGTAATACCAAAATTATTTTTTCTTTTTGTAATTTTGAAAACTAAAACTAAAATAATATTCTCTCTTATAATTTTTTATGATTATTTTTAAACTAACACCAAGAGGAAGAATATTATTTTGGTGTTAGTTTTTTGAAATTACAAAAAAAATTATAAAAATTATTTTTTAGAAATAAAAGTGATAATAAAAATAATTAAAAAATAATTTTGGTATTATTTTTAGAAGTTATTAAAAATAATAATAAAAAAATAATTAAAAAATAAAAATAATTATAAAAAATTATTTTAGTAAAAATAAATATAAAAATTATTTTTAAAATAAAAAAATAATAAAATAATTATTATAAATATAATTATAAAATTATTTTGGTGTTATTTTTTTAAAATTATTTTTTATAATTATGAAAATAATTATAAGAAATTATTTTGATAAAAATAATTATAAAAAATGATAAAAAAGAGAATCATTTTGATTTTAGATTTTTTTTTGTCATGTATTAATATTTGACTTATTAGTCAAAGTTATGCTATCTTTAGTCACCAAAACCAATACCATTATAAAACTTTCCTTATAACAAATATATATTAGGCGTCTAATCCTCTCCATCCCATATGACCCTTAGATTCTAGTGCCAATCTCTTTCCAATGGTACCATTTCGAAGGTGAGTCATGAGTCAATCATGCAAATAATGTTCATATTTAATAAATTATGATACATTTATGAAAAAACCCATTAACTATCAAACATTTACAACTCGCCTAGCAACTTCCAACATTGAGTTCAATAGATAACCCAAACTCAGACATTATTAAACTGTATTGTATCAAACAATCATAAGCTAGTTTTTTGCAAAAGTGCATGATAGATCAAATCAACATTTGCCTATTTCACCTCATTAACTAGCAATAATCAACCATATAAGATACAACCATGTCCTGGTTGCCTATGGAACGATTCCAGGTTCAAAATGGCTTACTTTTGCTTTATTTTATAATCTTTCATTGGAAAACCAGTCAAGCATCAAAAGAGAAAACAAAAAGAACCATACCTGTCATTTGTGAGATAACATGGAACTAACTTATGTTTTGCATTAAAAAATAACTAAATTTTCTTACATACCAAATCAACAACAGAATTCTTTCACTTCACTATCTCATAAACAACCCAACACATTTCTAAAATTCACCTTAATTCAAGATTCTCCTCCACCTTTCTTACTCTTATTTCTCAACATGATGTTACATTCTTAAATATACGTAAAAACAAACGCATTACAAGCACAAGAGTAACCAAAAGAGGAAACGAACCTGATTGTGGCCTTTGAGAAGGGACCTAACAGCTGTGTGAATATTAAGCACTCTAATGTTCCCTTGCTTCAACCCATAGCAAATGTAAGACTTGTTAACAGCTATTTGCCTTCCAAAAGTTAGGATCCGAACCATATTTCGTTATCGGCGCCACCTCAAGCTGCGGCTGCACCTCCTTGGTAAGCCTCACGTCCACGTCATACACAACATGGTCCCCCGTCAGGCGCCTCCCTCTCGGCACCTTACTGCTCGCCACGCGATTCAGCGCAGCTGCCGCAGCGTTCGCGGCAGATAACATCCCCATCGAGGAGATAGGGGCGGAAGCCACAGCGGCAAGATTGTTGAGGCAGTTGCGGTGGCAGTTGCGTTGTTGGTCGTGGTTGGTGAGGAGGATTAGACTGAAAAATTGTCTCAGTCATATGGTTTTCTCGATCTCCCTCGACCAAATTCTTCTTATCTAAGCACCTGAATTGTAATTTTTTTAATGGAAAAATAACAACAAAGATAACTTTAGTATATTAGACACAAAAAACACTATTTATATTTGAGCATGTCACTCGTTAAACCTTAAAGTCAAAATAAAATAGTATCTAAAATTTAAAAGATAATATATCTAAAATTCAAAACATAATTATCTAAAAACCAAAAGATAATATATGGTTTTATTCTCACTTAGTTCCAAATAAAAAACAATAATGATTTATTCAATTTAGCATTTATAACAATAAATAAGATCACTATTATATAAATCATTTAATTTAAAATAATATTATTTACGATTATAATTAATATTAATATATGTATTGTTCATAAACAAATTAAAAAATTAAAATAATTTTCTAACAAGGTTGTCATCCTCCTTGAAAAAAAGATGAAAATAAGAACTAGCTAGAGGGAAATAAATTACAAGAAATGGAGGTAGTATTTTCAATTACTGAATGATTAGAAGTGTATTATTAACTAAATTACCATGGTTTCTTAAATATATATTATTTCATTCGTTTTTTGGTCGACTTTGACATGTGGTATCGAAATAAGTTTATATCAAAATTTTAAGTATTGAAAAGTAGATATGATTTTTCTGAAAAAGAGTAAGTTCAACCTGAAAATTACTTAATTAGTGTTAAGATAATTTATGTCGAAATTGCTAGTAATAAACGACAAAGAAATAAATAATAAAATAGGAAAAGACAATCATAAAAGCACAAACAAAGTAATAACAAAATTCAAAGTTAAATGAAACTGAACCAAATAAACTAAAGAAAACAAATAAAAAAACGACTTCTAATACTCACATATACTACTTGCACTCTATGTTCATCCGTTATGTCACAGAGATTGGGAATTTGATGAGATTATGTAATTATCTAATGTTCTTGATTGAAGTCTGAATTTCTACTATTTATAAATCACAAAAATAGACTTGCTATGGAGCATGTTTGTCTACGGTTTTCTTTTTTTTCTCAGCCATAACATTGTTTTATTTGACCATAAAGAATCTTGACCCTTAAGTTTTGACATTCACGTCTTCTTTGGTCAAAGTCCCACGTTTCTTCAACTTGTTCCTCAAATTTTTTATTCATGTCCTTCACTCAACTTGAAGGTTCAACGGCAAGTCTTGATGATCAAAGAAAAGAAATAACTACCTTTTTGACTCCGACACTATTTGTACCATCCTTCTTCGACTTTGACTTACCTATCTTTACTTTTGTAGTTGAAACACTATTTTTATGGTCGAAATCACTGATAACCGAAAAAATCTATTTTTTTGTACCAGCATATACAAATTAAAGAAATGATAATTAATATCTAAAAGACTTTAAAATTATGTTTGATTTTGAAAATAGAATAAGACAAAATACTGAAAAAATGACACAAGAAAAAAGATACAAAAAATAATATTTTTATATTTTGTTTAATGATAAATCGAATATAAGATAGAACAAAAAATAACAAATCTTATTTACCTTATTTTTTTCTTCATACAAAATTTAGAATAAAAAATAAAATAATAAAAAATATAATTATAAAAATTTAATAATAATAATAATAATAAATAATAAATAATAAATAAGTTATTTTTTCATTCAATAGTTCTGTATCTTACTAAAAAAAATCTATAAAAAATATAAAATATACTAATTTAATATCTTATAATATAATATTTTTATTTATATTTTATCTATTAAACATATACCATTTTATATTTTTATATCTATGTTTTAATATCTTATCTTTATTTTTGTAAACAAACAATAACTACTATAACTCACTAATGCTCTACTAACTTCCAATACACTTTGGAATCTGGATAACTCAAGAGTCATACAAAAACAATAAATAATTTAATATTATGATTGGATTGAAATTTAGGAATTTACTTAAAGGTTAGGTATCCTTAATTATAAAGATAAAGATGGATAATATTCAACACTCATAAAGAAATATGACTAACCTTATTATTATTTTTAATTTAAAGTTTGCATTTAACAACTTTCTAAAGTTAAGGATAAATATAAATCGAATAATATCTATAAATTTAATCTGATTAGTTGAATGCGAATCAAATTAAAATTATCATATTCAATCCTATGAATTAGTATGTAACTTTATCTTATCCAATATATTTAATTGAAAAAATTTTAAGTATATTAAAAATATCGATATTTCAATTATTTTAATTCTTAATTTAAATTAATATATATTATATATATTTTTTATAATTCAAATCAACAACCACTTAAAATTTTTCCTATTTAATTAAGTATAATTAACCAAAGCTTTAATGTTGCGGTGCACATGCCAGCGATGCCTACAGGCTACAGCACTTTTCTTTTATTTTTTATTAGCTTTCTTATAAGTCGTTATTTTATTTACCAATCAAATCATTATTTAATTTCAAACTCCTTATCCATTTTGGGGGTGGGTATCAAACTCAAATATATTAAACCGTTGATTATTTGTGAGTTGCTCATGCAATTATTACTTTTCCTACAATTATATACGGATTTGAGGAGCTGCACTATTTGCAACTACCAGAAGTGTAAGATTTAATTTTTTAAAGAATTATTGAAATGATGTGCCACCTTTTCTGTACAATGAGTCAATGACACTTCCATTGTAACTATCAGTCACTTTAAACTATTGTAAATTAATAAATCATGAATCAAGCTACGGTATTCTTATTTTTAGTTTTTTAAAAGAATCTTCTCTTTATTTATTTTTTTCACTAGTTTTGTTTGGGAATTTCATTATTATATATTGTTGTTGGTCCTTAGTGATTCTCTATTGTATTTCAAAATTAATGTCCGATAATAAATGAATTCTACATTTGGAGAAACAAAATAAAAGGGTCTATGATAAGTTGACTATTACAAAATTCACATAATTAATTATAAATGTTATGTTTTACCAATAACCAAGAATGCCATCTTAGATACCAATGGTGTGTATAGATATATTTTAAAATAATAAGTAAAACTAGATTAAAAAATAAACAATTATTGTGAAATGGAATAATAAGGATGAAATTATTTTAATATATTAATTATATTACTTGTTATAATAATATTATGTAATCTTTTTACGAACATCAATAGATGATACTGAAATTTAGATTTGGAATGGTATATATTAAGTACTGCTCAAACCTTTTACTGTTGAACTTTATAGACTAAGTATAGTGGTTTTTTAGCTTTAATAAAAATGAGAATCAAATAATCTTAAATTAAAATATTAAATTTGACAGTGAAAAGAGATGTCAACAAACAAAGATAGCAAATGGATGCAATGGTAATAATATTTTCAAATTAAATTCACATTCATTACTAAAATAGAATAGAACTAAAAAAATTATAGTATACTGGTTAATTTTTAATAGTTTTGAACATTTTGATTATTCTATAACAAAAAGTTAACACTAATTTTATTATGAAAAAATTATTTAAAACAGACATATATGTAGATATATGATGACTAGTTTTTTCTATTGGTCATTATAAATTTATTATTAATAAAAAATTTTAAAATTTTTTTATTTAATATATATAAAATAAAGGGTGAATACCTATTTCGATCCCTGATAATTTTTTTGAAGGATTATGAAGCTTTCAAGAAAAAAATATTCATTTCGATCCCTGATAATTAACTTTGCGAGATTGATGAATTTTCTATTAATGATTTTTCAACAGAACATGCTTATGAGACTAGTTAATCGTTAATATATTATCCATTTAAATTTTATAAGTAAAAATAATTTAAAAATTACTAATATTTTTTAGTTTTATAACAATAAATTTAATTTATGTATTTAAAAAAGATAACAAAAAAAAAAACTAACAATTATCCCTAAAAGATAATGAGACTTTCAATTAAAAAAAATTGTCAATCCTAATTGACTCTTATCGAATAAATCAAGGATTTAACATGCTATATATAGACTTATTCTATATATTGACAGAAAGACTAATAAGTCTCATAAAAATAAAGTTTAAGAGCCAAAATTTTTAAAATCTTGTTGTCATAGATTTAGAATTTTTTTTTTTAAATAAACAGATTTGAAACTTAAATTTTTTGTATTTTTAATAAAAAAAATTTCAGTTTGCAATATTAACATAAAGTATATGTCTTTAAGGTACAAAATAGATAATTTTTTCTTCTAGTTATAAAACATTTTTATTTCACATTTAATAATGAGAAAAATAATAATTTTTTAAATATGAAATAAAAAGGGCAATTCACCTAAATAAATTGTTTCACCTTCAAAATTACACAAATGCATTGTTTCTAAAACGAAGACGCAAATACATTGTTTTACATATTTATGGAAACCGCTACTAGTCGCAAATTCCGTTGAGTTGTGGCAGCATGGAGACCGCTGTTTCCTGCCACGATTTTTGCATGATTATGATTGGTCATAAACCGCTATTACTAGTAGTGGTTTATGTGCATTAGGACACGTGTGTAAACCGCTATTACTAGATGCAGCGGTTTACGTTGAATATGAAAACAAATAGTAAAACTAATCTTTATCTAAAAAATAATTACAAAACAAATAATTGATGGTACATACTATTTAAATAATATCATAAATAAAAAAATTTAATTTATCATTTCACAATATAATTTAAAAAATATAAATATGCATGTAATAAATTTTTTATTTGTATTTATTATTAAAAGTCAGACTAAATTACAAATAAAAAAATGCAATACTCAAAGTATTAAATTATATAAATCAAGACTAATTTTTTTTATTCTCATCTCTTTTAAAATTTATAAATAATAAAATAATTTATTTTTAGCCAAAAGTTCACTAAATCATATATTTTTCTCTTTATAAATTATTTTATTCTCTTTTATTTATATCAACCATACAAAAGAGATTCGGAGAGTATGGAACATGAGTTGTGTTCTTTGCCACTGACATTTGAAGTTCTAGCTAAATGAATTTTCTTTATTTGTGCAACATTGTTGTCTTATCCCAAAAAATAAAAACTATTTGTATTTTATAGTTGATTGATTGAATAAATAATAGTGATAGCATCATGATTTTGATGAATAAAATAAAAAATATAAATATGCAAGTAATAATTTTTTATTTGTATTTATTGTTAAAATGAGACTAAATAGCAAATCAAAGAGGGAGTATTCACAGAGTACTAAAATATATAAACTAAGACTAATTTTTTTATCTTCATTCCTTCTAAAACTCATGAATGATAAAATAATTTATTTTTATTAAAAAACAGTGAATTTTTTTTATTTGATTTGCTATTTTTAGTGAAAAATATTCATTATTTTTTACTAAAAAAAATTATTTTATCATTCATGAGTTTTAGATGGGATGAATATAAAAAAAATTAATCTTAGTTTATATATTTTAGTACTCTGTCAATACTCACTTTTTGATTTGCTATGTAGTCTTATTTTAATAATAAATACAAATAAAAAATTATTACATGCATAGTTATATTTTTTGTTTTATTTATCAAAATTATGATGCTATCACTATTATTTATCCAATCAATTAACTATAAAATACAAATAGTTTTTATTTTTTGGCATAAGACAATAAAGTGGCACAAATAAAAAAAAGTATAGCAAAGAACACAACTCATATTCTAAATTCTCCAAATCTCTTTTGTATGGTTGATATAAATAAAAGAGAATGAAATAATTTTTAAAGAGAAAAATATATGATTTAGTGAATTTTTGGCTAAAAATAAATTATTTTATTATTTATTATAAATTTTAAAAGAGATGAGAATAAAAAAATTAGTCTTGATTTATATAATTTAATACTTTGAGTATTGTATTTTTTTATTTGTAATTTAGTCTGACTTTTAATAATAAATACAAATAAAAAATTTATTACATGCATATTTATATTTTTAAAATTATATTGTGAAATGATATATTAAATTTTTTTAATGACATTATTTAAATGGTATATACCATTAATTATTTGTTTTGTAATTATTTTTTAGATAAAAATTAGTTTTACTATTTGTTTTCATATTCAACGTAAACCGCTACTGTCTCTAGCGGTTTACACACGTGTCCCAATACACATAAATCACTACTAATAGTAGCAGTTTATGACCAATCATAATCATGCAGAAATCGCGGCAGACAACAGCGATTTCCATACTGCCACAACTTAACGTAATCCGCGGCTAGCAGTAGCGGATTCTGTATTTCTATAAATCACTACTGTCAATAATGATTTTTATAAATATGTAAAACAATGTATTTACATCTTCGTTTTGAAAATAATGTATTTACATAATTTTAAAGGTAAAACAATTTATTTAGGTGAATTGTCCAAATAAAAAAATCTTCGCAGCAACCAAAAACTAATATGGGCCGCAACCCACTCTATTACATTGAGGGATACAGGAAAGGTCTCCAAATCCCTTCTAGAAGCCTTCCCTACAATCGCGCTTACATAATGCCACGTCACCATGAGCAGTTTATTGTCAGTCTCTTTTTCACCCCCACGCAGCTACCTATCTCATCCTCCGTGGCATACAAAATGACACTTTTACCCTTACTCCTTTGACTACTATATAAATATAAAAATTTAAATTTTTTAAAATTTAAATTTTATTGTAAAAATAAAATATAATTTTTTTATTTTTAAATATTTTTTTATATTTATTTTTGGTTTCATATATAAAATTAATAATAAAAAATCAAACTTACTTTATAAAATAAATTGAAATTTTAGAAAATTTAAATCCTAAACACAAACCCTTATACTTTTCTTCGCTCATCCTACATTTGCAAATAGCCAACACACTCTCGTACAGTCCCAATATTTTCATTTTTCCCATTTTACCCCTCGCCGGAAAATCACAAACCTCAACATTTCTCCGATCTAACCCTCCGATGACGGCAATACTCAGCCTATCCACCGTTCCCGCTGTCAACTTCTCCTTCTCTAGCAACAACCGAGCTTCCAACGAAAGATTCCACCGCCGTAGTCCGATCCGCGCCGTCGCTTCTCCGGTGCCGGCCACATCGGCTAGCCTCTACGAGGTTTTGAGAATCGAGCAGGATGCGTCGCTGACGGAGATCAAGTCTGCCTTCAGGAGCCTGGCGAAGCTCTACCACCCCGACGTTGCGAGCGTGAGGCGGTTGCCGGATTCTGACGGCGATTCCGGCACGGACGACGGCGACTTCATCGTGATACGGAACGCGTACGAGACGCTATCGGATTCTTCAGCGAGAGCTATGTACGATCTGTCTCTGGCCTCCCGGCAGCGGAGGTTTCCGGAGCCATTGAGCGTGAAACGGAATTCCGATCATTACTCGACGCGAAGATGGGAAACGGACCAATGCTGGTAGATAGAGTTAAAAAAATAAAAAGGAAAAAAAAAGAGATTAGGTAAGGTGAAAAAGTTGGCTTTACTTCTGCTATGAACGAAAGACAAGTAGTGGATTTCTTAAGGACAAAGAGAAGGTGTTCGTTGCTTTGAGAGAGTGAAGGTGGTGGTAATGGTAATGGATATGTAACTACGATGTAAAAAAAAAAGAAAAAATGAAATATAAATATGAGCAATAATAGTGCCGGTAACATTTGTGATTGATAGTCATCAACTAGCTATCAATGATGATTTGATGGTATAAGATTAGTGTAAGATTTTATCCAATGACTCATATTTCTCTGCTGGTTACATGCTGGTCAAAATGCAATAAAATTGCTGACCCCTAAACTTTTCCTATAAATATTGTTTTGCCAATTTTGGCTTGCTTCTTTTTTCTTCCCCTGTGAGTGATATCTGCTGCTGTTTTGCATAAACCAACAAAATGGTACAACGAACCTGAAGCACAAAAAAGAAATTTTCAGTCACCCCAAAAAAGAAATGGAAATTTTTTACACGACATTAAAAAATTAAAATAATGAATTATTTATTGGGCTCTTTTTTCACTCCCCACTATATGATTCTAATTCATAATGTTTTTTTTGGATGGAGTTGAGTGAGCATCCACTGCTCCCGCTACTCCATTGATACCTTTGTTGATGGATTTTATGTTTATTTAATTTAATCAGCGGCTGAAAACTTCTCAAGAAACATGAGATTTTTAGTTATATGATGGCTAAAATAGTTTTGATAAATTAAAAACAAAAAATTATACCCAATGAAACCAGAGATAAATCATAATAATAAGTTTATTTTCGTTAGAGAGAGTCTAGAAACTAATTCTTTATGCAATCAACTAGCCAATTTTTTAAAAGATCTAATTTTAAAATTTTAAAAGCTAGTTTTATGTTAAAAAACATGAAGATGCTCAATTTTAAGATGGGTGTTTTTTTAGCATAAAACTAATTTTTTAAATTTTCATATTTTTTTAACATAAAACTAGTTTTTAAAATTTTAATATGATAATTTTTTAAAAAGTTGACTGCTTAGTTGGATATAGAGTTAATTTCCTAAAGTGTATATCGTTAATTCTCATTTAATCATTTATAATAGATGCAAGAAGAGTTTAAGACCTACATTTGAACTTTTAAACACTTATATTGACTAAAATTGGTGGCTGTATAATTGCAGTTAATATAAAGAATATACCTTGATTGCTTTCCTAAATAAATTTAGGGCTTGAATGATGGTGTATGTTTTTATGTTTAGATAAAAATTCAAACCAAATATGGCCTCTCTTTTTTTTCCGTTACAAATAAGAGCTGTTAGAAGCTTAGGACATGTCCCTAAACCTTGATAGAACATTTCAGTCTTTGCGTGAACTACAAGGTAAAACGTACAATTGTAAAAAATAACATTTTAATCTACTGTTTAGAATCCTATATCTCCGTGGGCTCTCCAAAATCTAAAGGATACATAAATTACTCTTCATGTAAAATTCGTGACACGATCATGTTCCGAACATTTTTACATTGGAAAAGGCACTTAATGATGACGAATTGGGAAATCTCACTACTTTCTACATGGAGGGTTGGTTAACCTTTTAATGATGACGAATACACAACGTCACAGGTGCTGGTTCATACCCGATTTTGGCCTGATAAAAGGAGTAAATCTTTAGTGTTTTGGCATTTTTTTACCTGTATGCCTAATGAAGATTGAATTTTATAACCATCATTTTGCTTTTGTTTTCTTAGTTTATTTTTATATAACTATGACTATTTTATAGATTTATCATTTATACATATATCTACTATACTAATAATTTCGAAATGGCTATTATGGATAATGAACTTGGTGCTTTCGAACTGTAAAACTTAACACAACTCTTAAGGCGTTAACCATTAGATTATAGTTAATTTTTTTAATTTTTGTATCATAAAATATATATATCTATATCTAAATATGCAACTTGATGGAGACACTATGCTCAACAAGGTGCTTCTATTATATATAAAATAATGATGCTTCTCTCTAATAGCAAAAGATATCAGAATTCTTTTATAAAGGAAGAAACTCGCGTCTTTAATGTAATTGATTATTCATGGATTCATTCAAAACAAATCCTAAAAGGAGGATTAAAACTACCCTTGTCTGTCAGATCATTATGAAGTTAATAACAAAAGGTACAGTACATATAGTATATACACTCCTCTATATTTAACTAAGGTTGGGAGGACAAAAAATAACCAGAATATTGACCCCAAAAACAATTTCGCTGCTGCAGAAATTTTGATAGAAGAATCACCTCTTCAACACTACCTTGATTCATAGCCAACTACCTACCAATATGGATCCCTTAATGAAACTCACTGAGCTTTGTACAAAATTGCTGTAATATCTGAAAGTTCAAAAAGGCTAATTGCACACTTCCAGAAATGAGGAAAATCATTTACATGTCATCAGCATAGAGTGGATGACATGCAATAAAAGACGGATGCTTGAAAGATCAGGTCCAGTCATTGTAGGCAAGCTACGTTGATGATTCAGTATCTGATAAACTTGCTCAAATATGGGTCGCACATGCATCGCAATCATGGGGTCTGAGGGATTAATGGCGGCAGCCACATCCGTCATCCATGCAATCTTTCGTGAGGTATCATTGTTAATATCACATGCCAGTTGCTGCAGAAGTGAAAGCACTACTCCTTGGGTCAAAGGAAGAGGAACCATTGACAAAAGTCCATGTAAATCAACCTGCTTCACAGAAATGGTGCGGTGCTGTTAATGCACAATATTTTAATCCCCGGCGTCAACAGAAAGGAACTTTAGTTTAAGGCTAAAAATTTAGAAAATAAGGTCAGATAAAACAACTTCGTGACAAGATATTCTTGACATGTATCAAACGACCAATTCCAATGTTAGATTGAGCATCAGTGTAGAATTAAAGGTTTAAGGTGACTAATGATTCTGATGACAACTAGTCAACTAAGATAATATGCCCCTTTCTAATTCATACCATGGTATCAATCTCAAAAATCGATAGTTGGGTTCATAAAGTAAGCATAGTCTCTGGCATACCATATAGGAAATCCATTTCAACATTGCACCAGCTGAAGTACAACTTTTTTAGTTATACTTTTGAAGATATTTATAGAAATGTTTTTGGCATACCTGAGAACATAACCAAGATACAATCGACACATCACTTCTTTGTAGAGCCCCGGTGAAAGCTTCCTCAAACTTCCGTTCAGCTATCAACCTTGCTAGCTCTTGTTTGGGATCGAGAGGCACTTCAACCTTATATGCGACACAAATTGTAAAAAATTATTAAGATGCAAACTCAATTATGAAAGTCAATCGTCCTGCAAGTTAATAGGACTTTTACCCCACCTTTTCACGAAGCAGAGGTCCATTGTTCAGCTGAATGGGCAAAGGATTTAGTGTGCCAGAGTTGGCTCCTGCAGTTGCATATGCCATTAGCTTTCTCTGGCCCTCTAGCACTTCTCTACTCAAAGTTTGAGTAACTGATGAAGCTGAGTTAATGGATTCCTGCAAATTGCATAACTGGGAACATCAACACTGGGATACAAAGAGAGTGGGCAAAGCTAAATTAAGAGTAAAATATGGCATATCTGTAAATTTTCTTTTGAACTCACTACCAGTATGAATTAAGCAACAAAGATTTTTATCTCTGGTAAATATATTATCTACATCGACATACATAAAAGCATACAGAATTACAATCGAGAAAAATACAAAAGTTTACATGCTTCCTGCAGTAGGTTTGATGGTATGACCAAAATAGCGGACAGCAAGTGCGAGGTCCACACAGAGAACTTTAACTAGTATGTTAGGATCCAATTGCAAGGTAGATGTTAATTACTACAGGAAAACTCATCTACCTGAACCGCATACAATTTCAGTTTGGAACAGGTACGAGTGGTCTATTTGGGTTGAAGACTTTTAACCCTCTTACTCATTGGGTTGGGTATTGGGTATAAAAATGATAATCATTAACCAAATATATCACACAAACCCATTTTGTTTGAATACCCCGTATTTTGCACCATTCAATCTCACGACTTACCAATGAAATCCCCATCACTGCCTATATTTGCAGTCACTTCCCTATTGCTACTGGCTAGCACCACCTCTTCCAACCTCCCTCTACTTCGTGCACCAAAAGCCACCAACCGTTGCCTCTCACTCCTACAGATGGTGTTCACCTCGAAGTGCTTCATTCCACATTCACAGCAGCTGTATCATCAGATTACGATTCAGAGGTCTCCATGACTCCAACAGCCACAATCTTGCAGCTACACTCCTGCAAAACCTTGCTGCGGAACTTCCCCTTTCCCACTATGTTATAACCTACTAAGCGCAAATACTAACATGTACACTTGGCACGACACAACATGTAGACACAATTTTTAAAATAGCAGGTCACTGCACAAATTTGAGGTTGCTCAGCTGTATCAGTTTCAAACACCTTGCAATGAGAGAGTCCCTCTGTCCAATATTCGACGCAATTTTTACATCCATCCCTCATTACCTTACTAATGCTGATGTTTTTCTTTCACTAAATCATGTCAGTGATCCCTTTTCATGGCTACTTTGGATCTACAGTGTAGGTTAACCGGCTTTCGTACGCTGTTTTGTGGTTCATTATTGCATGCACAGGAAACTTTCATTGCCTTCATTGCATCACTTCTGGCCTTTACCGTTGGATCATTTAAGTTTAGTTTAAATGTTGTTTGGAGATTCTGTTGATATTGAGTGCCTCTTCTTCCAAATCATAGAACTGTTCAAGCTGATGGTCACTCCAACTGGCTTGTAGTGCTATCTTTTCCAGGCATATCCCGGAATGAATATATGGTATCTCAAAATATGAATGAATATATCTTAGGATTAGTTTTGTTATAACCTTTATTTCCATAAACGTTTACTTATTTAATTAGGATTTGGATTTTGTTATTATAAACAAGGACCTATACTTCATTTTGTCACAACATATTACACCAAAATACTATATCCATATATTCAGCATGTTTTGCTTCAGTATCTAAAACATGAAATATAAAAATACGAGGTAACCCAAAAAAAAAAAAAAAAGTACACGGCCAAACCCAACCTGTACAAAATTGATTGGGTTGGTTCTTATTTTACTCCATACCTAATCCAAACCAAAGGGCAAACACCACTCACATCAGATGTATGGGATTCCAATGTGGGTTTATATGCAACGTGAACAATGGCTAGCTTTTGTTGTAGGGTTGTCCTAAGGTTTGTATCGTACTATACTATCATAATACAACCATTGAAATCGTCCACAGCTAAAATTTTAGAATAAATAGCCATTTAAAAACTTAAGCTCATAAAATTAGAAAGCATTTTAGTAAGTGGATTCAGATCCTCTCCTAAGCATGACACATCCAAACAGGAACCGATACAATTCCACTTAAAAGTAATTTAACTTTTTCGGGAATTCACAGATACAGAGAGAATGCATTTATGCAAAGGTCAACCCTAGATCTCTTTGAACAAACACGCTCTTTATTTAAAAATGTCAAAATGTTTAGTGATCCAAGTTAACTCTGTTTTCTCATACCATTAATCTCACTGATCCTAGATTCTTCAACTCTATCAATAACTTTCTTGAATACTGCAGACCCTGAACTTTTTCCTTTTAAGAGAGTAGCAACACAATTTCGTCCAAATGCAAACGAGAATGTTGCTACAGAAGACCAAAGGAACAAGAGAATATCAATAAGAACACTTACCCTTAGAGTCATTGCCAGTGAAGTGTGCCCAGATTCAAGGCGTTGTTGCACTGAAGTTGAATGTTCAACCATGCCCTTTTGAAATGTAGAATCAACTTGGTCAAACATTGCTTTGCATGATTTCTCAAACGCGGGAACCACTGATATTTCAAAACTGGATTTGAGTGCATCCTACAGAGAAATTATTTTACAATGGTGAACATGATGAATTCTTTTTTACAAAGAAAAATGCCAGATTGCCAGATTGAATGAATATACAACATAGTTCAAGTGAAAGCAAGTGAGACCTGAAGCACTTGTTTTCCAGTTGTCTGAAACTGTGCTTGAATTTGCCTGGCAACAGTGGCTTCAAGTTTTGCATTGACTGATTTATCAAGTTGATTTACTGCCTTATCACCTACTCCTCTCTGGTAAAAAGTGTCTATTAGATCCACAATACAACTTCATTGAGTTCAATCTAACACCCAATGGCTGAAGATATATATATACACAATTCACTAACCTGGAAAGAATCTACAATGGCTGAAGATATTATTTTCTCAATAGTGGGGGTCATTGCACGGACTGCAGCTGGACCCACTGAAGCTATTTCCTTCTTTAGTATTTTCTCCAATATTGCTGGTAGATCCTTATTCATAAAGTTACTAATCAAACCTGTAACATGCTGAATACGATCTCGTAACAACTTTTCATTTTTTGCATTCTCCTCTTGAATTCGAGCCCACAAAGCATCCATATTGGCCTTGACAGCTTTTTCCATAGTTCTCCCCAGGGCTGCCTCAAGCCTTCTACCTTCTTTTGTAACTGGAACTGTAACCATCATTGTCATTTGCTTCTGCATCTCTTTTTGCATAGTCAATAACTGCCAAGCAAGGAGAAAAAAAATCTTCAGCAAGTAAAACTACCAAAACATACTAAGTACAATCCTGTAAAATACAATTTCTTGGCTTATCCTATATTGACTTGGTTAAAATTCAATAGGTGTACAAACATATACATCCTACATGCCCTTAAGCTCCTAATATATGGAAATATAAGCTTTAATTTAGATGGTCACTTTTCAATGAACATATGTACTACAAAATCTTGGCATCATGAGGCTTTTTCCTAAAAATATACAAAATGCATTACAACCTCCACATAT
Source organism: Arachis hypogaea (assembly GCF_003086295.3). Lineage (NCBI taxonomy): Eukaryota > Viridiplantae > Streptophyta > Magnoliopsida > Fabales > Fabaceae > Arachis > Arachis hypogaea. The sequence goes on along the minus strand of NC_092036.1, from coordinate 4,602,009 downwards.
TAATACATTGAATATAATACAGTATTAGTTATTCATGTGACCAGCACAAAACTCCTGAACGATACCTGATTAATTGATTCTTGCATTGCTAGAATTTGATGAAATGCATTTTCAGCAGATGGGAGGTTTGAACTTCCACCTACTTCATTTGACAAATCAACTGAATTGCATGCACTTGGAGATGGGGAAGATGGACTAGATGCTTGAGAATTTTTGCCCTTCTGTCTCTTCCCTTTTGTGTTAGGTGCAGGTGAAGGTGGTACTGTCATGGATGCAGATGAGTTAGAAATCTTTTCGTGCACATCTTTTGTCGAGTCTTGCAGTCCATCCTCACCAGCATTAGAAGTTTGGGAAAGTGATTCCCCTAAACTGAGATCAACTTGCCCTGGTTCCCCTGTAATATAAGTTCCCCCTGATATTGCACAGCATTCTCGCGTCATCTCAATACCAAGATCTGAAGCCTGAGAGCAAAAGTATTTTTCTTTAACATCAGAAAGTAGGTTTTGTTGTGATCCCTGATGATTATACTCATCGCTCTGATCAGGTGTAGCCTCACCGACCACTTTCACTTCTACTTCAGCATTACCCAAATCAACCACATCTGGGATCTTTGTATCTCCTTCACTATTTCTATCAATTATATTTGTCTCAGGGGGAGAACCGGCCTTAATGATTTCAGAAGGAGTAACCAGGTGAGTTGGTTGCTTAAACATAACAGAGGGATTAAGTACGCTCGAAATATCATCCTGTTTGACTTTCTCATCATTCTTCAAATCATTATTCATCAGTGGTGCATCAGACAAGTTCCTATGAATAGTAGGCATTTGTCTGTCAACTGAATAATCATTAATGGATTGGTCCCCAACATGGTCACCCAAATTAGATTGTGAACTCCTGAAATCAGACAGTTTCCTAGACAACCTTGGGCTCAAAGGAAGAGGCGGAGATGGAACACAAACAATATCAGCATCACTACTGGATGGAGCCGAAGTAGGTCCCTCAATATAGCCAGAGCTTAAAGGGTATCTTCCAGCAAGTGCACTCTCAGTGCTACCACCTTGTGACATTGTTTTGGAAGCAGAACTGGCTGACGACATTTCAGATGCTCTAACACCAGATGAGTCCACAGTACTGAATCCATCAGCATCTCGGGAAACAGAGGAATCTGGCTTCTCTAGTCCCACATTTTCAAATGGTGGTGGCAGGCATTGGGCTAAATCCAAAGCATACTGCTGAATGGCCTGTGTTTGAACACAATAAACCTGAACAATATGTTCACCATGAGGTAATATATCACTTGTCCCAGTAAAACTCAGAATGGGCATGGTCACAGTAAACTCAGCTATATAATCCATGCGTGTTGATTCAGGATTAGAACCATATTCTAAGTGTACAGCATATATAGCATTCCTCTGAGCATTTGCAAGTAAAAGCAGACCTGCATGAGACAATGCTGCAACTTGATTAAAGAATGAGTCCTTAACAGATGGTTGAGCTGAACTCCTCAACTCCAATGTCTGCGTGCATTTCCATGATTCAGCATCACTTGGAAGTAGCCAACCTTCTTCACTTGCTGAGACCCAAAGCTTAACTTCCCGATTTTGAGGTCCCTACAAACAGTTCAAATAAAACCACATAATATAAATATAAGTAGATTAGAAATGTATAACAAAGATCACAACCACAATGTAAGTAAACTTTATATGCTTTTAGACAAAATAATATGAAGGTTACCCTGATTGAAACTATATATTTTTCAAAAAAATTGCATATCGCATACTTCTGGACATAGCAAAATCAGCAATACCTAATCAACATGTTAAAAAACTTGATGAAAGAACTTACACCAGTTATAAGAACAATATGATCAGGTCGGTGGGGAGCAGTGAAAAATGTAGCAGAAAAAACAGGATGCCCATCATGTGGTCTCATCACCGCAAGTGGCTGTGTCTTGCGATCTTCCCAGATCTTTATCTGTAGTATTTGACAATTGCCAAAAAATAAAACTAAGACATACTACAAACTAAACAAAAATATAAACTGGTAGGACATAGGAATAATGAGGATGGTGCACTCAATTGTTTAGTCATCTATGCAAAAGTATCTCATTACGTATAAATGTTCCTCAACACAAATATAAAAAATTAGAAAATCACAAAGAGAAAGAAATAGAACTGAAAGAAACAACACATAGTAGTTACTTAAGGCAAGAAAATACAAACCGTGCCATCATGTGATGCAGATACCAGACGATTTCTCATCCATTGGCACATTGACAAATCAGTCACCTCTCCATCATGAGTGCCCACCAGCTGAACACCATCTATGAGCTTGTCAAGAGGACACCTCAGAGTGTCCTCTGTCACAAAGGCCTCACCATTTCCAACTTTTGTGGTGTCAATTCTTAGAACATGTCTTCCCATACCAATTATCAAAATTTCCTATAAGAAAAGGCATGAATTAATATGACAGGAATGGAAGGAATAAGGTTCAATCATCACTTCTTCAAGCTTCGTGGAAGAGAACTATGAAGCAGGATATGGAGCATTTACTTGTTTGTGGCAGTGCCAGCAGATTCGAGGATTTTCAACTTTCTCCTCTCCCACCATTTGGATAGCGATAACAATATTGGCAGTAATTTGAGGCTTATCTTCATCATCAGGACCTTCAGAGATCTTCCACACAAAGACACGGCCATCTGTTCCAACACTGTAGGAAAAGCATGTTAACATAAACCATTGACAAGAAAAATAGGTCATTTAATTATTTCAGGTAACAGAAACTACCTAGCCAGGAGATGAACATCTTCAGCAAAGAAAGCCAAGTCTGTGACCCTCTGATTGGAAAAAGAAGAAACAAATAAGTGAAAGATGGACTATCATCATTTTAAGGGCATCAACCCAATACACATGTATAGCACTACAATATGAGTTGCAAGTCAAGAGGCAGCAAACCAGCAACAACCTTCTAATAAATAACTACTAGAACTTTGCTGCAATGAACAAAAGGCAATGCTACCTTTGACTCTTTGAAAGTAAATCTCCCTAATAAGCAAATCAATGCTAAAATGGAAGTCCAACAAAGAGTTGGGTCCTGTGCCTATCGATCTATTATTCAGTAAGATAACATGATTGTACCATGACTGTGATTCAAACTCCAGATTCATCCATTTAAAATACAAGTACATCACTACGCACAAATCCTCAACCTTTTTTTTTTTTTTGATAAAAGGAGAATTTCATAAAGATGAGGGGAAAGATAATACAAGAAAAAGAATGAGAGTTCCTCTATACAAGAGCAAGACAAAAACAATACAAAAGATTTATCTATAAAGCATAGCGTTCCAATCTCTCAGCATGTCCGAGAGGGATAGTACTCTATAAAGATCATGAGCTTTATAACAAATATATGTTAGGCGTCTAATCCTCTCCATCCCATATAACCCTCAAATATTATAAAGGAACATTTTGGATTATTCTGGTGCCAATCTCTTTCCCAATGGTACCATTTCGAAGGTGAGTCATGAGTCAATCAAGCAAATAATGTTCATATTTAATAAATTATGATACATTCATGAAAAAAACCCATTAACTATCACACATTTACAACTCGCCTAGCAACTTCCAACATTGAGTTCAATAGATAACCCAAACTCAGACATTATTAACCTGTCTTGTATCAAAAAATCATAAGCCAGTTTTTTGCAAAAGTGCATGATAGATCAAATCAACATTTGCCTATTTCACCTCATTAACTAGCAATAATCAACCATATAAGATACAACCATGTCCTGGTTGCCTATGGAACGATTCCAGGTTCAAAATGGCTTATTTTTGCTTTATTTTACAAACTTTCATTGAAAATCCAGTCAAGCATCAAAAGAGAAAACAAAAAGAACCAAACCTGTCATTTGTGAGATAACATGGAACTAATTTATGTTCTGCATTCAAAAATAACTCAATTTTCGTACATACCAAATTAACAACAGAATTCTTTCACTTCACTATCTCATAAACAACCCAACACATTCTTAAATTTACCTTAATTCAAGATTCTCATCCACCTTTCTTACTCTTATCTCCCAGGATGATGTTACATTCTTAAATATACATTAAAAAAACAACACATAAATATTAAGTCTTTCATTTCATTTCAACCTTTAATCATGTCTCTTCCCCTCTCATTACAAGCACAAGAGTAACCAAAAGAGGAAACGAACCTGATTATGGCCTTTGAGAAGGGACCTAACAGCTGTGTGAATATTAAGCACTCTAATGTTCCCTTGCTTCAACCCATAGCAAATGTAAGACTTGTTAACAGCTATTTGCCTTCCAAGAACCAAGTTAGGATCCGAACCATATTTCGTTATCGGCGCCACCTCAAGCTGCGGCTGCACCTCCCCGGGAAGCCTCACGTCCACGTCATACACCACATGGTCCCCCGCCAGGCGCCTCCCTCTCGGCACCTTACTGCTCGCCACGCGATTCAGCGCAGCTGCCGCAGCGTTCGCGGCCGATAACATCCCCATCGAGGAGATAGGGGCGGAAGCTGAAAGCGGTTGAGAAGATTGTTGAGGCAGTTGCGGTGGCGGTTGCGGTTGTTGTTGTTGTTGTTGGTCGTGGTTGGTGAGGAGGGCCATGAGGCGGGCGCCTGCATTGGGGGAGGAGACGAGGGCGGAGGAGGAGGAGGAGGTGGGAGGTGGTTGGAGGGGAGGGGTGGGGAAGGAAATGGAGCGGTGATGGTGTTGGAGTTGGTGATGGTCGAAAGGGAAGGGAGGGTGAGGAGGGTGGAGGGGGAGGGGGTGATGGTGGTGGAAGGGGGTTGTGGCGGCGGAGAAGGGTGGAGGGTAGGAGGCGGAGGAGGAGGGAGGGGCGGTTAAATTGTTAGGGTTAGGGATTGGATTTGGAGGGTTGAAGAATGAGTGCATATCGAAGGGTGGTTGTTGTTGTTGTTGTTGCTGCTGCTGCTGGTGTTGGTGTTGGTGTTGTTGAGGGTGATTTGGGGAAGACATCATTTCTCAGATTGAAATTTTAGGGATTTGAATCTGATTGGAATGGAATTTGGGGGGAGGGAAAAGAGAGCAAAATTGATTGTTGCTGTTGGTGTTGGAGAGTGTAGTGTGTGATGTGAGATCTGCTATGGTGGGAAAGAGGAGGAGAAGAAGTGAGATCTGAAACTGAGATGTTTCGGTATATTGGGAATTACAAAGAAAAAAAAAAGAAGAAAATGAGAAAGGAGCTAGGGATTTTTGTTCTTAATTCTTTCTTCTGACTGTTCATTTGTTTTTGCCATTTTTCTTTTATGTTCTTTCATAAAATCGGAAAATAATTTTTACATGTTTGTTTCTCATGGGTATAAAAAATTAGTACACAACAGATTTATACAAATATTTAATTATATATTACTACTCAATAAATAATTAAATATAAATAATTTATATTTGTTAAAAATATTTATATTAGTGTATAATTAATATTTCAATTATCTTATAAAATGTTTACTTAAATTCTCAGATAATAATTTAATATTTCTATCACTATGGAGTATGGACAAACGTAGAATTCTTAAACCCCTTCTCAGTTTTTAAAGTGTCAATACTCATTTTGTGAAAATTAAAAGGTGACCACAAATATTTTTTTTTCAACCTTCAATTATTTTCACTTATAGAAGAGTTAATTTTTTTTGTTTGAAGTTCAATGGAGAAGAAGAAGACGAAGAGATTAAAAGAAAGAGGTGTAACATTTTAATTTTGTTAGAATTTTCAAACCATATTATTTAGTGTCTTTTTTAACGCCAAAACATATACCGTGTCATTTTAGTATGTCCATCATGACAAGAATTGAGCCACATTAATAAAATGACATTGAATTTTGGTGATAAAAGATATACAAAAAATTATATTAATGCACTTTTTTATCTAAAAGACTAAATTATGATAATTAAAAATTAAAAACTAAATTATGACAATTAAAAAATTAGAAACTACATCAATATAATTAGCTAATTTCTGAAATTAAAGTGGGACTTACTCCACTTAATAAGTTAGTAATTACTAAAAAGTTTAAAATATTATTTATATATATGATTATTTAAGTGTTTTTAATATTTAATCTTTTTATTTTCTCGTGAAATATAAGGATAAAAATCATTTAATTAACTAAATTTCTTATAACAATAAATTTTTGTTTGCACTATTTTAATTTAATATATGAACTACTATCTATTTTAAAAAATTTGAGTTGAATCAAACATTCTTATTACGATAATATAATAACTGATTTGGATGTATTAAGTTATTAAAATATATATTTTTTATTTTTTAACATATTTAACAAATTAAAAAATCAAAAAATCAAAAAAATAAAAAGAACTCTTTTTAAAAGTTAAAATTTACAAATTTTTTATTAAAAAACATTTAACATAACAAATAAAAATATAAAAATATTTTTTATTATTTTTTCTAAATATAAATAATGAATAAAAAATATTTTTTAATTTTTACATAGAATATTTAAATATAAATTATTTTTAAAATATATTTTAACAAAAAAGTCACTTAAATTTTTTTTAAAAGATCATCCAAAGACAACAATTAATATTTTCGGTAAATCTATTTAGGTAACAGAAAAATACAAAAAAAAAACTCTTTTAAAAAATACAATTTTCATCTTTTTAAAAAGATACTTTTTATTGAAAAAAAATATTTTGATATAATAAATAAGTACATATTTTTATATCATTATATTTAAATATAATTTATAAAAAGATAAATTTATATAAAATATTTAAATATTAAAAAATAAAAATTATGTTATGTGTACATTAAAATTAGTTTTTAAAATCAACTATCAATATAATACATATTGAAATATAAATATACATTGAAAATAAATAAAATTACATATATATTTATACACAAATATATTAATGACTGATTTTAATGATTAATTTTAATATATAAATAATATTTTTTAAAAAATAAATTACTTAAAAAAATTGCTATTTTTTAGAAGCTCGCCCACTTGATCGGTTGATCCTAAAAGCACACTTTCCGTGTCTTCTAAGTTATAAGCATTCGGCCAAAGCCTAGTCATTCGATAGTCTTCTCTCTCTTCGAGTCTTTGCACCTTCAACAACGGTTTAAAATTGAAAATAAAAAATAAAAAAGTAAAAAATAAAAAATAAAAAAATTAAATATTAAATACATAAATATACTAACCTTGAATTTTTTTAATAATCTTCTCGTGCGCAACAACAACCGTATCGTAATTCGAAATTCGTAACACAAATCTAGTGATAGAAAGAGAAACAGGCAACTTGTGAGTTGTGAAAGATGAAGATCACTGTCATGACTGCTGATGAACAAATTCTCACTTTGGATGTCGATCCTCACGAATCTGTAACCATCAAAGATCTCATCTTTGCCTTTCATCTTCTCCTTTCATATCACTTACTTTTTCATTCTTTCTTTCATTCATTATTATTATTATTATTATTATTTTTAAATTCTTGGTTTCTTTTTTCGTATGTTAATTGGTAGGTGGAAAACGTCAAGGCATTGCTGGAGGTTGAGGTGAGTTTCATTATTTCCCAGCTTTTTTTTCCCCCCAAAATTTGATTCTGCTTAGGTGGGAGCAAATTTTTAATTTAGGAATTCTGCGTCTCTCTGAGAGTTTTATTTTATTGTTTGATGAACAAAATCTCATGTGAGAGTTTGCTGTTATTGATTGTTGGCATGGTGTTGTTGGTTGATTCATGTGTGCAATGAGATGATGGATCTTATATGAGTTTAGTTTTTTAGTGTTGTTTTTAACTCTTCTTGGCACATTGTTTTTGTGGTTGGATTTCTTATTGTTGTTGTGTTGGTTTTGGTGCTAAAACTTGCCCTTATGAGAAGACAAGTGTCCCTATTCAGCAACAGCAACTACTCTTCAATGGGAAGGAGATTAGGAATTCTGACAAGTTAAGTGCCATAGGCGTGAAGGATGATGATTTGCTTATGATGGTCTCCTCCGGTGGTGGCAGTGGCAGCAGCGGCGGTGCTGCTAGGTATGACTCATTTATATTACATGTCACTATTAGGAGATAATACTGAGAAGTGAGAACTTCAGTAGAGGACTTTCCCTCCCAGACATGTGAGATAGGAAAGCTATGCTTTGTTGATTTTCTTTTTTATTTTGCTTTTGTATAGGGATCCCTTATTCCCCAATCGTTATCCTTCTCCTCATCTTAATGAGATTCTTTTTTTATCAAAAAAGAGAAAGAAAAAATGTACTGAGAACTTCAAACTTTACCTTTTGTTTTACGTGGTAGCTGTCCTATGCGTTTTTGCTGGCTTTCGAAGTTGTCACACAGTAGGAATGCCTTCTGCGTATGGTATAGTTGTTCTTGGGGTTTAAGTGTGAAGTGAGGCTGTGGTTGGAGACTGTCTCGGGATAGAAATATAGAGAAGTTACATTGTTTAGGCACTTGAAGATAGAGAAATAATGAGAATTTGAGATTCATCTGGAAATAAGGATGGAAGATGTTTAGGCACTTGAAAATAGGCAGTTGCCTGCTGGAGAACTATTTAAATATTATCCTATGAAGCTTGCCTTTGTCCTTTGACTTTTGTATTCTTTATTTGTGGATATATATACACTTATTTGAAATGTAAACTATGAATAACTTGGTAAACTTAACATGATAAATTTAAATTATTTCAGTGGAACTGCCAATGAATTGAGTTTAAATGCCGATGGATCCGCTGTAAACCCCAGTGCTTTCCAGCAGCACATAAGACGTGATTCTAATTTGATAGGTCAGCTCTTTCAGGTAATTCAATGTTTCTTTGAGTACAAAGTTTGTTCATTTTTCTTTATCAATATTTGAAGCATATACATCATATGTTACTCTTATGATTACTAAATATAGTGAAGCACATTCCTTTGTTTCTGTTTAGTGGTGTAGAATTTCAGATTTAAGTGCAATTATATTTTAATTTTCAAATCACTTGATTTATTTTGGACAGTTTGAATCACTTGATAGGCTTGCTTGTTCTTTGATTTTATGTTGATCCTATTTTTAATGGAACATACAGAGCGATCCGGAGTTGGCGCAAGCTATTCTTGGGAATGATCTTAACAGATTGCAGGAAGTTTTGCGAATGCGTCATCGCCAAAGGGAAGAACTACAGCGTCAGAAAGAAGAAGAGCTTGTAAGTTTCCTGTATGGTGACCATATTTTCTTCCATTTGCCGAATTTTCTGTTTTTGCTCGACATACTTCTATTGGTATACTTTGTTCCTAAATTTGTTTGACTTCCTTTTACTAGGCTCTTCTCTATGCGGATCCTTTTGATGTTGAAGCCCAAAGAAAGATTGAAGCTGCCATTCGCCAAGTTAGTTCCTTTTTTAACACATGAAGTGCATTATATAATGCTCGTCTTATGATGATTAATGTTGACCTTATAACACATTTCACAGAAAGGAATTGATGAAAACTGGGCAGCTGCATTGGAACATAATCCTGAAGCTTTTGCTAGAGTGGTATGTACAGAATTTTAACTTCTGTTTTACATGCTACTAGCCAAGATTATCGAAGTAAACTTATAGTTTTAGGTCCCCAATCAAGTTTACAAGTAATCTCTTATGAGTTCATGAGTTGATTTTAGGTGAACCATTTTGATTACCATGTTAATAGCTTCATTGTTATGCATACTAAAGTGCTTTTTCATGTAATTTTTCAGGTTATGCTCTATGTTGATATGGAGGTTAATGGTGTCCCACTGAAGGTAAGCGGCTCATCACAACGAATGCATTCTTCATAATGTTCAGTGTTTTATATCTACACTGATCTAGATTCTATTTCTGTTAGCCTCGATGCTTCAATTATTATTTTCTGATAACATTGATTTTCACTTTGTTTGCAGGCATTTGTGGATAGTGGAGCCCAGTCTACCATTATATCAAAAAGTTGTGCTGAGCGCTGTGGGTATGTTAATCTGTTCAACTAGATTGTGCATCCAAGACTTGTATAATAACTGTGGTATGATGATTTAACTAATTAGGTAGCACATTTGAATGGCTATAAATTTACTTTACTTCAACACTGATAGATAGATGGACAGATAGATGATTAATGAGGGAAATAAAATTCTTAATTCCTTGTTGTATTATGTTCTAGATTATATTGTTTTATAAGTTGCCAGATATTAAAATATTATGTTTTAGATAAGTTTTTTAATAGTCACATTATCTTCCAGATTGTTGAGACTCTTAGATCAGCGATACAAAGGTATTGCTCATGGAGTTGGTCAATCAGAAATATTAGGTCGAATACATGTAGCTCCAATCAAGGTAATCTTTTAACAGGACCAATATTGAAGTCATGTCTATTTGTTCCTGATGGTGTTTTCAGATAATGATATTTTGTTTAAATTCGATGTCTTGGTTTTTGTCATGGACATGGAGACCAATTATATTTGGTTATGTATTTTTCCTTTAAAAGCAGAACTGCAGATTTTTCTCTTTGGGTTATCCGCGCGACTTTTTTTGTTTAAATATTAATGTTGGTAATTATCTTCCTGTATTGCGGTTATCCATTATATATGACTGTTTCATGCTATTGACTTTAGTGTGTTCATCGTAAGGGTGAAACAATATTTTACATGATTGAGTTTAAGCATGCAGATGCGTTAATGTCTCATGGTTTTCTTGTGAATATCTGTTTAGCAAGTGATTTTTCTCCACATGACCTCTCTGTGATTGTGTTAGTGATAGAGAAATCCTGATTTTTTATGAAGGACTTTGTTTCGTCGGTTGAGATTGATATCTTAATACACATTGAAATTACTGATCGTTGGCAGGTAAAGTTCCGGTATGTTTAATTCTAATATTCATTTTGTGCATTTGTTGTTGTTGTTGTAGATTGGGAGTATATTTTACCCTTGCTCATTCTTAGTTCTGGATTCTCCCAATATGGAGTTCCTTTTTGGGCTTGATATGCTCCGAAAGCACCAGGTATCGTCCTTGGTTGTAACCTTCGATATAGTTACTTTATGTAGCTGCTATTCTTACAATTTTGGCTCATAAATGCAGTGTATAATTGATTTAAAAGATAATGTTTTACGAGTTGGTGGTGGAGAAGTTTCAGTGCCATTTTTGCATGGTTGGTTTTCTAATCTCAGGATTTTGTAGTCATCCCATTTTTTCTCCCTATATTTTGCATGGCTCTTCTTTAAACTCAATCGAGTGGATGATTTGACAAGTAGTTAACCTTGTTTGTTCTGTTCAGAGAAAGACATACCGTCACGGTTTCTTGATGAGGAAAAGTTTAAGGAGGCTTCAAGCTCTGGCGCACAAGTAAGCACCCTTGAAGTTATAAGATTCTCCTTTTAAGCCATGTGTTTATTTATTTGCAAATGATATTGTAGAAAACAAGGTTTCTAATGAAATTTTAATAGAAGCTTCCCTTAGTTTTTTCTTTTTCTCCATAACGCATTTGATATTCATTTTAAACAAGCATACTCTTAATCTGCTTCAAGACATGGATTGCAGTCATTGTTTTAATAAAATTTTTAATTACTTTTTTTACCTTCAGGTTACATCAGGGGGCAATAATCCATCACCAAGGGGCCAGTCTTCTGGTTAGTACTGGGGATATTTTTGTAATTGTATAAAAGGAAAAGTCCCTTTTTTTAGTTTATATTTTATCTTCTAGCTTTAGATTTGAACAAACTGAATTTATAATTTTTATGTCTTATTTTGTACTTTTCAATTGACTAGTATCTCATTTAAATACAACCCGAAACCAGTCTTTTAAAAGCTTGCAATTTATTTCGACAACAATTATTTTAAGTATTGGAAAGCCTTTTACTTTTATACATTGATAAAGAGGTAGATGTCTAGATAAGTGATCTTTTTTTTTTTCCCATCTCAAATTTCACTCTTCTAGACTTTGTCAAAAGGCTTAGAAACTTACCTATTTTATGATCTTCCAAAAACAATTTCAGGGGGAGCTTCTGGCGACAAGTCTAAGGTATGTTATGAAGCTTCAACCAGCTGATTCAGCTTTGTACTCTTCGTCCCTATCCTTTTCAAATCTTGTACTTCATTGTTTTCTAGTATAAATGTTTTCAGTTTGATTTTTGTTGCAATGGTTGCGTGCTCTCCATTGAGGTGCTTGCCTAAGGAAGCATCAAGTTAGCTTGCCTGTGTTGCACCCAAAACTCGTTGGGTGCGGCCCTTCTCGGATCTTGCATAATGCAGGATGTTTTGAACCAAGTTGCCTTTTTTCCCCTTTATGGAAGAAATTTGGAAATATGGACAAGTTTTTTAACTATCGTCATGTTAGTCCATAATGCAAAATGTAGTACCTAGAGCTTGTTTGGATGAGCTTATCTAAAATGATCCGTTTACCAAGTTTTTTCCAATGGAATAATTGCATCCACACAAACTCTTAGGATGTTTGATGAAATGATAAACAAGCAACCAAAGAAATCCCTTGTAGTTTTTTCCAATGGAATAATTGCGTCCACACAAACTCTTAGGATGTTTGATGAAATGATAAACAAGCAACCAAAGAAATCCCTTATAGTCTCAATTATTAGATAAACTTTATTCTACTCTCCCAAAGACCAGTTTCTGTTCTTTATATTCTACCTAGGACTTAATGGTGTCGTTTGATTCATGTAGCCGATCCACCTAGTGGGATAAGGCTTTTATAAATGTTTGTTTCTTAGACTATTCAAAGATATTTAAATAAAAACTTGGGATATAGCACTTCTGTTCTGTTCATAGACTGGATTTCGTGTAGTGAGATGGGGCTTAATTAATGTTGTTGGTGTATATTCTCTTAAATAATCTTTGTTGTTGCAGGACTCTGAATTTGAAGCCAAAGTTGCAAAGCTTGTTGAGTTAGGATTTGGAAGAGCTGCAGTAATAGAAGCTCTTCAATTATTTAATGGCAATGAGGAACAAGCAGCAGGATTTCTTTTTGGGGGCTGAAAGGAACAATTATTAGAAACGATTGATTTCAAATTTTAACTCATTCCATTTACAGGATTTATAAAATTGGAATTTTAGACCTGATGACATTTACTGTGAAATTGTTCATACTGTAATGGAAGTTTCTTTTTATTTGATAAACCAATTTGTGGATAACTATGTATCCTTAGTTTATAGGTTGAATGGGTCTAACCTTACAATGCTAAATGCGAATAAGGAAATAAGAATGCACCATTAAACCATTGCTTAGTTTCATATTCAAAGAGTGTACTCGAGACAATCCATGAGTAAATTGAAAGAGTAGTTATATCAAAAAGGAAAATATGCTGCTATGATGCTGGATTTGCATGGGTTTTTACTTTTTTTGTTGGATATAATGCAAATGATTTAAAACAGCATTTGAATGGTTAAAAAGGACTGGGATTTAATGGTAAAGACTAAAGAGCCATTAAGTATGAAATAGCTAGTCCCAATAGAAGATTTGAGTTCGTTTGACCAAAATACTTAAACAAAACATGACAAAAATACCCAGAACATTCAACGAAGTTACCCAATAAATTTTTCTAGACCTGTAGAACATAAAATTCTTAACTTTTCAATTTCTACCCGAAAGCTGTATGACATGCCTTATTCAAAAACAAAAACCATTTCAAATTTCTGCTACCAAGAACACAAAAAAAAATGGAAAAAGATTGAAGAACCTTCGGAAATAACTACTTTATAATCGAACAAAACTTTACAGCTATTCCATTACACTTACAATTCTGATTTCAACTTGGACAAATAGCTGAATTAAACAAAAAGGATTGAAGAACTAATCACTTACCAAATAACTCATCCTCATCACACTTCATCTCATAATATAGCTATAGAATTAGACCCAAAAAAAATCCAGTATCATGACTAGGAAGATCAAAACCTCTCTGCCAGTCTAGCAGTAACCGCTCTTAGTTTGGAATATACCTTTCCTGCTGGTGATCCCAGGATAAGGCTACAAAGAGAATCCCTTGCAATTTTGATGTTGGAAAATGACCCCAAAATGTGTATTTTGGTGTCAGCAATCACAATCCTTGTCTTAGTTGCATTTTCGATTGCAAACTTAGTTTTACCGCCTTTACCAGATAATCTTCCAATAGCGCGAGACAAGTGATCACCTCTAAGTGTCTTAACATCCTTGATCTCAAAGGACTCGACATAGAGTTCATCCATACGGAGTAGAGCGATGGCATCTATGACGTCGAAGCCCATCATGAAAGCATGGACAAAATCAGCACATTTTTGCAGGTTACTAATATCGGGTGTATCTGGCCTTGTCTTCAGTTCAACCTTCCGAGCCTTCAAATTCATGCGGATGTCAATTTTCATCTGTTCATATATGGGAGTATAGATGTCCATCCATGCTTTCTTGAGAGGGTTGTAGCGATGCTGTGGAACAGACACCTTCCTGAACTGAACCTGACCATCCGACATCTCATGAGGCTTCAAAGGCTCGAACTTTGGCTTTGGAGGTAATGGTTTTGCCTCAGAAGGGGGAGCTTCTACTTCCATCGAAGATAAAGCCATGTTTGACTGCATTATGCAACTGTTCAAAAGACCCCAAAAAAAAAGTAAGTTGAATCTAAAGGTTCACGAGTAAGAAGACATAAGCAAAATCTACTCCAAGGTTTCCAACCTAGATACCAACAGTTTGTAAACATTTAAGGGTATATTAAACAAATTTCTATCAGCATACTGATCTTTGCTATTACAAAATACACAAATTTGGACAAATATCAGCACAACCTTCTACTAACTCAATCCGCTAACATGCTAACACAGTTATCGACATACACACAACACATAAATCTGCCAAGACCTGAAGTGCCCTATAATGTTTTTATTAAAACAAAAAGGCAAAAAATCCCAAACTCAGAAATTCCCTATAATCATTTCAAGTTTAGGGTTGAGATCAAAGAAGTCAATTCGTAGTTTTTACTTGAACTCAGAAGATAGTGCAAAATCGTAATTTGAAAAACGAATTGTAAACATGACTCATAATTTATAAAATATATTCTACCAAAAAATAAAATAAAATAAATATATACTTTTTTACAAGAATAAACAAAACTAAGCCACCAACAAATAAAATGAACATAGGCAAATTTGAAATAAACTAAATCTTACATTCTAACTAGGGATAAGAAAAAAATAAAAAGGAACAAAAATCCAGTGAACAATGACATCTCAATAAACTCAGTATTATAATCCAATGTTCCAATTTTTCAGTTAAAAATCCAAACCCTAAATTTAGTTTCACAGCAACAAAATCTAACTCTACACCCAAATTTATCGATTGACAGAATCCAAACCCTAAACCTAAACCCAATTTCACGTTAAGAGAATCCAAATCCAAAACCTAAACCCAATTTCACATTAATAGAATTCAAAACTTAATCTCAATTTCATAGCAATTTCATCAAATAAAAATCAAAACACATATATTCTCAATTAATAGAAAGTCAGAAACATCTAACTTATTGCAAGGCGGCCGGCTACAGAGCAGAGTCGTCGTCGGCTTCGCTGAGCAGAGGCGTTGCTGAAGTAGAGTTGCCGTCAAGTGAGCGGCGGCTGCGACGGAGGAAGACCAGGGACGACACCGTGAGGGACTCAGAGAGAGGAGGTGGCGAAGAGCTGGAGAGATTGAGTGGAGAGGAGGCTCGTGCTCGTGTGATAGAGAGGCGCAGAGACTGTGATCTGGGGTTGGGTAGGGTTTCAACTTTCAACATATCATATATATATATATTTATATATTTAAGTTACTAAAAAAAATAGATAAATGATATTTAATAAATTTTAAATAATTTATTTTTTATTTTATTTTTTATTTTAAAAGATAAATTAGACAATTTAAATACTACGACAAATTAAAGTTTAAAAACCGAACCAATCATCAAACCATTCTAGTTATTAATTTATTGGTTTATAGGTTCAATCAGTTCAATTGTAGTTGAACGAAAAAACTGTTTTATAATAAAATAATAAATAAAATATAAATAAATACATTAAAACATAATTATAATTTATAAACTTTAAAATATTATCTAAATTAAAAGTATTATATAAACTAAAATATTATGATCTCGTTCAAATACAAACTCAAAAAAATTAAGCCATCAGATATTGGTCTTGAACAGGAGCCACAAGCGGTTAGGAACTGGTCTGGAGCAATGCTTGAGCATAATGGGGGCATTCAACCATTACCTCCAATCAAATACTTGCATTTACATGAGTCCAACAGCTTCTCTGTAAATATTAAGTTCCATAGCTCCACATCAACTTTATGTCATAATTAGCAATTTTATAATATAACTACATGAAGTTTGATCAATAATTTTATCCCTTGTAGATAGGAATTTTCTGCATGCCCCCTTCATCTGTTATTCCTCTGCATAATCATCTTGGAATGACAGTGTTCAGCAAGCTCTTATATGGATCAATGCATGTTAAATTGTATGACTGGATCGATCCCTCTACCCCAAATGATCCAGTTAAAGGATTGTTCTCTATGGTTTTCGCTGCTTTCATGTTAACTCATCCAATTTTTAGTTGGCCATACCTTGAAAAAAAAGTGTTGAATGTGGTGACTACACAACACTTGTTATTGAGGTAAGACAAGATGAAAATATGTTATCATTCTTCAATATTGTTCGTGGCTGCCAACTACTAGGAAAACACCGAAACTTTGTGCAAAATAGTCCGAGGTCTCGCTTATTAGTGAAAAATATTAAAATCATTCACAACAATATATAATTGTCTAGGAATTGTAAACTGGCATATAATGTTATGATCACTCGTATGAATCTTGCTGTTCCTTTTTGGTATAAACACTGGTTTATTGGCTTGAGCTACTAGATATTTGCAATAGGGCTTGTCCTGTGAATTTATAGGCTTAGTAATATCAATATGCTTTGTCACATCGAATAATTTTGACTGAATTCTAATATATATTCTAACTATTGATTTAATTGCCTTAGAATTCCTTTGTTCTTGTCAGTTTAGCCGCAACTTGCCTTGACTTGAATCTAGCTTTTTAAATTCTTATCAGATATCAGTTTTCTGAACTAAAAAAACTCACTCCTGTGATTGTTTCTTTAATTTGTGGTTGGGTAGCACAACAACAACATTAATATTTTTCTGTTTAGGAGATATGAAACTAAACTTGTGACTGTGATATTGCGATAGAGATAATTTGTTGTTAGCATGCCAAGTAATGGGCTAAGTTTATAATATCTTCAACTTTAAACTTTAACGACTAAAATAGTCT
The DNA here is from genome assembly GCF_003086295.3 of Arachis hypogaea. Taxonomy (NCBI): domain Eukaryota; kingdom Viridiplantae; phylum Streptophyta; class Magnoliopsida; order Fabales; family Fabaceae; genus Arachis; species Arachis hypogaea. The sequence goes on along the minus strand of NC_092036.1, from coordinate 4,584,721 downwards.
AAAGTTGTATTTGCATTTTTTGGGAATGGTTTTTCCGTTTTCTAAAACTTTGTCAATTCAAAGAAATACTGTCTCAGTTATGTATGCTATTTTCTTTTAATATTTGTATAAATTCCTGGAGTAAGATGTATATGAAGTTCTGCACTTATCACTTTAAAAGGATTGGAAATGCTTGGTTTTTCATGTGAATCATTATCATGCCAATCAGAGTAAAAATATACCAATTTAATATGAATCAACCTTTGTAATTTATCTCTCACAAATGGACAGTATGTAGTTGTTTTGCTTAAATTAGAATCTTATTTAGGATTAGAGTTCTGATTTTGGAAGATACTGTTCAAAGTGGATCGGCTCCACCCCTTGTCTAATTATTTATACAAAAATCTGTACTTATTGTTATTTTTTTTAAGGATAAAACTAAATATATATATATAACATTGTCTTATGAAAAACAAAGCAAATAAAGATAAGATAAGAACAACTAAAAATAAAAATAAAATAATAAAAACTAAAATTGTAATTGAATTTATCTTTTTTGTTGGACTGAATTTGTGAATTACTAAACTTTCATGGACTAAGGTAAAAAAATAATTTAATAATAACTAATAATAAGAGAGTTGAGAGAAGAATGAGAGGTCGGACGGGAAAAGGAGCGTCAAGCCTTTGATGGAACAGAGCGCCTACCAAGAGCTCTTGAAAGAATGTAACAGGTTGAGGGGGAGGGATTACTGTTCCATTTTTTGTTTTTTTTTTGTTTTTTTTTTTTGGACAAGGGCCATTAAGGCCCGAGCTACCCAAAAGAACAACACAGCCCAATCCCAGCCCAACCTAAATATCCTAATTCATTCAATCTGTCCAATTCCAACCCAACCTAAAAATCCTAATTCATTCAATCTATTTTGAAGCGCACACACATCTTCCTATCTTTTTCCTTCAAATGATGCAGCACCAACTATGAGGATTCATTGGATTGTGAAGCTGATTGATGTCCTTCTTCTGTACCCCTGAAAGTTGCTAGAAGCAATGAGAAGCTCTTGCAAAATCTCGACTCCCTGCGCTTCAAATTGGATCCCTCCTATGTCTATGAAGTTAAGCCCTGCAGAGTTGTGATTCCTCCTCGATGATTTTTATTATAGCCTGAGGAGGGTTGGAGAGTTGAAGCTCCAATTAGTTTGTAGGTTGCATGTGTAAGTCATTTTTGCTACTTCATGAGCCAGTGAATTTTCTTGTCTTGGGATTCATGTAAAACCATTGCCTGTGTATCAATGTTGCATTTTATCCAATCCTTGGGTGGTGGATGCCAGGCTGCATTGAATTTGAGCTCTGGCGAGGTGGACGGCAACCTCTTCGAACTCGAATCCCCTGAATCAACGGACACAGTGCTCGACCGCCATCTTCTGCACTTGACCGCCACCTAAGCTGCTTGATCGATCGTTTACATGGCTCCTGCACCTTTCATGGGATCCTTGCTGCTCGGCGATACCCGACTCACTTCTGAAATCCTGTTTTCACGCCAAAACCTGGGCCATCCTCTTTTTGGACTGAGTCACTCTGGGTAACACTTAGAGCTTTTGCCTCAGATCACAAATGCTCTGGCTAAGAGACGTTTCTTTCTTTTTTTTTTTTGTATTATCAATGAAATATGAGAACAGGTGATGTTTCTATATAGCTCGTCTCTTCACATATCTTGCTCATTCTATTGCTTCTTACTTTCATTGTGCATAATACGCAGAATTTCTAATGGTGGTTGCATGCTCCAATTTGAATGAAGGTTCCCTAATTCTGCTTCTCTGGCCACTTTATGTGCAAGAAGATTTCCTTCTCTGGGAGTCCAAGTTATGCCCCTACCAGGTAATTGTTCCAATAACAACTGAATGTCCTGAATAATTGCCCATGCTTCACCAATTGGACTCTTGGATTTGATTGCTTGTATGATTTTTAGATTATCTGATTCAACGAGAACTTTTTCCATGAACAAATTATTTGCAATGATTATAGCTTGTCTGATTGCTAGAGCTTCTGCTACTGTGACTGAGTTTGCTTGAATTAATCCTGTGAAACCTAATAAAATCTTTCCTCTATTATCTCTGTACACCACTGCTATAGCTCCTTTGCCTGTATTCTTTTTGAAAGAAGCATCCACATTTGCCTTGATCCAATCCGCAGGGGGTGGCCTCCAACGAACCTCTCTCGTTCCTTTTTGAACCTGTCTTTCTTTTAAATTTATCTTCTTTTCCGCTATTCTCCAAAACAGATTTTCCATTAGTTTAGCCCTCTTTATAGTCCAGCTAGGATTAATTTCTTGCTGCTGGTACACTTTCTGATTTCTAGTCTTCCATATCTCCCACACCAGAATCCTATTTTACTGATTCTTCTATTTTCCTCCTCCCCTACTGATTTGATTTTTTGTATGATAGTCATAAACCAGTCTCCAAACTCAGTAACTGTTTCTATTGTTGGAATACACTGACAATCAGCTCCGAACCATGCAGCCCTTGTCCACTCACATAGCAATAATGCATGCTCTGTTGTCTCCACCTCTTTATTACAAATCTGGCATATAGGACTCCCAGCAATTCTCTTCTTGAACAAATTTGAATTTACAGGCACGATATCATGGGCTGCCTTCCACAAAAATGATTTGATTTTAGCGGGAATTTCCATTTTCCAAATTTCTTTCCATAACTCCCTCCTAGCATCGCTTGTGGATGGGTTTCCATGATCTCAAGATTGAAATTCTCCTTTTGCTGCGAAATAACCTGTCTTTATAGTATATATACCATCATCTCTTGCAGGCCAGTATAAATTATCCTCCTTATTCACAAAACTAATTGGGGTTCTAATAATAGCATCACAAATTTCTGGCGAAAACATGCTTCTGATTTTGCTCTCATTCCAACCCCTTCCCTATTCAATGAGCTCTTCAACTTTCTGACTATCTTGTCTACCATTCCCCAACACCTTACCTACTTCAGCTATCCAATTATCCCTCCATATATTAATTTTTGACCCATTTCCAACACTCCACTTTCCTTTCCTCCTTAGCAATTCTCGTCCATGCAGAATACTTTTCCATATCCACGAAGAATTCTTCCCAACTTGCGCCTCCCAGAAACTGCCCTTTGGGTAATAGACAGCTTGTAGAATTTTTACCCAAATTGCATCTGAATTCTTCATAGCTCTCCATGCTTGTTTTGCAAGATGCGCTATATTCTGCATTTCTAAGTCTTTGAAGCCCAATCCCCCTTCGATCTTGCTCTTTGTTATTATATTTCTAAAATAGGTATTGGATTTGGGCTGTTTTGAGTTTTGAGTTGTTTCTATATAAAGAAAAAAAACTTGGCGGGTCCCTGTTGGAGTTATATAAATATATGCAGGGGACTGTAGTGGACCTTATACTCAACGTGCATGCAATAGGTGTTGAACAGTTGAAGCATTCAAATGGTATGTAGGTGTGGTTGAAAATGAGTATTGTATTATACTATTATTCCTTATTTTTATTGTGTCTCGTAACTATTTGAGAATTTTGCTTTGTATCTCTTGATTATGACCCCATTCTTGATGGTAATAATGTCGAAAAGAATGGGTTAATAATCATTGAATGTTCTCTTTTATACTCTGTTAATAGGTCGAATGTAATGAAAAATTAAAAAAATATATATTTAAGAAGAAAAGTTGTGTATATACTATATAGTATGCTTGAATGACAAAAAAATTAATTGAGCATTAAAATGGTTTAAATAAAAGAAAAACACTCTTATATCTTACAATATAAATAATAAACATATATTCACTAATATTATAAATTGACATTCATATTTTTTTTATTTTTAATTTAAATATCACAATAACATTCATATTGGCAAAAAAAAATTTTTAAATATAAAAAAATGTAAATGGCCCACCCATTTATGGCGTGGACTAACTTATTTAACCTATTATTTTTTTTTGGATTAATTAGGACACCCAAAATTTAAACGGGTTAGTTTGATGGGTTTAATTCATTTTGACGGTCCTAATTTTTTGTTTAGAAACCTATATGAATGATTTTTTGTAGGGGTGAATGCGGATCGGATCAGATATAACAAAATGTTCGATCTGATCTGAACTAAAATAATCAGATCGGATCTAATATTCACGATTTTTAAGTTTAGATCCGATCCGATCTGCACATTTGCAGATCAGATTGGATCGAATCTCGAATATATCCGCAAAATATATAAATATTTTTAAAAGTTCATTTTTATTAAAAAATATCAATAAAATATTATTTTTCTACCCTTTTAAATATGTTTACTCTTAAAACATTATTAAATATACTTTTTTAATAATAAAAATAAAATAATACAAGATATATGATCATTATTAGTTAAAATAGAACATAAAAAAATACTTATTTATTTATTTTTGCGGATCTATGAAATGCAGATATTTTCATAAAATTCCCAATACAATCCTATTAGTGTACGGATCGGATTCGATCCGATAGCCTTGTGAATCGGATCGATATTCGTAATTTTTAGATCGGATTCGAGTAAATACCGCGAATATACAGATCAAATCTGATCCATAAACATCTTTAATTTTTTGTTTGTATTTATGTAATGTTTTAGTAGATAAAATTTTAGAAAGTAAAAAAAAGGAGAATAATTATGAATTTCATGACACAGTAACAAATATGGAAAATTATCTGTATATTACTATATTCTATTATGCTCCTTTAGTTTAGATTATCTATCACATACTATCCTACTGATCAAACACTCGAGAAAAATATCTTACATATATATATGATACAATGAGACCAAAAAATAAATAAATAAATTAGCCTCCTTCTTTGACATTAATATTAGTGGAGAATGGAGATTATTGACTAGATAGAAGCTTAAGAGGATAAGAAGGTGACTTCACCTGTATCAATGTTAGCAATAATTGCACCCTCCCCATATTTTGCTTTCTCCCAAATTGAGTCTTTGGGAACAATTCCATTGCTACTTTCAAGCCCCAAAAACTCCCATGACCTTGTAGTCATCAATTTGTACCCTTTGTTCTTAGAAACAGACACCACATTTGGATTTTCTAAAAAAAAAAAAATCCTTTTTATCTACAAAATACCCTGTTTAATTTGTAAATTAAAATTTTATTTAAAAAGTTCATAACTCTAAATAAATAGTATTATAATAATTTTAAAAAGATGGGAAGATATACAAGACAACCTAAATTGTTTAAACAACACTTAGCTTAAGAAAGGATGATTAATGATTATAAATATGATGATTACACTTACTTGCTATCTCAGCTGCTTTTTCCTCTTCAAGTAGAGCAGTAAAACCATTCATGTGTTTGTTGTATGAGTAAAATATTGCTTCTTTTGCATTCTCATGGCTGCCAAGTATAGCTAAATATATTTTACTACTCGTAAGTGGTCAACTTTAATTTATCGAATTTTATCTATATATATGAAATAAGTTTAATGGATGGATATTATATGTACCTTCCCAAGTGTGAGCTTAACAATCGTAATGGTAATTTGTGGCAGATTTGAGATCACTTATTGAAGGGTTTGGATTAATAAGGGTGTATACGGTTAGATCCGATCTAAAGATTTGGTTTAAATTTAAAGTATTTTTGCATATGTTAGTCCGAGTTTAAGGTGGTTTGAATTTGACCCGAAAACAAAAAATAACACTCCGAAGAATATTTTAACTAGGTTCGGACTATAGCTCATTTCATCTGATTCGGTTCGATGCCAATACATATTTTAAATTTTTGTTTTGTGTTTAAGAAGTATAAGATTTTAGATTAACATATAATGTTTTGTGTTATTTGTATGTGATTTACATATTTGGTGTTATTAGTATTGATTTAGGTGAATTCTACTCAATCCTCTCTAAAATAACATGTAAGTTACCCTTCATAATGTGTCACACTTTAATTCGTTATTATCTTAACTATAGTTGGGTTATTTTATAATTTATTATTTGAGATGGATAATTATATAATTTCTTAAAATATTAAAATTCTACCCCTTAACTACGATCTACTTCCTCTCACGCAATCGTCGTTGAATTCCCATGGCTTGTAACTTTCCTGTTCTTCCCAATATAGCCAGCGCCGATTTCATTGCTATCTCCTGTCCTCTCACTCAATTCTTTTTTTTTTACTATGGATCACTCCTTACCAACATAATTAATGGTTAGTTCGGTTATTAAATTTTTTTTATTAAAAATAATATATAGAATATATATTCATATGTAAAATATAATATAATAAAATAAATCTATTCAGAGTACTTAAAAGTATAATTAAAATTAGAAATATATAGATATAATAATAAAATTTGTACTCTAAACAAGTAAACATATCTTTTATTATACATAAATTATTTAAAAAAATATAAATTGTTAAAATTAATAACACAAATTTAAAATGATAAAATTCAACTTTCTTACAAGTATTTTTTATAGTATTTTTATTCTTTTAATTTTTAATTTATTAATATTTTATTATTTAATTAATAATTAAACAAATTATTGTCATGAGAAATTATTTTTTGTATAGTCTTAAAGAAGAGATCAATATAACAGTTTAAAAATTAATGTAAAAATGATATTTTAAATAAAAAATAGTTAATATTAAATTTTTAAATACAAAAACAAATTGTATAGATATTCAAGATATAAATATGAAATACATATTTAAAATAAATAAAGAAGACAAAAATAATTATTTATTTCTCTTGAGTACTCTTATTTTATCTGTTTTATTTATTTTATGCATATATTTATATTTATCTTTTAAATATTTATACAAATTATTTTTGTATTTAAAAATTTTTGATATTAAATATTTTTTATTTAAAATTTTATTTTTACGTTTTTTTTAAACTATTATATTGGTCTATTCTTTAAGATAATACAAAAAATAATTTTTTATAAAAATAATTTGTTTAATCATTAATTAAATAATAAAATACTAATAAATTGTAAATTAAAAGAATAAAAATATTATAAAAAAATACAGTAAGAAAGTTAGATTTTATTATTTTAAATTTGTATTATTAATTTTAATAATATATTTATTTTTTAAATAATTTATGTACGATAAAAAATATGTTTCCTTGGTTAGAGTATAAATTTTATTATTATATTTATATGTTCATGATTTTAATTATACTTTTAACCATTTTGAATAGATTTATTTTATTATATTATATTTTACATATGAATATATATTCCATCATGTAATTAAATACAGATATATTTTTTTAATAAAAAAATTTAATAACCGAACTAACCATTAATGATGTTGATGTTGGTAAGGAGTGATTCATGGCTAAAAAAAGGGATTGAGTGAGAGAAGAGATAGAAATTAAGTCGGTGCTGGCTATACCGGGAAGAATGGGGAAGTTACGAGTCATGGGAATTCAACGACCCGTTAAGGATGTGAGAACGTGCTTCAATTAACGGGGTAGAATTTTAATATTTTAAGAAATTATACAATTACACATCTCAAATAATAAATTACAAAATAACCTAACTATAGTTAAGATAATGACCAATTAAAGTGTGACACATCATGAAAAGTAACTTACATGTTATTTTAGAAGGAGTGGGGTAGAATTCACCATTGATTTATGATTATGTTTTAATTTTAAAATTTAGTTGGTATTTATTATATTTTTTAAGTGAATTTCATCGTATGAAATAATGGTTGGAGATTTGGAGCTTCTTTCTGTTAGAGTATAATTAGGATCAATTAGATCAATTAGCATTATTTAGCATTTCTGAATATTTATTATAGGATATTACGTCTATTATTTCAATTCTCTTTAACATTTATAAATACCCTTATATATTGTATCATCCAAATAACTTGAATGCACACAAATTTTTTTCTATTATTTTTTGTATCAGAGGCATGATATCCTTATTGAGAAGGATATGTTGATTTTTTTATGATGAAATCACTGTACTTTTTATACTTTTCTTCCGTACCATTTTTTTCTTTCTCTTTTGTCAATGTTTTGATACTTTTCATTCTCGACAACTTGAAAAAAGGTCTGTGTATATTCAAGTTATCTAGAATGATACAATATAAAATGGTATTTATAGGTGTTAAGAGAATTGAAATAATAAAGACATAATATCCTATAATAAATATTTAGATATGCTAAATAATGCTAATTGATCTAATTAATCCTAGTTATACTCTAACACTCTCATACTAATATTCAAGAAGATAATAAGTTTTGTCTTGAACTTATATTTTTTTTAGCTAATATTGTGTAATATTAATTAGAAATTAATCCATTTATTTTTAATAAAAATAATTGTGAAACTAAAAAAGAGATACAAAGATGCATGAAATTATGATTAAAGATTTGATTTTTATTCAGTTTTTATCCTATTTTTATCCAGTATAATTGTGGCCCAACTATATATAGATTTTATTAGATTTAGGGTCGTATTAGAATCTAAAAAATAAACTTGATATATATTTAGGATAGAATCTAAATTAGGACAAATCCAATTTTATTCCGTCTATATACACTCCTAGTTTAGACTAAAAGAGTGTGATCTTAAATACACAATATAAGACGGTCATAATATTAGGTAACCAAAAATAATATTTGTAATTAAATTCAATTAATTAAGCATTTCAAATCGTATTTTATCCATTTTTCATTATGTGCTTTCAATTCTAGTTTTTTATAAAAAATTTGCTATGATCCTCTAAAGTGACAATGTTAGTAAAGTGACGCTTTAATCATTTTTGAATGATAGTTAATAATATACTTTTTCTCTCTAAAGTGACAATACAATTTTAAAAAAGTCAGATCCCAATCTTTTATTGTTGGTCAAGACGTTGGTAAATATAATCATTTCCTCTTCGATAATTTTTTACCAATATTACTGACGTTCACAACCGTAAATATAATATTATAAAAAATAGAAAGAAAAAAAAGTAAGAACAATAAAGAAAAAAAAGGAAGAAAGAAAAATCAACAATATAGGAAGGAAAAAAAAAAGAAAAACAAGCTAAGAAAAAGGAAAATGTAACCCCAACAAAAGAAGATAATGAAAAAACTTGAGATTGATTGAATTGCTTGATTTATGTGTACTCTCCTTTCCATGATCACCCCTTCTCCTAGCTTCTATTCTGTCTTTCATCAACCTCATAATATAGTACTTAATATTAGATACAATAAAAAATAATTGTACTTTATTTTGAAATACTTACTTTATCTTTTGAGGACAATATTTAGATCTAATCTAAATACCATGATTTGGCTAAATAATTAGGGGATACTTTTAATACCACAATTTGTTTAAGTATCTCTTTAATAATTGTGTTTTGTTTTACGAGTTTAATTTTAATATACTGAACTGTGTAAACATTTTATATCATCGTGCAATATATAATATTTATTTTTTTAAAATAATTATTTATACAATCAATATAAAAGATAAAAACTTTAAATATTTTACTCTTAGTTTATGACTTACTGATCTCTCAACTCATAAAGTAGTAAAAAAATTATTACATCAAATATTCATATAAGATAATGCAAACTCACAAAACACACATAAGATTCATAATGACTTATATATATTATATGTTTCACCGTAAAAAAAGTACTAATTATAACCAAACTTATAATTACATTCCCTAATGCAAAGTTCCCTCATTATCGGCACAGAAGTATACCGTATACATTTGTTGATGCACTGAGAAAGCTCTCGTAAAATATAATAGGATGAAGTCCAATGCTGTTCCCTAATATTGTTTTGAAATTCAGCAATGGCGGAATAAATAACTACTTGAATAATCAATGTTGCAATTGCAAGTGCTACACCATTCCTAGCCATGGATCTCTATTTCTTTTTGTCATGTAATTACAAGTTTGTGACATACATAACATGTTTTATACAAGCTTAGAGCCTTCCTTAATATTATTATATGCAACATAATTCTTGGACGAGTTATTAGGATATTCCATTTTTAGTTCGTATCCCTACATTACACTAAGAGCTACTTATTATCAACGTAATCAAAAGAATTACAATTTAGCAAAGTGTTGCTTAGAATAGCTTCTTATCTTAGTAAAGTTTGACTGCCTCTTGAGCTTAACATATTAGAATGTTAATACTATTTGATTTTGTATAAAATCCTTATATAATATATTTGTCGTTAGATGATGTTCAAAATAAAATATAGCCTATAAAAAATGGGAAAAGCTGCCTAACTAATAAAACTATTAAAGCACAGTATAGATGTGATTTTCCCTGTCTAATGATACCCGGGGAAGAAAAGGAATGTGCTAATTATTTATAGGATAACTATCAAAAATGCTTCAAAATTATTTAAACGATGATAAAAGTACACTCGAATTTTATTATCAACAAAAATATTTTTAATTAATTTAAAAACACAATAAAAATACCTAACAGTAAATATATATTTTCAAAAAATACCTTAGAAATTGAATTTTGATGCAATTGTTTGCAAACATGATTATAAAAATAAGATATATTATATTTAAAATTTGGTAATTTTTTGTTAAATATATATTGTTTTATAAATTTTTTGTTAACAACCAATAATACATTTAAAAAATCACAAAATAATATATACTTAACAAAAAATCATCAAATTTTAAAAATAATAATATCTCATTTTTCTAATCATACTTACAAAAAATCACATCAAAATATAATCTCTAACGTATTTTTTGAGAAATACATATTTAATGTTAGTTTTTTTGCAAGATTATCTAACATTAAATATGTATTTATCAAAAAATACATTAAAGATTGAATTTTGATACAATTTTTTACAAGAATGATAAAAAAATGAGATATTATTAACTTTAAAATTTGATAATTTTTCGTTAAGTATATATTTTTTTGTAATTTTTTTGTTAACAACTAATAATACATTTAAAAAATCACAAAAAATATATACTTAGAAAAAAATCACCAAATTTTAAGAATAATAATATCTCATTTTTTTAATTATGTTTATAAAAAATCACATCAAAATTCAATCTCTAAGACATTTTTTGAAAATATATATTTATTGTTAGACATTTTTGTCATGTTTTAAAATTATTTAAAGGCATTTTTGTTGATAGTAAAATTCGAGTACATTTTTGTCAGCGTTTAAATAATTCGGAGACATTTTTAATAGTTAACCCTTATTTATAAAAATTAACATTGATTCAATATTAACAAAAGTTACTTATAATTAGGTAAAGCATATGTTTTGTTTGAAATTTATAAAAAAATTAAAAAATATTTATAATTTTTATTTTTGTCCAAAAATTTTTTTATTTATATTAAATGTATCACTAACAGCTAAATTTCTAAGAGGTTTAGGACCAAAATTAGAAGCCAGTGCCAAAAACTATGTTTGGCTTATTTATATTGAATGTTGTCTTTGTAAAATTGTTGTGGAATAAAAATTAAAATTTTTTGAGATAAAAATTTAAAATAAAATAAAATTTAAAAATATTTTAAAATTTTTTAATAAATTTTAAAGATAAAAAATATACTTTATTTTATATATATTATTTATTTATTTTTTTATTGATAATTTATTGATCTCTTGACAAATATTTATAAAAGTTATACCAGAAACACAAAATAATTTGCAGTAAATTAGATACTTAATTACTAGGGCAATTTACCTATATAAAATAAATGTGAAAAACCTTTACCTGATTACAACAATTGGAAACTGGTTATATGCATGTCTTGTTTCAATTTTTATATAACCCGTGGGAGCTAATCACGGTTTCTCAAATACACATAAACCGTGTCTGGAAGCAAAAGTTTACATGCAAGAAAAGTTGAACGTAAATTGTGGGAGACAGCCATAGTTTACTCTTGGAGAATGGAACATGGAAACCGTGGGTGGCAAGCACGGTTTATGAAGAAGATGGTGTGTGCATAAAACCTTGGAATCAATCACGATTTATGCATGAGCGGCTATGTGAAGTTGGGTGGCTGAGAGAGAATCCGGGGAGTTTTGTGATTTATGGACTCAGCAAACTTATTTACGTTTTAATACGATTTGAATTATATTAGTATATTTTTATTTTTTAATCAATTTAATTTTATATAAATAATTAGAATTTTAAATTATAAAATTTGTATTAGTTTGTAATTTAAAATTTAAATAGACATAATTTAAATTAATAATTTATAAAATTGTATGTATTCGTATTATTGTACTCATATGAATATTTGTAACTAACTATAAGTTTACAAATATGATACTATATAAATCAATGATATTTGTAAACTTATAATTAGTTATTGTAATTGTGTAAAATAAAATACTTTACAAGGATATCTATTGAAACTAATATGTTAATTATTTATATACTTAATCTGGACACTATAATTTCGTATTAAGATAAAAAAACTATTAAAATTTTCATGGCTTATTATAATCGATCACTATTAATATTATTGCACATCATTCAGCCACTATATTTATAATTCAATGATTATAATTTGTAATTTGAAGTAGTTCAAACTCAAAATACATGATATAAGACTTCCAACACAATTACATTATGAACTTTACACATATATGTACTAATATCTCAAAAAATCAGTCAAAGATCAATAGACATATTTAACGATTGTCACTGAGGTTATTACATATAATTCAAAAATTAAATTATACCACTCAATGATATTATCAGATGATAATTTAAAATGTTGAAGATAAATAGAAATAAAAGATGAAATTAGATGATAATTAAATACATTCATATTATTTTTAAATTAAAAGAATATACTTATTTAAAATAATATGATTACGTTTATTTAAATTTATAAAATTTTAATAAGAATATGTTTATTTAAAATATTAAAATTTAAAATTTTAAATAAACCTACTTATATTAATTTTAAATTTTATTTAAAATAATACGAATATGTTTATTTAAATTAAAAAATTAAAATAATAAGAGTACATTTATTTAAAAAATTTTAATTTAAAAATAATATAAGTGTATTTATTTGTTAGTTAAAAATTAACAACTGTTATTTTTTTAATCGAATAAATATAATTAATCATATGAGTAGAATAGTAAAAAAAATCATATGAGTATAATAATACGAATACATACAATTTTATAAATTATTAATTTAAATTATATCTATTTAAATTTTAAATTATAAACTAATACAAATTTTATAATTTAAAATTCTAATTATTTATATAAAATTAAATTGATTAAAAAATAAAAATATATTAATACAGTTCAAATCATATTAAAACGTAAATAAGTTTGCTGAGTCCATAAACCACAAAACTTTCCGGATTCTCTCTCAGCCACCCAACTTCACATAGCCGCTCATGCATAAACCGTGGTTGATTCCAAGATTTTATATACATACCATCTTTTTCATAAATCGTGGCTGTCACTCACGATTTTCATGTTCCATTCTCCAAGAATAAACCGTGGCTGCCTCTCACGATTTACGTTCAGCTTTCCTTGCATGTAAACTTTTGCTGTCAGACACGATTTATGTATATTTGGAAAACTGTGGTTAGCTTCCATGGATTATATAAAAATTAAAACAAAATATGCACGTAACCAATTTCTAATTGTTGTAATCAGATAAAGATTTCTCACATTTATTTTATATAAGTAAATTGTCTTAATTACTATATGTCTAAGGTACTAGCTATACATGAATATGGCATTCCTAATACTTTTTTTTGGAGCCAGACAACAACCTGTCAACCTAGTCCCAAGAGAGCGAAGTGAAGGAGGGATAGTGGATTAGTGGTCAAGAAATGTCTCAACAAACCAACGGTTTAAACTACATGCATTGTATAGAGTGCAACATCTAAACAACAAAACCATGCACAAATTCCAAACTATAACAAATCTTCAAATCAATAATTATTCTGTCAACAATTTCATTTACACCTAGCATTACCCTTTATTTACTCAAATACCAATCATTGCATACCCACTCCTCCAAAACTCTAGCCCAAAATACCCATTTGGCATAGTTATCACTTATCAAGTTATTTTAGAGAAGACCAAGTAAGTTCTCCATCTATGCAATAAACAAAGCATGCAAAAGAAACTAGGTATAATTAATACAACCCTATGGCCCCAAAATTGCCGCTCTTTTACTTCGAATCCAAATCTTTTAAAATGAAAAAGTTAATAAAATAATAATAAAATAAAGATTTAATTATTCTTAAATTAAAATAATAAAATATATATTTTATAGAAATGATAAAATTAATAATAATTAATTTTTTATTTTATTATTTCATTAACTTTTTTTAGAAGATCTAAATTTTTTATTTCTATTATGCAACAGCAATAAATATAAAATAATAGACCTTCTAACACGTCGTCTCCTTTAAAATCATATTTTTTTTACCGTTACCAAATAATCCATAATGCAATAAGACATTTATTAATACATTTCTCCTTCTTTTTCGAATTAAATATATAATATTTCCAACCCTTCTTGACACATTGAAAAGACTGAGCCAAATTTGAAGATTTTTCTGAAATAAAATCATAAAATTTAGCGACGATAGAAAAAATAAATAAAAAATCCAACCATCAATAATGTAAGAGTTGCACATTTCCTGTCCATGGCCCCCTAGTGATCTATTTTGTCTTGCAATTAGAAGTTTACAAAAGGCCAGGGTTTATATACATATTTAATTTTTTAAGTATTATTATATGCAATATGATTCTAGAATTAGGATATTCCAGGCTTCCAGCTCTCTTAGTATGTGTTCTCTCCTTACACTAAAGAGTTACAAGATACAAATACAAATAAATCAAAATTTCATTGCTGCGAAGTGTTGTTATAAGGTTTATTATTTTGGTTGAACTTAATTGCCTTATGAATATGAAAAATTTTAGAAAAATAATCCATAGTTAACTATCAATTCGATATCCAAAAGATTTAATTACTGACAAAAAATATTTAAAAATGTTGTGGACAAAATAGATCTTGAAAGATTTGAAAATGTAACAAAATTAATCAATAAATATTATATTTTTTGTGAGTGACAAAATACTTGCGTATTTAGTAAACAATTTATTCGTTTGATTTGCATTTTTATAATAATATTTGAATAAATATTTAGAAAATATACAAAAAAATTCGGAACAAAATTTGATCTCTAGATTTTTTATTTTTGAGAAAATATAGTCGTTCATAATTACAAAATTTTAAAAAAATTGTTTGACATAAAATTACTAAATTTTAAGGATGAAAAGATCTTATTTTCTAATAATGATTGCAAATATTTGCATCAAAATAAATCTCCTCGCTAAAGTATTTTTTTTAGAATATATATTTAATATCTATTTTTTTGTCATATTTTTATTTGTCGTTAGCATTTTTTAAAGTTTTTTTTTATCAGCGATCTAAACTTTTAGAATACTATTTTAGTAGTTACTCCTATTTTATATGATACACTAGTCGTTAGGTGGTGCTAAATATTAAATATAGCCTACAAGAAAATAAAGAGTCACATGTAAGATTAAACATAAAACCATGTCATTTTATATGATTCAATTTTAATTTTAGAGTGAGCTATCAATTCTGTTCCCGAATTATCACGACACTAATAAAAGAGAAATTTTTCACATATAAGCGTTTTTTTATACAAGTATTTACAAGTGCACCTTTTTCTTCTTCTTGCGTACGTTCTTCTTCCTCTTCCTCTTCCTCTTCTTCTTCTTCTTCTTCTTCTTCTTTTCTTTCGTTTCTTGCCTTCTCTTTCTCCTTCTTCAATCATTACTGTACGTTTTCACTGCACCTTCTTCTTCTTGTTGCACGTTCTTCTTCCTCTTCCTCCTATTCTTCTTCTTTTCTTTCGTTTCTTGCATTGCCTTCTCTTTCTCCTTCTTCAACCGTTACTGCACGTTTTTACTTCACCTTCTTCTTCTTCTTCTTTCTTCTTCTTCTTCTTTCGTTTCTTGCCTTCTCTTTCTCCTTCTTCATTTACGTACTTTTCTCTCTGTTTTTTTTCTTCATTATTCTCGATTTCCATTATTTTTTGACATCAAGCTCTGAAATCGTTTTTGAAGAAGAAGTAGTAGAAGATGAGGAGGAGAAAGAGAAAGAGTTTTGAATTATGCAAAAGGTGTACTTCAACGAATTTTGGGTGTATTTCTTAAATCCTTTGGATGTAGTTTTTGTAATCCTTTGGGTGTATTTCTGTAATCGTTTGGGTGTATTTATATAATCATTTGAATGAATTCCTGTAACCGTTTGGGTGTATTTTTGTAATCCTTTGAGTGTATTTCTGTAATCGTTTAGTGTATTTCTGAAGTTCAATTATCTTTAAATTTGGCAAGAAACTCGTTTTCATGGAGGAAGAAGAAGAGTCGTTTATAATGCATGGTGAGTAGCGCGCTTTGAAAACAGAAAGTGGTTGAATAACGTGTGTTTATTTACTCTTGAATGTGGGAGTGTAATGCGTATTTTTTGTTGGGCTTATACCAACTTGTAAGACTTATAAGCCAAAAAGACTTGTATGTATAGCAGACCTCCTAATAAAAATAACTTTTACTTTTATTGACGACAAAAAGATTTCATTACATAAGAATGAACTCATATATATTTGTTCAGATTATATTTGCCGAGATCATCTGCATGGGAATTATTATTTGGTTTAATTATTCTATTGTTCCCTATAATTTCACTGAGTTTTCAATTAGGTTTCTATACTTTTTTTTATTGAGTTCCTATATCATATCAGATTTTGTAATTAAGTCTCTGTGACAAAAACGCTTAAATTAACAAAATATTCTGTTAAATAAAACGAATATGCCTAATATTTAACTAAATATTATGTATAGTTTAACAGAATATTCTGTTAATTTCAACATTTTTGTTACGGTAAGAACTTAGTTAAAAAATATGATATGGTATAGGAACTTATATTACAAGAAAGACGCTGAGAACCATCGGATTTACGTCGACGGTTATATGCGGAATTAGCGGCAAATTTTGCGTTGGATACAAAGTAGTTTAGATTTTTCAAAAATGTTTACTGTTGGATTCTACATTTTGACTCTAAATCCGACGTTGATTAGGGGCGCGAAATATGACTTTGTTGGCGCCACAGTTACCGCCGAATTTATCGTCAGTTTTAGCTGACATTAAATCGGTTTAATGAAACGCCGTGTTTCACCAATTTACTGTCAGAGTAATTTGACAATAAACTGGTTTAAAACTCTCTCTCTCTCTCTCTCTCTCTCTCTCTCTCTCTCTCTCTCTCTCTCTCTCTCTCTCTCTCTCTCTCTCTCTCTCTCTCTCTCTCTCTCTCTCTCTCTCTCTCTCGTGCGCTTTGCCGTCTAAGGAGGTGCTTCTGGCATCGTCGTCACCTGCCGGAGCCTCTGGTGCCACTGCCATTAGACTTTGTAGCTGCTGAAGCTGTCAGTCATTGCTGGAGAGGTTGGGAACGTCACCGCTGTTTTTGGTGGCCCTTACCGTCAGTGTCGTCGTCACTACTGGTACCACCACTACTCCAGCATTCTGCAACCACTATCAAAGATAAGTTTGGCAAAATTTTTTAATTTTGTTAAAATTTTTATGTGTGTTTAGGATTTTTTTAAATAATTTATGAAATTATTGATTAAATTAGTATAATGAAGTTTATGATTAAGATTTGATATAGTTTTTTTTACTGTTTTTTATATTTTTTTGTGACTTTAGGTATTTTACTAAATTGTTGACTAAATTATGGTAATGGAGTTTGTAGATAAGGTTTGATTTGTGATTTTTAGTTTTTTCAGATTTTGTTGTGAGTATATGTTTTGTTATGTACTTTATTATTAAATTATTGATTAAAATAGAGTAATGCAGTTTGTGATTAGAAATTTTTGTTATGTTAATTTAACATAAATAGAAATATAATTAAATTAATGTAGGTTAAGTAGGGCAAGATTAACATTGTTTGATTTTGTGTAGTTTGTTGAATTAATTAGTTTTACGTTAGTGAGTTTAATAAATTTTCTTTTTCATTAGAACGATGCTATTTCTCTAAGAATAATTGGATTTCACTTCTTCCGTACTCTGTGCATCCGTGTTTCAGGTAGGTTTTCTATCTTTTACTATAATCAATTGTTTAAAGTTTATGTTCGACTTACTTTTTATATGATAGAGTTTTAGGACGGAAGTGGGAGAAGGTTGCGTAGAGGCAGGCGCCTTCTCGAAACCCTTGTTTGCTAAAAAATTGTGGAGTTATAAAGGGTTGTGCACTAGAATGATTAGGATTTGATATGTTATTGAACCTGTGTTTGTTCTAATACATGCTTGCAGTTATTTTCTTTGTGAAAATTATTATATTTATTTGATGGATGTCTCTGAGTTAAGGGAAATTAAAGTTTTGCTAAAATTTTGTGCGATTTATTTTAATACTTGTTTGGTTTGCAGAGGATTCTAATTATAGGGTATGCTCTATCAGATTTGTAAATACTTCAATAATTTTGTCTTATTCATCGAATTCTAGAGAGTGTGATTCAAAATAATTTCAAGTCATCGTCTATGGATATATGATAGAGATAACAGTAGACGGGGGGATTAAAACATAAATTCTTTAAGGGGTTGACGCGTTTGTTGGGCATGTATTCAGCATGAAACTGTTTTGGAGCTTCTTCCTGTTAGAGTATAATTAGGATCAATTAGATCAATTAGCATTATTTAACATATCTGAATATTTATCATAGGATATTACGTTTTTATTATTTCGATTCTCTTAATACCTATAAATACCCTTCTATATTGTATCGTTCAAATAACTTTAATACACACAAACTTTTTTCTATTGTTTTCTTTTATTCTTTCTAATATGGTATCAGAGGCATGGTATCCTCCTTGAGGAGGATATGTTGATTTTTTTTGTGAAATTACTGTACTTTTTATACTTTTTTTTTGTGTCATTTTTTCTTTCTATATTGCCAATGCTTTGATATAAAAAGGTTTAAGTGTATTCAAGTTATCTAGAATGATACAATATAAAAAGGGTATTTATAGGTGCTAAAAGAATCGAAATAATAAAGGATAATATCCTATAATAAATACTCAGATATGCTAAATAATGCTAATTGATCTAATTAATCCTAATTATACTCTAACACTCTCATACTAACATTTAAGAAGATAATACATTTTGTCTTGAACTTATGTTTTTTAAGCTAATATTGTATAATATTAATTATAAATTAATCTATTTATTTTTAATAAAAATAATGATGAAACTAAAAAAGAGATAAAAGATGGATGAAATTATTATTAAAAATCTTATTTTTATTCAATTTTTATCCAATTTTTATTTGGTATAATTGCGACTCAAATATGTATAGATTTTATTAGATTTAGGGTCGTGTTAGAATTTAAAAAATAAATCCGATATATATTTAGAACTAAATCTAAATTAGGACAAATCCAATTTTATTTAGTCTATATACACTCTAGTTTAGACTATAAGAATGTGATCCTAAGTATACAATATAAGACTTCCATAATATTAGGTAACCAACAATAATATTTGTAATTAAATTCAATTAATTAAGCATTTCAAATAGTATTTTATCCAATTTTTTATCATGTGCTTTCGGTTCTAGTTTTCTGTAAAAAATTTGCTATTATCAATAATTTTAATGATAACGAAAGCGTTGGTCTTTTATTGTTGGTCAAGACGTTGATAAATATAACTATTTCCTCTTCGATAATTTTTTATCAATATTAATGTCGTTCACGACCGTGAATATAGCTATTTAACATTATCGATGAACCCTCTTCTTATTTTTTCTGAAAATAGAAAATAGAAAGAAAAAAGGAAGTAAGAATAATAAAGAAAAAGAAGGAAGAAAACAAAACCAATAATATAGAAGGAAAAAAAAAGAAAGAAAAACAAGAAAAAGGAAAATGTAACACCAACAAAAGAAGATGATAAAAAAACTTGAGATTGATTGAAGTGCTTGATTTATGTGTACTCTCCTTTTCATGATATACTACTTAATATTAGATACAATAAAAAATAATTGTACTTTTAAAATACTTACTTTATCTTTTGAGGACAATATTTAGACATCTAAGTACTATGATTTGACTAAATAATTAGGAGATACTTTTAATACCACAATTTGCTTATAATTAAGTTTCTCTTGCACAATTGTATTTGGTTTCGCAAGTTTAATTTTAATACACTGAATTGTGCATGAATAATTATTGATGTGATCAATATAAAAAATAAAAATTTTAAATATTTTACTCTTTATGATTTACTGATCTCTCAATTCATACAGTAGTAGAAAAATCATTACATCAAATATTCATATAAGATGATCCAAACTCACAAAACACAGAAGATTCACAATGACTTATATCATATTTTATAGCCTTATTTAGTATTTATTAATTGTTGCGACAATTAATTAATACTAAATAAGACAAGTTCTGACTATTTTTTTTCTCCCTAGTATTACCCTGCGAAACAGACCGAGGCAGTTCCGAAGTCTGGATTCATGGTTCACTCACGAATGATTTTTAAGGATGGTCAAAGAGGAATGGAGAGGGTTGGGTGAGATACCATTCACTGATAAACTGAGGGCGTTGACGGTTCCTTTGGGAAGATGGCATAGAGACAACTTTGGTGATATGGACAAGAAAATTCTGAAGTTTGAGGAAGAGATCCAGAAGATTGATGACATAGTTAGTAATGGGAGCTATGATGGGACAGTGGAGGCAAGACGGAAGGCGCTAGTGGCTTGTTGCGAGAAATGGTATGTGAGGAAAGAATTACATTGGAAGCAGATGTCTAGGTCGACGCATGCGAAGGACATGGATAAAAATACGAGGTACTTCCACAACCTAGCTTCTGCCAGACGGAGAAATAATAGGATTGATACTTTAATCATTAATGGTAGATTGATAAGGAATCAAGCTAGGATTAAGATTGCCATAAGGGAGTTTTATAAAGACTTATATCATCAAGAGAGGTCTCCTGAGATGGGGTTCAGAGATGGTCTGGTGGAAAGGATTAGCGATGAGGATTCTAGTGCTCTAGAGATGCTACCGTCACCTGAGGAGGTTAAAGAGGCAGTGTGGGATTGTGAATCGTCAAAGGATCCAGGGTGTGATGGTTACAACATGAACTTCATAAAGAAGTGCTGGGCTGATATAGGTTTGGATTTCACGGCAGCGGTACTTGAATCTATGCCAAGGGACATCCGTTAACTCCACCTGCAAGGTAAAACACAACTCTTGCCACCAATTCTGAGCATCTCCCTCCAACATATGAGTCACTATCTCCATTGACTGTACTTCAGGAATGTGCTGAGTGTACAAGAACCTCTCTACTTCTCGAAACCACTGATCAGCCTCCAGGGCATTGGCGTTTCCATTAAACCGAGGTGGACCATTCTTAAGGAAATCAGTAAGGGTTATTGACTTATAGTATCGACTTATGTTACTCGTACTAGCACTAAGGTTTCCACCTCGACGTCCTTGCACTGGTTCAACCTCGGGATTTTCTCTCCGTATACCTCGTTCGGATCCACGAGACGACATCTGGTCCCTGTTCACACCAAACAAGTGATATTAAGTTGATCAGTCTCAATATCGCAAGTTTAATGCTTCAAGTTCCAAATACATGCTCACGAATATTTATGCTACATATATCAATCAGATATCCTAATAGCACATACACACACCCAGAGTATGCCCAGAAGCATAATCAGTCCATCCCTCAGGCTCTACAGGAACGAACTGCTCTGATACCATAATGTAACATCCTACCACACAGGGCCTTACGCTTAAGTCGTAAAGTAGAGGTGGCAAGGTATTACGACCTCTAAAAGAAAATGATATCTACATAGATATAGTTGGGTGAAATCATATCTAGGAGCCTTGAAGAACAAGCTAAACAAATTAATAAACAGAAAATCGTGACACACTCGCATGGATATTCGTAAAACGGACAGGTAAAATCGAAAGATAACTGAACACATATATATACATATCAGAGTTCCAAAACTCAGATAGCAAGCTCCAGACTCGACCTGCGAAGCTAAGGCCGACCAGAGTATATAATTATGTATATATACAACCCAAAATAAAACTCAAACCACAAAATAAACCCCTGTATCTCCAAGTCGACCTCTAGGAGGGACAAAACACAAAATATACATGCGGAGATTCTATAAACATATATACATAGCCTAAAACAAAATATGACAGTCCAAAAGACAGTTCTTCGCTCGTAAGGAGGATACCCAAACGCTCAACGAGGTGTCTCTCAACCTGCATCTGAAAAACAACAACATAGTATGGGATGAGGTTCTCAGTATAGTAAAGGTGCCCGCATAGTTAATATAAAAGGTCTCGGGAAAGCCAGAGGCATTCCTAGAACTTCGACACTCAGATTTCAGCTTAAGAATTCAACTAAACCAGAAATTAGGTAAGTTGTCTAAGGTATTCTAATTCTGAATCTAACTTTAACCTAATAATTCACGTTCTGTCTCCTCTAATCCTCCGAATCATTGGTGGAACAATCCTCTCTCCTCACACCTTCGCCAAGAAGGATTTCTCAGAAAACATACACATATAGTTCAAGCAAGAAAAGCACAGGTAGAGAAGCATTTACAGCAAGTAGAACAAGTAGCGGATAAGCAGAATTAAACAGTTAAGCAAACCAAAACAATGCACACTCAAGCAAACAAACAAATGCATATGATGTATGCCTGTCCTATGGCTGATGAGTCTCATCTGTCGGTTATACAGCCAACCCGACAAGTCCTGGTAGTTAACCATTGGACAGTCCCTCTGTGCGCGCATCCCCAAGCTCAATAATATTCCATGGAGTCAAACTCCAAGCTCAAATATAATATTCCATGGAGTCACACTCCAAGCTCAATAGTATAGTATTCCATGGAGTTAAACTCCAAGCTCAATAATATTCAATATTCATATTTATATGCATGCCCATGGGGGAATCCGGGGAGTTAAAGTGCCCGGTCACATCTTACGACAGAGGGTCAACAAATAGTCTCAAATATACAAGCCACATAATAATCTCTTTCTCTTTTAAAATGTTACCTCAAATCAAACTCCAATTCTTAAAGAAATTTTGGCAATATCTCCTCTAAGACTCAAATTTCTGCCACCCTTCAAGGGTCCCAACTATCAAACCAAACACCTCTCAGTCACTCAAATCATTTCCAGTAAGAAATTATTTCATAATCAAACAAATACCAATATTAAATCTTTTTCCAAACCGACCAACTTCAACAACAAATTATTGACAACAGCTAAACCTCACATTTTATACCATATACACAATCCATCAATTATTCATTCATTTCATTCCTATCTTAAGGTCTTCTAGCCTGAGTTTTCACGTGACATTAAACATTATCTACGAGAAACCAAAACCATACCTTCGTACGGAATCAAAATATTCAAAGCTCTGGAGAAGCTTTCTGACCGAGCTATCGAAGAAGAAAACGTCCAGAATCGTCTTTGCCTCCTAAAACTCTCGTTGGCCAAATCCAAAGAAAAGAGGAGCTACGTCACCGTCAATTTCCACCGATCAAATGTGGTGCCAACGTGTAGAGGAAGAAGATACGAATACTTTTATCGGATTAGATTTTTGATTGGAGTTACGGATTGTAAGAAATCGAAGCCGAAAGGTTAGAGGAGATTTACGTTCTTACGCTTCTCTCTCGGTCACTCTTCTCTCTCGTCTCTCATTCTTTCGTTTTCTGTATGTATATATATATGTATGGCGGCGTAAATATAATAATGGTAATAAAGTAAATATTACTTATTCTTTCATATGATACTATTATATATAAAGCTAGCTAATGATATAATAAAGCTAACAATTCTCATAACTATTTATTACATATATGTATACGTATAAAAAGGCTTTTCATTAGCTAAATGGCTGCCGCCTTGCGTACATGCATAATAATAATAATAATAATAATAATAATAATAATAATAATATGATTAATGTAATAATATATATATCCAACGTAATCCATAATTGAAGCCGCCTTTTACTTCCATGCTTTATGATTAGTAATACTAATAATACTAACAATAGTAATGATAATTATGTAATAATAATAATAAACGCAATAGTAATAATAATAATACAATTATAGCAATAATATTTATAAAACTGAAAGTATATGAGTTATTAATATAAATGATATTAGTAATTTAAGGATAAAAGATATTTGGTAAAATATTAGTAAAGCTAAGCTCACCAAAGAGTATTGATATTTATTCATATAATTAAGTATCAAACTCGATAATAATATTATGATCTAAACTCTATTTTTAAATAATTAAAATATCAATTATTCAAATTAAAATATACATATAAGTTTCATTATTTATAAATTACTGGAATTATAGTTTTAATTATGTAAAATATTTCATCATAAAATATTTATATATATAGGAATATGAATTTGATTGAATTCAAATAGTTATAAAATTAGTTCAATTACTGATAATAAAATAATTTCTAAAGGTAAAAAAAAACTCCAATTTATGAAATAAATTATAACTTATTTATATTTATATTTTTAAAACTGAAGGTCGCTACAGTTGCTGGTTGGGAGAGATCATATTGAGCTGTCGCACCTACAGTTTGCAGATGATACTGTCTTATTCTGTCCTCCTGAGGAAGAGACAATCAGGAACTATAGGAGGCTGCTTCGTTGCTTTCAGTTGATGTCAGGTCTAAGTATAAACTTTGATAAATCTAGCTTAATCCCTGTTAACTGTGATGAGCAGTGGGTACAATGCATGTGCAGTGTGTTGGGATGTAAGCAGGCCAATCTACCAGTTAAATATCTGGGCATATCGCTAGGAGCAAACCCAAGGATGGTCAAGACATGAAAGCCAGTAATAGATAAAGTGGAGGAGAAGCTTAGCCTCTGGAAGGCCAAGATCCTAAATAAGGCCGGTGTTGCAGGTGGACATGGTTCCGGCGGATATATCAAGCTACAGTTTCACAAGGACTATTTGGAAAGGCCTGGTTCCTCCCAGGGTAGAGTTGTTTGTCTGGTTTGCCCTGATTGGAAGAGTCAATACGAAGGAAAGATTGAGTCGGCTTGGGGTCATTCACCAAGAAGATAATTTATGTGTGTTATGTAATAATGGTGTTGAATATGGTCACCATATCTTTCTTGGTTGTAGCTTTTCTTGGCAGGTTTGGTGTGCTTGGTTGTCATTTGTTAGAATGCAATGGGCTTGTCCAGGTACAGTGAAGGAACACTTCCAAAGCTGGACTGAGAACTCAAAAACAAAGCAAGAGTGTAAGAGGTGGATGGTGTGCTTCTGTGCGATCATTTGGAACATATGGTTGGAACGGAACCGGAGGATATTTCAGAACAAAGGGAAAGGGGTTGAGGAGATTATCAACTTGTCTTTTCTGAACTACAAGGAGTGATTAGGTGCAGACCCCTTCTGTTGTTGATGGCAATGCCGGAGATGACAAAGGGATATCTACTTCTTCTTTTTATTCTTTTATTTTCTTAGCTTGTTCGTTTTTTGCTACTTTCCTGCTCCACTTGTTGTGTTGAGTTCTTCGTTAAAAAAAAAACCCATATTTTATATGTTTCCCCTTAAAGAAAGTACATACTAACCAAACGCAGAAATGCATTCCTGAATGCAAACTCCCTTAATTGTCGGCTCACGCGCAAACAGCATCTTACATTGCATGATGCACTGAAAAAAGTTACGTGCAATATAATAGGATGGAGTCCAAGGTTGTTCACTAATATTGTTTTGAAATTCAGCAATGGCGGAATAAGTAACTACTTGAATAATCAATGTTGCAATTGCAAGTGCTACACCATTCCTAGCCATGGATCTCTATTTCTTTCTTTCATGTAATTAGAAGTTTGTGACAAAACATGTTTTATACAAGCTTAGAGCCTTCCTTAATATTATTATATGCAACATAATTCTCGGACGAGTTATTAGGATATTCCATTTTAAGTTCGTATCCCTACATTACACTAAGAGCTACTTAATTATTATCAACGTAATAAAAAGAATTTAAATTTAGCAAAGTGTCGCTTAGAGTAGCTTCTTATCTTAGTAAAGTTTGACTGCCTCTTGAGCTTAACATATTAGAATGTTATTACTATTTGATTTTGTACATGAATGTGTCTTTACCGGGGAAGAAAAGGAATGTTCTAATTATTTATAAAAATTAACATTGATTCGGTATTAACAAAAGTTACTTATAATTAGGGTAAATCATATGTTTTGTTTGAAGTTTATAAAAAAATATTTTATTTTATTTTATTTTATTTTTATCTCAAAAATTTTTAATTTGTATTAAATATATCACTAACAGTTAAATTTCTTAAAGGTTTAGGACTAAATTAAACTAAAAGTTAGTGCCAAAAATGTGTCTGGTTTATTTATGTTAAATGTTGTCTTTGTAAAGTTGTTATAGAATTAAAACTAAAATTTTTTGAGATAAAATTAAAACAAAATAAAATTTTAAAATATTTTAAAATTTTTAATAAATTTTAAAAATAAAAAATATATTTTATTTTATATATACTATTTACTTTTTTTTAATAATTTATTGATCTCTTGGCAAATATTCATAAAAGTTATACCAAAAACTCAAAATAATTTGCAATAAATTAGATACTTAATTACTATATGTCTATTGTCTCTAAGGTAGCGTTTGTTTTCGGAGACAGGACACAGAGACATGGACACCGAAAGTTTAAAACGTGTTTGGAGGTAGAGACATGGACACGGAACACATTGTCTCCAGGACACTATTTTATATTTTTGTGTCCACTCTTTTACGAAGGACAATGATGGACACGGGATTTAAAAAGATGGACACGAATTTTTTAATCAAAATTTTTCCCTTTCTATCCTTAGATATTTTTTATTATTCTACTATTATCTCTTCTTATTTTTTTTAATTTTAGCTTCTTCTCTACATCGGAGTTCTTCTTTTTCTCTGTGTTCTTTTTTTAGATACTCCATTTTTTTTAGAATTTTTTATTTGATTGGATAATTAATTTATTCCTTTTTATTGTTCATTCTCTTCTTTATGGCATGCTGTGTTAATGGAGATTTAATTCACTTCTCTATTTTATGTTACTTTATTTATTTTTAATTTTGTTACTTTAATATCATTTTTATCTTATTGGTTCATAGACTAATTTTTCTTGTAATTTTTTTGTACTCTTACGTACTCTTATTTTTTATTAAATTGATTTGTACGATGTAAAAAATTTGGAATTATATGGCTATTTCAGTCATTTTGCATACTATTTTAGTTTTGTCCATGTCTATCCAAACATAATACAGGACATTACATCAGTGTCTTGTCCATCATATCCAAACACAAAACACAAAAAATAATTTTTGATGTCTCTGTTCTATTGTCTCTGTCTTAATGTCATGTTCTGTCCTGTCTCCAAAAACAAACGCAGCCTAACGTACTAGCTATACATGCATACGGCATTCCTAATACTTTTGTTTTTTTTTTTGAGCGAGACAACTCATCACCTAGTCAGAGAGGGAAGTGAAGGAGGTATAGTGGATTAGTGGTCAATAAATGTCTCAACTCTCAACAAACCAACGGTTTAAACTACATGCATGATATAGGGTGACCGATTTCATATTTCTGTATTGTTTGTTTGGAGTTTTAAAACTCTTTTACATTATTAATATTATAATGTAAGTTGATGTAATATCTGAGAGAATTTTATTAATAAAATTTTTAACATATTGCATATTGATAAAATTATTAATTTATTAATATTTTTTTTAAAATTATTAACACATTAATTATAACTTTTAAAATATATTTTTAATAAAATGGCAATTATAATTATTATTGAAGTTTTTATTTTGATGATTTACTATTAAAAAGTTAACATATTCTATTGGTATATAAGTTATTAAAATTATTAAATTTATTTATAAACTCTAATTAATTAATGATTTTATTTTTTTATTTTAATTATTTATTTGATATTATAATTTATCTCATAAAATTTGAAATTTTTTAAATAAATAATTTTCATATTTTAATTACCAAAATAAATACTTTGTAGCGTATTTATCAATTTACACTATGTTTATTTATTTTTTTAAACGAAATATACGTATTTTTTCAATTTTCATATATCTTGTTTACACATAAAAAATTATCTCGTTTATAGTGTAAACGAGATATATATATTTATAAATAATTAAATATAATTTTTGAAAATAATAAAAAATATTAATAATTTAAATTGGACTAAATTTTGTAACAAACTTTATACAACCAACTTAAGTAGAAAAAATTCTATATTCTATACCAATAAAGTCGTGACATTTATTAACTGTGTCATCAAATAAATAAAGTATATTTAAATTATATTTCTAATTTTTATGTACTCTCATGTGACAAACGAAATTTGAAATATATAAAATTTAAATTTAAAAATTAATATTCAATTAAAAATTTAAAATATTATTTGAATTGATTTAGTGTAAACAATCAGTGGATGAAAGTAACAAGTGAGTGAGTGGAACAAGCAATAGTTTTACTAGTGGGTAGTCAGAAAAAAAAAGTAACCATGTTAATGGTGGACAGTTTAACGGTGTATTTATATGCTTTCACGTGTTAATGTATCCATCTATTTTATTATTTAAAATAGGCTATTTATCTTCTCTATTATTTCAAATCGTTCATCTTTTCTATTATTTGAAACATTCTATTTTTAAGAATTTGGTTCAATTTTAATTATTAATATTTTTTATTATTTTCAAAAATTATATTTAATTATTTATAAATACAAACGAGATAATTTTACATGTATCTCGTTTACACTGTAAACGAGATATATGAAAATTGAAAAAATACACTTATCTCGTTTAAATAAGTGCAAAATTATTTTGTAAACGAGATAAATAAACGTGATGTAAATTGATAAAATTATTTATTTTGGTAATTTAAATAATTAAATTATTTATTTAAAAAATCCCTAAAATTTGTCTTATATACTACTTTTTTTTCATCTATAGCATCTGATTTTAAAAATTAACTATATTATAACATATCATTTAATTAGGATATATATATAAATATATATTAGTAACAGAATTAATATTTTTTTAAGTGTTATTTTAAATTAATTTGTCAAAAAATATTTCAAAAGAAAAAGGAGATATTAAAAACAAATTTAGATGCATTGAGGTACTATATAATTTTTTGTTAAGATTTTATTAAAGATGTTTATTTTAGGTTATTAGTTGAATGTAATTTTAGATTTTTATAGTTAAAATTAAATTTAAAAATAATTTTAAGTAAGTAGTCACAAATTAAGGAGTAGAATAATGTTACATTATTGTCAGATTCGTAACTAGAGTTGTTGTTTCTAATATTTAATCCTTGAAGTTAGGGTGTAACAGCATTGGCTTGGGTTGAGTTTAGAAGAAATTGAGAATTGAACTGATTAAATTTGCTTTTTTTAAAATAAATCAGATAAATATGTTTTTGTGACTAAATCCAAACCGATTATATCAGTTTGTATTAATTTGAATACCGAATTAAAATTAGAATTCCAAAAAACAAAAAAAAAAAAGAAAAAAAATTGCAACGAAGACAAATAAGAATAAAAAATATATTTCAAAACAATCAAATTTAATCCATTGAGTTCTCAATTTTTTCCAAACTCAACCTAAACCCATCACTTCTCAATTTTTTCTAAACTCAATTTTTGATTTGTGGCTGCTTGCTTAAAATTATTTTTAAATTTAGTTTTAACTATAAAAATCTAAAATTACACAACTAATAACCTAAAATAAACATCTGCAATCAAATCTTAAAAAAAATTATACAGTATCTAAATGCATCTAAATTTATTTTTAATATCTCTTTTTTTTTCTTTTAAAGTATCTTTTGACAAATTAATTTAAAATAACATTTTAAAAAATATTAATTATATTCTTAATATATATTTATATATATCCTAATTGAATGGTATGTTATAATATAGTTAATTTTTAAAATTATAATGCTATAGATGAAAAAAAAGGTAGTATATAAAACAAGTTTTATGAGATAAATTATAATATCAAATAAATAATTAAAATAAATAAAAATAAAATTATTAATTAATTAAAATTTATAAATAAATTTAATAATTTTAATAATTTATATACTACTAAAACATGTTAAATTTCTAATAGTAAGTCAAAAAAAACTCAATAATAATTATAATTATTATTTTATTAAAAATATATTTTAGAGATTATAATTAATATGTTTGTAGTTTTAAAAAAAGAAATACATTAATTGCTTAATAATCTTACGCATATACATTAAAAGTTTTATTATGGATATTTTTTTTACTGGAGATGATCCACTCCCATGGTAACATTCACCAGTCAAAAAAAAAAAAACTACATGCATGATATAGAGTGCAACATCTAAACAACAAAACCATACACAAATTCGAAACTACAACAAATCTTCAAATCAATAATTATTCTATCAACAATTTCATTTACACCTATTTATTTATTCAATACCAATCATTGCACACCCACTCCTCCAAAATTCTAGGCCAAAATACCTTTTTGGCATGGTTATCAAGTTATTTTAGAGAAGATAGTAACTTCTCCATCTATGCAATAAACAAGCATGCAAAAGAAACTAGATATAATTAATACTACCCTGTGGCACCAAAATTGCCGCACTTTTACTTCTTTTACTTCGATCAAAATCTTTTAAAATGAAAAGGTTAGTAAAGTGATAATAAAATAAAGAGTTAATTATTCTTAATTAAGATAATAAAATATATATTTTATAAAAATTATAAAACCAACGGTAACTAACTTTTCATTTTAATATTTTATATTTTTTTATTTTAGAAGATTTAAATTTTTTATTTCTATTCTTGCAATAGCAATAAGCACAAAATAATATACCCTCTAGCATTTCGTCTCTTTTAAAATTACATTTTTCTGCCGTTGGCATACAGTCCATAACGCATTAAGAGTAAGATATTTATTAATGCATTTTTCCCTCTTTTTCGAATTAAATATATAGTATTTTCAGCATTTCTTGACATATTGAAAAAACTGAGCCGAATTTAAAGATTTTTCTGAAACAACATCATGAAATTCAACGATGATAAAAAAAAATAAAAAATCTAACCATCAATAATGTAAGAGTTGAAAATTTCCTGTCCATGCCCCCTAGTCTATTTTGTCTTGCAATTAGAAGTTTACAAAAGACTAGGGTTTATATACATGTTTAATTTTTTAAATATTATTATATACAATATGATTCTAGAATTAAGATATTCCAGCTCTCTTAGTATGTGTTTTCTCCTTACACTAAAGAGTTATAAGATACAAATACAAATAAATCAAAATTTCATTGCTGCGAAGTGTTGTTATAAAGTTTATTATTTTAGTTGAACTTAATTGCCTTATGAATATGACAAATTTTAGAAAAATAATTTAGAGTTAACTATTAATTTGGTATTTAAAAAATTTAACTGCTGATAAATTTTTTTTTAAAAGATGTTGTCGATAAAATAGACTTTGGAAGATTTGAAAATGTAATATATAACAATAATCAATAAATATAATATTTTTTGTGAGTAACAAATTAAAAAAACTTGCGTATTTAGTAAACAACTTATTCATTTGATCTGAATTTTTGTGACAATTTTCGAATAAATATTTAAAAAATATACAAAAAAATTCGGAACAAAATTTGATCTCTAGATTTTTTTATTTTTCAAAATAAATATAGTCATTCATAATTACAAAATTTTTAAAAAATTCATTAAACATAAAATTACCAAATTTTAAAAATAAAAAGATCTTATTTTTTTATAAAGTATTTTTTTTAGAATATATTTAATATCTATATTTTTTGTCGCGTTTTTAAATCTTTCGAAAACTTATTTGTTAGCATTTTTTAAGGTTATTTTTATTAGCGATATAAATTTTCAGGATACTATTTTATATGATACATTAGTTGTTAGGTGGTGTTGAATATTACATATAACCTACAAGAAAATGAAGAGTTACATGTAAGATTAAACATAAAAACATGTCATTTTATGTGATTCAATTTATTTTTAGAGTGAACTATCAATTCTACTGTCCCCAAATTATTAGGACACTAACAAAAATAACTTTTACTTTTGTTAACAACAAAAAGATTTTACTACATAAGAATGAACTCATATATATATATATATGTGCACAAATATATATATATATATATATATATTTTGTGCACCGAGATGATATGAGAATTATTATTTGGTTTAATTATTCTATTGGTCCTTATAATTTTATTGAATTTTCAATTAGTTCCTTATATTTTTTTTCTTTTCAATTGAGTCCTTATATGATATCAGATTTTGTAATTAAATCCTTGCCATGACAAAGACGCTGGAAGTAACGAAATATTATGTTAAATAAAATGAATATGCCTAATATTTAACTAAATACTATGTATAATTTAACAGAATATTCTGTTAATTTAACGTTTTTATCACGGTAAGAACTTAGTTATAAAATATGATATAGTATAAGAACTTACACAACAAAAAAGACGCTAAAAACCGTCAAATCTAGCATCGACGGTTACTGGTGGAATTAGCGACGGATTTTGTGTTGGGTACAAAGTAGTTTAGATTTTTCAAAAATGTTTACCGTCAAATTCTACATTCTGAGAATAAATTCAACATTGATTAAGGACGCGAAATATAATTTTGTTGGTGCCACAGTTACTGGCCAATTTACTATCGATTTTAGCCTATAGTAAATCGATTTATCTATTATTGTTCCATTTAATCTCTTTCTTCACTAACATAAAGGATATACTAGAATACTAAATATTGGAATCATGCAGTGATTTTGGACATCAAAGTGCGCTTTCCCCTTATTCTAAGTGAAGGATGTAAGCACAAGATCTCATACTTAAAAATCACATTCATTTGTTTACTCTTAGGGTTGTGTGGTTCGTAGAATATTTTCACATTCTTGGGAAACTTACACTAAAAATACATTCTCATCTAAGAAAATGCAAACTCGCAAAACACACACAAGCTTCACAATGACTTATATTATATGTTTCACCTTAAAGAAAGTACTAACAAAAATTAGAAACGCATTCCGCGATGCAAAGTTCCTTCTTTATCGGCTCAAGCGCATACCGTATCTTACATTCCTTGATGCACTGAAACAGGTTATGTGCAATATGATAGGATGGAGTCCAAGGTTGTTCACTAATATTTTTTGAAATTCAGCAATGGCGGAATAAATAACTACTTGAATAATAATCAATGTTGCAATTGCAAGTGCTACACCATTCCTAGCCATGGATCTCTATTTCTTTTTGTCATGTAATTACAAGTTTGTAACAAAACATGTTTTATACAACCTTATTAGAGCCTTCCTTAATATTATTATATGCAACACAATTCTCGGACGACTTATTAGGATATTCCATTTTTAGTTCGTATCCCTACATTACACTAAGAGCTACTTATTATCAACGTAATCAAAAGAATTTCAATTTAGCAAAGTGTTGCTTAGAATAGCTTCTTATCTTGTTAAAATTTGACTGCCTCTTGAGCTTAACATATTAGAATGTTAATACTATTTGATTTTGTATAAAATCCTTATATAATATATTTGTCGTTAGATGATGTTCAAAATAAAATATAGCCAATAAAAAATAGGAAAAGCTGCCTAACTATTAAAGCATAATATGGATGTGTTTTTCCATGTGTAATAATACCGGGGGAAGAAAAGGAATGTTCTAATTATTTATAAAAATTAACATTGATACAGTATTAACGAAAGTTACTTGTAATTAGGATAAAGCATATGTTTTGTTTGAAGTTTATAAAAAATTTAAAAAATATTTTTAATTTTTATTTTATTTTAATTTTATATCAAAAATTTTTAATTTGTATTATTAAATCTATCACTAACAATAAAATTTTTAAGAAGTTTAGGATCAAAATTAGAAATTAGTGCCAAAAATGGTGTCTGACTTATTTATGTTAAATGTTGTCTTTATGAAATTATTGTGAAATCAAAATTAAAATTGGTTGAGATAAATTTAAAATAAAATAAAATTTAAAGATATTTTTAAAATTTTTAATAAATAATAAAGACAAAAAATATATCTTATATATACTATTTACTTCTTTTTTCCTTAATAATTTATTGATCTCTTGACAAATATTCATAAAAGTTATACCAAAAACTCAAAATAATTTCCAATAAATTAGATATTTAATTAGGGCTACATATGAATTGGATAATATCCGCATATTCATGGTAATTATCCGCATTCGATCTGAATTTTGCAGATATTATTCAATCTGCAGAGCCATCGGATCAGCTCAGTTTCAATTCGCACTATGGTAGGATCGGATTGCAGATTTGGCAGTGATATTCGTGGATCCAATCCACAGATCCACACATCCGCACGTCTCATATAAATAGCATAATTTATGATATCTTGTTATTAATTTTTTATGAAATATATTATTAAAAAATGTTAGGTACACATAAAAGAGGTACAAAGATACATGAAATTATGATTAAAGATCTGATTTTTATTTAATTTTTATCTGGTGTATAATTATGACCCCAATATGTATAGATTTTATTAGATTTAGGGTCGTGTTAGAATTTAAAAAATAAATCCGATATATATTTAGTCTCAGACAAATCCAATTTTAATTTATTCTATCTATATACACTCCTAGTTTAGACTATAAGAAGGTGATCCTAAGTACACAATATAAGACTGCCATAATATTAACTAACCAAAAATAATATTTGTAATTAAATTCATCAATTAATTAAGCATTTCAAATCGTATTTTATCCATTTTTCATTATGTGCTTCCAGTTCTAGTTTTCTGTAAAAAAATTTGCTATTATCAATAGTTTTACTGATGGCGGAAGTGTTGGTATAATTTTTTACTATTGGTCAAGACGTTGGTAAATATAACCGTTCATTCTTCGATAATCTTTTACCAATATTACTGACATTTACGATTGTAAATATAGCTATTTAACATTATCGATGAACCTTCTTCTTTCTTTTTTTTTCTGAAAATAGAAAATAGAAAGAAAAAAGGAAGTAAGAACAATAAAGAAAAATACGGATGAAAAAAAAACCAATAATATAAAGGAAAAAAAAACAAGAAAAAGGAAAATGTAACACCAACAAAAGAAGATGATGAAAAAACTTGAGATTGATTGAAGTGCTTGATTTATGTGCACTCTCCTTTTCATGATCACCCTTGTCCTAACTTCTATTTTCTCTTTCAGCCACCTCATAATATACCACCTCATAATATACTACTCAATTTGAAAATCATATACAAATCATAGCGAGCAAAATATATCATATCACTATGCAATATATGTTTTTAATTTGTGTCTTCATCAGTTGAAATGATGCTAATTATATTAAATATATAAAAAAGAGTTAAAAAGAACACAATTCGTTATATTGTTGTAACATAATTATGTTGCAACTGTAGATATAATTTCATTCCATGAACATAACCATTAAGATATCAAATTCAGCAAGACTGATTCCATTATTGTAACTATATAATCTTCAAATCTAGTTTATACTTTATAGGATACTCAGCTTAGCAACTAGAGCTATTATACCAAAATATTTAGTTTATTTTATTAAGAACATGAATAAAAATGCATAAGGTTTGCCATAAAAGTGTCTTACATGAGTATGCATCTCCAATATATCAATGAGCATGCATAAAAAGATTAGTTACAGAAGCTGTTAACACTGATCATAAATCAATTTAAGAACAAATCATCCAAAGTTTTCCTTCAAAAAAATCTAGAATTATCATAACAAATCACCCAACAACTGGAACTAGACACTTTCTTTAGCTATTTGAAGTCAGTGTCATAATACTACTTTCTAATACGCATCAAGATTCTCAACTCAACACTACAACACACCTAATATCAGTACAATTTTGTGTATGATTTTCCAGTTGTCTTATCACAATTCACGACATCAAATAAACAATATAATGGAATTCAAAAGTTTATTCAGAATAGAACAAAACTGAATAAACACTAATTAATGATTTCATTTTCAAGCAGCTGAACACACACACACAAAATCATAAGAACCAAAATTGAAGGCATGCACAAACCAGAGTACGCAAAACGTAAGATGAAACAAATTCATAGAGTAGCACTGTTGCAGACACATGCCATTATAATAGCCCTGTTCTTGAGAACACCCCTATCAAATCAAACAATGCAAGCTGATAAGCAAAAAGTTAATCAAATCGGAACCCTCTCAAATTTTAGTACCAAATGAAGGTGAATACATACCTTCTCGACGACGATGAGCGAAGAGAGGATGAACACGGTTCTTCCTGATGGTGAGTTCGAAGTGACAGCCAGAGCAGAAGGATGAAGAGGAGCGACGATTCTCCAATAGCGAAGTGGTGTGCGTGAGTAGTGAGTGGGGAGTGGGGAGCAGGGAAGAGGGGCGACGGTGACGGCGTGAGGGTGATGAGTGACGGCGTGGGGAAGAGGGGAAAAGGATGATGAGTGACGGCGTGAGGGTGACCTTTCTCTGATTTTCAGTGAAGCTCAATGGCGCGCGAAGGGAGAAAGGAAGCCAGTCACGTTTAAGTGTTGGTGAAAAGAGGATAAAAATTTACTAAAGTATTTGTTTATATTTGGTTTTAGATACATTAGGCAACACTTTTAAAGTGCATCTGAAGTATGACAAATAGGCTACCTTTCAAAAGCGCTCTCTTTGGTAGAAAAAGTGAACCCATATAGCTCTTAAGCTAAGGCTACGCTTTATAAGTGATATTTATAATATCTAAGGAGACACTTTTCAAGTGATGCCACAAATGTGTTTCTTATTCTCCTACAAAAAGTAAACACGGAGAAAAGCGTAGCCTATTCTAGTAATAGGCTACGCTTTTCAAATGTAGCTTAAAAAAAGTGTGGTTGAATGGATATTTTTCTTGTAGTGATTTGACTAAATAATTAGGAGATACTTCTAATACCACAATTTCCTTAAATTTCTCTTTTACAATTGTGTTTTGTTTCACGAATTTAATTTTAATGCATTGAATCGTGCACCATCTTACAATAACATTTATTCGTTTGAATAATTATTTATGTGATCAATATAAAAAATAAAAACTTTAAATATTTTACTCTTTATGACTTACTGATCTCTCAACTCATACAGTAGTGGAAAAATTATTACATCAGATATTCATATAAGGTGATGCAAACTCACAAAACTCAGAAGATTCACAATGACTTATATTATTATATGTTTCACCTTGAAGAAAGTACATACTAACCAAACATAGAAATGCATTGCTGAATGCAAAGTGCCTGAACTATCGGCTCAAGCGCATACAGCATCTCACATTCCTTGATGCACTGAAAAAGGTTACTACGTGCAATATAATAGGATGGAGTCCAAGGTTGTTCACTAATATTGTTTTGAAATTCAGCAATGGCGGAATAAGTAACTACTTGAATAATCAATGTTGCAATTGCAAGTGCTGCACCATTCCTAGCCATGGATCTCTATGTCTTTTTGTCATGTAATTAGAAGTTTGTGACAAAACATGTTTTATACAACCTTAGATCCTTCCTTAATATTATTATATGCAACATAATTCTCGGACGAGTTATTAGAATATTCCATTTTTAGTTCGTATCCCTACATTACACTAAGAGCTACTTATTATCAACGTAATAAAAAGAATTTCAATTTAGCAAAGTGTTGCTTAGAATAGCTTCTTATCTTGTTAAAATTTGACTGCCTCTTGAGCTTAACATATTAGAATGTTAATACTATTTGATTTTGTATAAAATCCTTATATAATATATTTGTCGTTAGATGATGTTCAAAATAAAATATAGCCTATAAAAAATGGGAAAAGCTGCCTAACTAATAAAACTATTAAAGCACAATATGGATGTATTTTTTCCATGTGTAATGATACCGGCCGGGGGAAGAAAAGGAATGGTCTAATTATTTATAAAAATTAACATTGATTCAAAAAACAAAAGTTACTTATAATTAGGGTAAAGTTATAATAAGTTATAATTCAGTATTAACAAAAGTTACTTGTCAATAAGTTATAATTCAAATGACATAGTCTCTCCATATTTATTTAAGAGGTTGCGAATTCGAATTTTTTTATTTTTGGTAAAAAAAAAAACAAAAGTTACTTATAATTAGGGTAAAGCATATATTTTGTTTGAAGTTTATAAAAAAATTTTAAAATATTTTTAATTTTTATTTTGTTTTAATTTTATTTAAAAAAATTAATTCATATCAAATATATCACTGACAGCTAAATTTTTAAAACATTTAGTACCGAAACTAAAAGCCAGTGCCAAAAACGGTGTTTGGCTTATATATGTTGAATGCTGTCTTTGTGAAGTTATTATGAAATCAAAACTAAACTTTTTTAAAATAAAATTAAAATAAAATAAAATTTAAAGATATTTTAAAAATTTTTAATAAATTTTAAAAATAAAAAATATACTTTATTTTATATATACTATTTATTTTTTTTTCCTTAATAATTTATTGTTCTCTTGACACATATTCATAAAAATTATACCAGAGAAACTCAAAATAATTTGCAATAAATTAGATACTTAATTACTATATGTCTAAGGTACTAGCTATACATGCATATGGCATTCCTAATACCTTTTTTTTTTATTGAGCGAGACAACTCATTACCTAGTCTTAAGAGAGGGAAGTGAAGGGGGTATAGTGGATTAGTGGTCAAGAAATGTCTCAACAAACCAACGGTTTAAACTATACATGCATGATATAGTCACCAAAAAAAAGGTAATACTAGCTAATTAATAACTTTTTTGAATAATATGAATAATCACCAATTAAATTAAAATATATTACATCTCTAAATTATTCATCTAAATTTTAATATTAGCATAACCATCCGAACACTTAATAAAATGAATATTCGATATATCTATTGTTCATATTGTTTAATATTTTTATTGTTTACCAATATTTTTTCATTATTTAATGATGTCACCACAAAAAATTAGAATCAATAAAAATATTAGCAAAATATTAGTGTTATTGGTGATGACAATAATAATGATGGAGGAGGAAGAAGAAATAGAAATAAAAAATCAAAGAATTTCAAATAAAAAAAAGAAGAGGAGGAGATGGATGTGGTGGTGGTATAGTGGTGGTGATGATGATATATATTGAAAAAAAGATGAAAAAAAGAGAAAGTGTTACGGCCTGGCCCAAAAAGGGACTTGGGCCGACCCGACCCACCTACCACCCGACCTGAACGATCGGGTAATGCGCCCGTATTAGACCCGCACACGCGTCCGGGACAGCTGGCCACCACAGCTGTACAGGGAAGCTCCGAAGAAGGTGGGTTCTGCCCTCGTGGGACCCACATCTGACATAGTATATAAGGGGAGGGTCCTACCCCTCCCCCAAGGTACGTCACAGATTCTACCTAACCCATTTCTCACCTGCACACTAACTGACTAGAGTGTAGGAGTGTCTTTGCAGGTGACACCCCCTCCTTCCACAACGAAAGCTCGGCAGCTCGGCAGACCGGACCCAAGCGCGATCGTGATCGAAGCGTCCCCAGTCCTACATATTCCACTCGAACCGTTCGGTAATCGCACAACTGAACATTGGCGCCGTCTGTGGGGACGCCTAAATGGACGTCGTGCTGGGCGCCGGAGACCAAAGCCGAGGAGCCGGAGCAGAGGGGGCAGCCTCCGTCGCCTCGCCAAGAGGACGGCGAAGGTCCCCCCGTCAACGCACTGAACCACACACAAGGACGCGACCCTTCGGAGGAACTGGCGGCGACAGCGCCAGAATAATGCAGGAGCTACGTCACAGGGTCCAGAACCTGGAACGGCAGCTAGCCGACCAGGAGCACGACCGACGAACCACCGATCCTAGCTACTCCCCATCTTCTGAAAGCCAAGAGAGAGACTGTTACGGACTGGCCCAAAAAGGGACTTGGGCCGACCCGACCCACCTACCACCTGACCTGAACGGTCGGGTAATGCGCCCGTATTAGACCCGCACACGCGTCCGGGATAGCTGGCTACCACAGCCGTGTAGGGAAGCTTCGAAGAAGGTGGGTTCTGCCCTCGTGGGACCCACATCTGACATAATATATAAGGGGAGGGTCCTACCCCTCCCCCAAGGTACGTCACAGATTCTACCTAACCCATTTCTCACCTGCACACTAACTGACTAGAGCGTCGGAGTGTCTTTGCAGGTGACACCCCTTCCTTCCACAACGAAAGCTCGGCAGCTCGGCAGACCGGACCCAACGCGATCGTGATCGAAGCGTCCCCAGTCCTACATATTCCACTCGAACCGTCCGGTAATCGCACAACCGAACATTGGTGCCGTCTGTGGGGATGCCTAAATGGACGTCGTGTTGGGCGCCGGAGACCAAGGCCGAGGAGCCGGAGCAGAGGAGGCAGCCTCCGTCGCCTCGCCAAGAGGACGGCGAAGGTCCCCCCGTCAACGCACTGAACCACACACAAGGACGCAACCCTTCGGAGGAACTGGCGGTGACAGCGCCAGAATAATGCAGGAGCTACGTCACAGGGTCCAGAACCTGGAACGGCAGCTAGCCGACCAGGAGCACGACCGACGAACCACCGATCCTAGCTACTCCCCATCTCCTGAAAGTCGAGAGAGAGACTCCCACCGAAGTCGTCTACGACACGCCTCCGCATCCCGAACGGAAGCGGAGAGCACTCGAGAAGAGTCACCCGTCCCGAGAAGACGAAATGACACAATAATCTACTCCCGAGGCAAAGAAACGCGCTACACAGGGCGAGATCGCGAAGACGGGGAAGAGAGGTCCGAGAGGACACGGCGACCCGTGATAATGGGCGCCACCCCATTCCATCGATCCATCCTCGAAGTCCGGTTGCCGAAGTATTTCGACAAACCAACGGACATGAGGTACGATGGAAACCAAGACCCTTTGGAACACCTCACAGCCTTCGAAGCAAGGATGAATCTGGAGGGAGTAGGGGACGAGGTGAGGTGCCGAGCCTTCCCGGTGACGCTGGCAGGACCCGCGATCAGATGGTTTAACGGCCTCCCGCAGGGGTCCATCTATGGGTTTTCGGACATCAGCCGTGCCTTCCTAGCCCAATTTACAACACGAATAGCAAAGGCAAAGCACCCGATCAACCTTCTGGGGATAACCCAGAGACAGGGAGAGCCGACCAGAAAATACATGGACCAGTTCAACGACGAATGCTTGGAAATTGACGGCCTAACCGATTCGGTGGCCAGCCTTTGTCTGACGAACGGCCTCCTCAACAAGAACTTTCGAAAGCACCTTACCACGAAACCAGTTTGGACGATGCACGAGATCCAAACGGTAGCCAAGGAGTACATAAATGACGAGGAAGTCAGCCAAGTCGTGGCTGCCAATAAATGGCACTCCGACTACAACCAACCTAGGCAACAAGGTAATGGAGAAAGACAAAAAGAACAAGCCAGGGAAGGAGCGCCGAGCAAGGCACCCAGCCATTCCCCCAGGTTGGGAAATTCACCAACTACACTCCGCTCACTCTTCCCATCATGGAAGTTTATCAGCAAATTGCCGAGAAAGGAATCCTGCCGAAGCCCCGACCACTCAAGGACCGTACGGGGGGAAACAAGAACTTCTATTGTGACTGTCACAAGGGCTATGGTCACCAGAAAAAGAGGAAGAAGAAGAAAACGAAGCTTTATTTAGCGTAAACTAAATGACTTAATTGCTTAGTTGCATAAATTACTTAGATGTGTAATAAAACTTTAAATTAAAATAATAAAATATATATTTTATAAAAATTACCAAATTAATAATAATAAGCTCATTATTTTACTATTTTATTAAATTTTTCATTTTAGAAGATTCAAATGTTTTATTTCTATTCTCGCAACAGCAATAAGTACAAAATAATAGACCCTCTAGCACTTCGTCTCCTTCAAAATCACATTTTTTCTGCCGCTGCCAGACAGTCCATAACGCATTAAGAGTTTAAGACATTTATTAACGCATTTCTCCCTCTTTCTCGAATTAAATATATAGTATTTCCAACACTTCTTGACACATTGAAAAAGCTGAGCCGAATTTGAAGGTTTTTCTGAAACAACATCTTGATATTCAGCGATGATAGAAAAAATAAAAAATCCAACCATCAATAATGTAAGAGTTGAACAAATCCTGTCCATGGCCCCCTAGTCTATTTTGTCTTGCAATTAGAAGTTTACAAAAGACTAGCGTTTATATACATGTTTAATTTTTTAAATATTATTATATGCAATATGATTCTAGAATAGTATGTGTTCTCCCCTTACACTAAAGAGTTACAAGATACAAATACAAATAAATCAAAATTTCATTGCTGCGAAGTGTTGTTATAAAGTTTATTATTTTGTTTGAACTTAATTGCCTCATGAATATGACAAATTTTAGAAAAATAATACTAATAATTCGGTATTTAAAAAATTTAACTGTAGATAAAAAATCCTTAAAAAATGTTGTCGACAAAATGGACTTTAAAAGATTTGAAAATGTAATAAAAATAATTAATAAATATTATTTTTTTGTGAGTAACAAAAAAACTTGTATATTTAATTAACATATTCATTTGATCTGAATTTTTGTGACAATATTTAAATAAATATTTAAAAAATACATAAAATTTAGAACAAAATTTGATCTCTAGATTTTTTTTATTTTCCAAAAAAATATAGTAATTTATAATTACAAAATTTTTAAAAAATTTATTTGACATAAAATTAGTAAATTTTAAGGATGAAAAGATCTTATTTTCTATAAAGTATTTGTTTAGAATATATTTAATATTTATATTTTTTGTCGCATTTTTAAATCTTTTAAAAACTTATTTGTTGTTAGCATTTTTTAAGGTTAAGAACATATATATATATATATATATATATATATATATATATATATATATATATATATATATATATGTATATGTTTAGATTATATTTGCCGAGATGATCTGTATGGAAATTATTATTCAGTTTAATTATTCTCTCGGTCCTTATAGTTTTATTGAGTTTTTAATTAGGTCTTTATACTTTTTTTTTCGATTGAGTCTCTATACGATATCAGATTTTGTAATTAAGTTCCTGCCATGATAAAGACGCTGAAATTAACGAAATATTATGTTAAATAAAATGAATATGCTTAACATTTGACTGAGTATTATGTATAGTTTAACAGAATATTTTGTTAATTTCAACATTTTTATCATGGTAAGAACTTAGTTATAAAATCTAATATGGTATAGGGACTTACACTACAAGAAAGACGCTGAGAACCGTCGGATTTAGCATCGACGATTACCGGTGGAGTTAGCGGCGGATTTCGCATTGGATACAAGGTAGCTTAGATTTTTCAAAAATGTTTACCGTCAGATTCTACATTTCGATGATAAATCTGACGTTGATTAGGGGCGTGAAATATGATTTTGTTGGCGCCACAGGTACCGGCGAATTTACTGTCGATTTTAGCCGACAGTAAATCGATTTAATGAAATGCTGCGTTTCACCAATTTACCGTTGGAATAATCTGACAGTAAACTAGTTTAAAATTCAAATATGAACCCCTCCTCTCTCACTTGTCCGAGTTCTCTCTCTCTCTCTCTCCTCTCGTGCTCCGCCATCGAAGGAGGTGTTGTTAGCGTTGCCG
The DNA here is from genome assembly GCF_003086295.3 of Arachis hypogaea. NCBI lineage: Eukaryota > Viridiplantae > Streptophyta > Magnoliopsida > Fabales > Fabaceae > Arachis > Arachis hypogaea. Next base: position 4,540,867 of record NC_092036.1, on the reverse strand, counting down.
TCACCTGCCGAAGCCTCTGGTGCCACCGCCACGGGACGTTGTTGCCGTTGGAGTTGTCGATCACTACTGGGGACATTGGGAATGCCGCCGTTGTTCTTGGTAGCCACTGCCGTCGGTGTCGCCGTTACTACTGGTACCATCACTGCTCCAGCATTCTGCAGCCAACATCAAAGGTAAGTTTGGCATAGTTTTTTTAATTTTATTAAGATTTTTATGTGAGTCTAGAGTTTTTTTGGTAAATAGTTTATAAAATTATTGATTAAATTAGTGTAATGAAATTTGTGATTAGGATTTGGTATAATTTTTTTTTATTTTTTAGATTTTTTTGTGACTTTAGATATTTTACTAAATTGTTGACTAAATAATGGTAATGGAATTTGTGGTTAAGGTTTGGTAAATAGTAGAATCTGTCAAAAAAAGAAGGATGACATAGTTGCAGCCGAAGAAGCAGGACCAACAGTAGTCCCAGATGCAGGACCAGTAGTAGTCCTAGATGCAACACTGGCAGTACCAGCCGCACCTGTTGCAGTGCCATCTATGGTGATTCGGACAATTCCATAGTTTTTAACTGTTAATGTAATTATTTCCTCACAGTTTTTAACTGTTAAAACAATTATTTCCTCTTTAAATAGATGATACCAAACTCCGCTCCACTTATTCTTCTTCAAGACAACCAACCTCCAATTCAACCGGCACCTATAAGATCACCACCAATCAAACCTTCAATAGCAAGAGGCCTACCATAAGAAAGAATACCAACAAGCCTCCTCTAACTCTGTTCAACAACATGAGGCCTCCTTCAATAAGCAACCCTCAAGTAGGCCTATTGTTAGCCAGGAGACCATACATGGTGCTAGTGCTAGAACTACTAGTAGATTCATGCAATTTATGTCGACTCTAAGACTTGGACCACCAACAACTAGACTCCAATTTTCAACACTACATTCCACTTCCATTCCAATTCAACGTCAACTTAGGAAAAGAAGATGCCCAAATCAAACCTTGATTCTACATTTTAAATGGAGGGAATACTCGACACAAAGATGTAAATGACGACGGAAACGGGAACGTATAAGCTCTGAATACATGAAATAGAGAACTTCCGCGACGACAACTAAACCGGCAACGCTCACAAATGATGAATGCCGGTGAAGAGTGACAATATTCGTTGGGTTAGAGGAGAACTGACCACCATTGATGAAGAACTTTTACTCTGTGCGCGAAACCCATTGTGTTTCAATTTGGTACTAAGAGACTCTGATGAGTGATTTGTTTATTATTAAATTAAAATAAAATAATAATACTTTGGATAATAATAAGAAATCAAACTAACGGCAAATTTGAAAAATTGATATTTAGTTAGAAATATCAAACAGGATAAATTTTATGATTACAAAGTTAATTTATATTACTCATGGTAAATATTATCAGCTCTTCGATATTTCATGGTTAGAAATAGCTATTTACTTTTTATTTTATCTATTTAACTATTTCATATTCATCTTTATAAATTTTGTGTGTTTATTTTCACAAATTTTTTGGTTTCTACTTTTCAAAAATAAAACACATAAATTTTTTAATATAGAAATTTGTGGATGAAAAAAATAGAAATTCTATGTTTTTTTTTTAAAAAAACACAAATTTTAAAAGAAGAAAAGAGTAAAAAGACAAAAAAATATATTTCTAATTTTATTAAAATATAATTCCATATTTAGTTAAAAAAAAGGACTTATTCAGTTAGTAGTTAGTACTATTTTAGGACCTCCATGTTATATCAGTTATATTTATTTATTTAATTATTTTCTGGGGATAAGATTATTAATGTCGGGAAAAGAAGCCGCGCGTGTATGTGTGTATATAACTACATATAATATCAGCAGCGGTAAATAGAAGATTCTCTTAATATTCCATATTCTGCCCCAAGCACCTACCATAAAGCATAATGCATGTCATTTCTTGATATGTTTTTGCAAGCCACCTACTTCTGATCAAGACTTAACATGAGGACTTTCTATTAAAGGTGCGTCGTTCATCAACCTTCTAGCTGTTAATCTATCTTCATAAATTCCATTATGTTTATGATCAATGAGTTTGTTATTCATATTCAACTTCTATAGAATTTTTATTCTTTTTTTTTTTTGTTTTTCACGGTATCCCCCAACTCGGAGGACCAAGAACTAATCCGCCGCGGTACTGAACTCCATTTAAGGGTTTGCCGTTGGCCAATGGGTTACTGCATACATAAGGCGGGATTCGAACCCCTGACACTTGTTTAAGCGGACTAGTGAGCTAACCACTAGACCAACCCAACTTGGTTAGAACTTTTATGCTTGATTAGACTTCAATTAACTCAAGAAGTTAACTTAGAAAGGATTACTCCTCTCATGTTCAAGACTTGGATTTTTGGAGTTTGAAATTTGTAGTATGAATATTTAGGGACGGCCCAAAACAACGAAAAGAAAATTAGAAGCTAGTGTGTCTAATTCAACTTAAAAATTAGCTCAGCTAAGGTTTTAGTTCAAGTGATAAACTAATATTTTTGTCCATAATAACATTACAAAAATATAAATTTTTTAAAATTACTTTGATTTATTCTGACATTATAAATTATATTACAAAAGATTTCTTTGAAAAAATAGGGAACTCTTTTTATAATAAATTTTCTTTGAAAAAATCTCCCACAAATGGTATATTTTACTCGAATTTAATTTTAATATATTATCAATATGAGGTAGTTTTACACGTACATCCAATTACGTAATACCACATCAATAAAAATAATTATCTAAAAAAAACGAATATATTTACACAATTGTGTAAAATGTTTAAGTACTTCAAAATCAAACTCTATTTTACTTGAACTAATTTCAATTCAGAATATAAATGATGAAAATAAAAATGACTTTGTTAACCAATACACAAGAATAAGGTTTTTATAACGAAAGCCTTTCATTTTCTAATATTGGTTGCTCAAAAACCTTACTTTTATTCAGAAGTTTTCATTTTGAAAAATCTTAACAAGTGCTCTTAATAAAATCCAATGGAAAAAAAAATCCACTTCTTCAGTTCTTCTCATGATGCTACTTGTATTAATAATATGTACACAAGTTCTGCTTTCTTGTATCTATTAACCATAATCAATACATTTTCACCTTCATACCAAACTCAGAAACTCAAAACAACAATATCAAGTATCATCAAACAATCTGAATTCATGAAGGTATGTATTTTTTATACAATGTACAATTTTTTCTCATAGTTTATCTATGAAGAACAAGATATATTTACAAGAAAAGGGAAAAAAAATCATCCTCTGAGCTAAAGAATTATATTAATCAATTCAAATCTTGCGGAACAAATTCAAACAATCTACTTTTGCGCATATGTTAAATAACAATCAAGTCTTCATGTCCTTTGAAAAATGGAAGGATCATTTCTTCAGAATCCTTTCCATGCATCAAGAACTTCATGGAAGACTTCAGCAATCAAATCCCTATCTGCATTTTGCATGAAGCAATTGAAATCATCGCGAATTTCGAATACCTTACCAAATTTCACAAGATATCTAATACAGCTCATCTTCAGTTTCATCAGCCGATACAGCGACGCATTCTGGAGCCTCTCGAGGACATTTTTCGTGTCAATGTCTTCTAGAAGACTCTCATGACATGCCTCTCTCAAGTCAGATATGTCATATTTATCAGCAGCATGTAGAAGGGCTAATCTATGCATCAAAAACTCGTCGTTCTTAATGATCCCATAGAGATAATTTAGAAGTGCCTGGCAAGCTTCAATCGACATGTCTTGGATGTTGACAGTTGACAGCTCTTTCTCCTTGAGATCGTGCGAAAACATGCTGCGAAACACAGGCGACCGGGCAGCCAGAACTGCCCTGTGAGCTCCTATGCTTCCGTCCGAAGCATTGATGGTTATGTCTGTGTGAATCCCTTCTGTTAGCATTTTACCCAGAGTCTCAAGCGCCGTCGCATTTGATCTTTGCTGAGTAAAACCGGCAGCCCAAATAGAACAAGGTTCCTCACCCTGGATTCAATAAGAATGATGCAGGTAATAAGGTAAAATATGATTTGAAATTGAAATTATACTGTTAAATTAACACTGTTTATACTAACATGTAGACTACTTAGTATACTACTCTCAAATTGGTAACTATCACTTAGTATACTAACATGGTACGTCTTTAGGTACAAAATTTGTATCCAAATACATTACTATAAGGCCATGTACATTAAAACTAAGTAATTAATACTATGGAGGTAATCACAGGGTACGTACGTTTGGGGATGCAGTCTTCAAATCAAGGAACTCAACGTCGATAATGAATTTCCCAGTTAGTGGAACCTCAATTGCCCAAACAAAGTCCTCGTTGCTCTTTATCAGCTTATCTCTTATCTCTGCATCATGGTGAAAAATCAGTCAATTTTAGATGCAAAATAAACACATTAATTTTTGTTATATATATATATATATATATAAAGCTAAAGTACAACTATTTTGAAAGGGTGGGAGTATTCAAATGTAATCTAAGGTATATATATTTTGGTTTTTCACAGTATTTTTTGTGAAAACTCAGGTGTAGTAGACTTCAAGAGAAGTTGATAGCTGAGAGTCCTAAAATGAAAATTTAGTCAAATTAATCAAATCATTTAACGACTCTTAATTATCAACTTCACGTGAAGTCCACTGACTTGAGTTTCTACTTTTTTTTTTGTGTCTACACACTAAAAACTAATCCATCATAGATCAAAACTTTATCTAAGAGTTTGTTGTTAATGAGCTAACCACTTGAATCTAAGGTATATTATATCATGGAATTTGTAATAAGAACAACTCCATGCAACTACATGAAAGAATCAAATATTGATAATTTTCTACGAAAACAAATAAAATAAAAACTGAATAAACAAAATTACAAAAGAAAAAATATTTGCGTTACCTGGATGAGTGAGGGACTTGCGATCTCCAACAGAACTAACCACCCTAATGATGAAGGACGCAATCGGGGGGTTATCTCGTGTTAGATTCGAAATTTCTGGATACAATTTAACAAACAAAACCCTGTTCTTCTCCACAGACAAATGCCTTCATTTCCATAATTCAACAAAAAAAAAACGGAATCAAAATATTGAAGGCTTTGCGGGCACAAGTAAGTGTAACTAACTCAACTAACTTTTTACCAGTTCCATTTTCCGATCTTGAAAGGATCGGATTTGCGGTAAGTGCAAGAGGCCAAGTTGTCGATTCGCCATTGAGCAAGGCGGGAGGTGGTGTCGACCTTGTAAGCAGAATCGCTCATCCTGTCAGCGAAGGCCAGTGCCGTTGTGATTTCATGGATGCAATCCAAGATTCCTTCCAACAACAACTCTCCGTGCTTTCCCAGGTTGATCAATATTTCTCTTCCTCCTGTAACTGTTATACTCACTCTTCATATGAATCAATCCTTAATCTTTTCTCTTTTCTCTTTTCTTCTTTCTTCCCCTGTTTTTTCTCACTCTCTCTCTCTCTCTTCACTGCTACTTAACAACTACTTTCTTTTTTCTTTTCTTTTTGTTTTTTTTTTTAATTTCTAATGATAAAGAAATGTGAAGGAACAGAAATATAATACTCAATTGGTTTCGGACACGCAAGGATTTTAATTAAGCTGTTGCCTTACTCTTTTTGATATTCTTACATGGTGAGCTTTTTTTTTTCCTGCATTGACAAAAAATAAAAAAATATAAATTAAATGTATATATTTTAGTGGAAAATCAGGTAGAGTCAACTTTACGTGAAGTTGATATTTGAGAGTCGTTAAATGATTTGACTGATTTGACTAAATTTTTATCTAATAGTTCTCAACTATTAATTTCACGTGAAGTCGACTATACCTGAGTTTTTACCATATATTTTTTATAATTGTAAAAAAATGTTTTTTTTTTTATGGTTTACTATTTTCGAATTGAGTTTAGGTGAAGGAATGAAATGAATTAGATGACGGTGAATTTTTTTATAATATATTATTATATAAATAAAAATAAATAGTTCTTGTTACTAGCCACTTGAATTAGTGATCAACAAATAGGTGAATATAATTAAATGAGAATATGAATAAATTCACTTAAAAACACTAGAAATAATGAAATCCTGATGTAAAAAAGAGCAAAAGGTGGGTGATTTTGTTGGCTTACCCAGCAGTTTTGATTGGTATGAGATGGTGATATTTGATGACAGAAAAGTGTCTTGATTGGATTGTTTTGGTTATGGAAAGTCTTATATTTAAGGGCTTATATTATAACATTAATGTGAAAGAAAGCATGGGATATGATGCATACGTGTTGGGTGATGTGTGGAGTATGGATGATCCTAATTTTGTTGTGCTTGGAAGGGAAAAGAATTTCTTTTTTTAATTTTTGGTGCTTTGAAGCAAAGTATATGTTCCTTGAAATTTTGACTAACTTCCTAAACTTCCTTCATTCTTGGATTGTAGAAGCAATATACTCATATAAAGAAAAAAAAAGAAAAGAATAAGTAAAATATTTTTTAAATACTTTTTTTATTGATTTTAATTTTAATAGTAGTTATTTTTAAATGATATGACATTATGCGATTGAATATACGTATAAAACTGTTTTATACTGACAATTTATTAAAATTAATTTTTTTATTTACCACTTAATTATATTAAAGAAGGAGTATAGATTATTTATGCTCAGTTAAATCTGAATTTTCTATTTTATAATAATAACATGATGAATATTCAACACAGAAATTTCACCAAAACATTCCTTATTAGAAAAATACATGTGTATTAACTTATGAGGTTGCCCAAAGATTACCGTCTTTAATTCTCTTTCCAGGTGTCCAAGGTTTTGTTATTTAAATACGTGTGACTCTTGACCTGCTTGATTGATGCAGGAAATGAAATTTTCAAATTTTTATTAAATATTTTAAAAATATAATTTTTTATTATATAATTTTTTTTTTTACATTTTTCATTTAATTTTATTTTAAAATAAATAGCGAGAGACTTACTTTACAACACATCAAGAGAAAAATGTTAAATCCTTTTCACAATATTTATTTTTAATATTTCCCCCTTTTTCCCTAATTTTTTGATAGTGTTTTTCTTCTGGTGATATGGCATCCTTAGTTTCTATACCCTTCTGCATCACTTTCATATAATAGATGAGTTGCAATTTGTCTTCTAAGCAAATGGGCCAGGATAAAATCTGCTCTTGCAAGTGGACCAATAATATAATTTCACTTGCAACTTGACTAAGGTTGATCAATTTTTGGTTATACCTGTATTGTTAAACTGAAGTTGATTTTATGCTTTTGTCTTTAAAAGTTTTTTTTTTTCTTCAAATTTTCTAAGTGCATCTAGGTTTAATTCTTCAGTCTAAGCACTCCTAATAATCCTAGGTAGGTAGTGTGAGTTTAATCATGACTTAAAGAGAGGTTTTAATTTGCAAGCAATATAGCATATACAAAGTGCGTTATCATAGCTACCATTCATATCAAATTTCAATTATTTGTGCATTAATTTAGGATTTCGTCAATGGTAGGTGATTATTAAGTAACCCGATTACTTACTTTGCTTTCCCTCGTATCCAAGAGTTGATGCAATTCATCTTGATGATTACTCCACATCTAGTAGAAAAAGAAAATTTAAATTGTTGTCTTTTAATTATCAACGTATATAGTGCATGTTTGGGCGCCATTATTTTGTTAAAAAAAGACCTTTTTTCAATGGAAAAAAAGATTTTTTTTTTATTTTTTAACGTGTTTGGCAAATTTCTAGTAGTAAAAGTAAAAGCACTAGTAAAATAAAAAAAAGATCTTTTTTGAGAAGCTGTAATTTACATCTTTTTTTAAAAGATCTTTTTTCCTTAAAAAAAAGATGTTTTTCATGTAATAAATAAACAAAAAGTACTTTTATATTGTTATACCCAAACATAATTGATAGATAAAAAGACCTTTTTACATGAGATATCCAAACATAAAATTACTTTTACTTCTCTATAAGATCTTTTAAAAAAAGATAACTCGAAAAAAGATCTTTTCTTAGAAGTTCACCCAAACAAGCCAATAATATTACATTAAAATACAGAAAATGGGACATGGTGTATGTTGAGGTTGATTGATTGAGAAGGGTGGAATCTTGCTTAAGATTCAATTGCTTTTTTCTTCCATGAAAACCCAAACTTAATTTTCCCTTCACCAAAAAAAAATAGACAACTTGGTTGGAAGGTATATGGTATGGTGAAAAAAGAAAACAAATATTGAGAGGAGATGGAAACTTTTCATCCATTCTTAGTTATTGGAAGTTCTGTTTTATATATATATGGTCAAATTGGCCACATAACATCAAGGGGATAGGTTGGCTACCATTCAATTTGCCCATCAATAACCTTATCTTTTCTTTCACTCTTTAATTTATTTTAAAGTAAAATATATTTTTTGTTTTTAAAATTTATCAAAAATTTTTAAAATATTCTTAAATTTTATTTTATTTTAATTTTATTTTTAAAATTTTTTATTTACAATAAATATACTTATGATAGTTAAATTTTTTAAAAATTTAGACCCAATCTAGTAATAATACATGACTATCATGTTTGATTTATTTGTATTTGAAGGTTATTTTTGTAAAATTGTCAATAAATTGTTCTATTTTTTTAAAAAAAATTTAAAGATAAAAAAATATATTTTATTTTTTATTTTATATTAAAAAACAGTTTAATTGTTTTTACATGAACACCAAATTAGATATTTATATTTCTACAGTTGTAAATAATAAATAATTCAATGATATTATTTACCGATATAAGTAGTAATACGTATATTTGTGTACAATTTTTTACGTTGACATTGAACAAAAAGAAATATTTTTTTTAATTTTAAAAAAAATCCGTTTATCCTACATCAACAAATAATGGGAGACAAGTAACATTAGAATCTCACTATATCCAAGGCATGCTTAAATGTTTCTTGTTGGTTTGCTTCCTGTGTAACATAGACAACCAATAATGTAATAAAAATATAGGGGATGCTACACATCCATGTAACTAAGTTAGTCCAACACTAAAAAAATTCAATATCATTAAATGAAACGTGAAATACACGTGCCCAACACATACGAAATCGTTTTTGCCCATCGCTTCTTCTTCTTCACGCTTCTTCTTTTTCTTCTTCTTCTTTTCACGCTCGTTTACGCACAGAGCATTTTCTTCTTCTTCTTTGCCTTCTTCTTCGCGTTCCTCTTTCTCCTACTTTTTCGTGTTCCTTATTCTTCGCGTGTTTTCTCCTTATCGTCATTCTTTTATTGTTGTTGCTGCTGTATTTTTTGTCTTTTCCTCCTTCTCTCTCTGGTGAAAAAACAGTAGAAGGTGAGGAAGAAGAATTTTGAATAGTACAGAATGAACTGAACACAGTACTCATGGTGAACCGAACATAGTACTCATGGTGAACCGAACACAATACAATTGTATAGTACTGAGTGAACGAACCCTGAATGCTAAACCCTAAACCCTGAACCCTACCGTAAACACTAAACCCCTAAAATCTTGAACTCTAAACCCTAGACCCTTAAACCCTAAACTCTCAACCATGAACACCATGAACCAAAATTAATACATGGGACGAATCAAAAGTTTGAAACACACTGAACCCTTGTACACTGAACCCTGAACCCATAAACTCTAAACCCTAATACCCTAAACCCTAAAACCCTATCGTCATTCTTTTGTTGTTGTTGCTGCTATATTTTTTTGTCTTTTCCTCCTTCTCTCTCTGGTGAAGAAGCAGTAGAAGGTGAGGAAGAAGAGTTTTGAATAGTACAGAATGAACCGAACACAGTACTCATGGTGAACCAAATACGGTACTCATGGTAAACCAAACATAGTACTCATGGTGAACCTAACACAATACAATTGTATAGTACTGAGTGAAAGAAACATAATCCATTATATAAAATCAAATTTAAACAGCTTTCTGCAGAATGATCCGAACACAGTACTCATGGTGAAACAATTGTATAGTACTTAGTGAACGAAACATAATCCATTATATAAAATCAAATTCAAATAACTCTGCCTACAATTTACATATTATCAACTCAATTCAATTCAATTCAATTCAGTACACCTTCGTCCATTTAATTCAATTCAAATTAGCAATTGCATTCCATTCAATTCGATTCAAAATTGAATAATCCAAACTTTGTCAGTTTGATTCGTTTCAGAAGTGTAGATCGAAGAAGAAAACGAAAAAGAATAGGAAAAAGATAAATACAACGTAACCAGATCGAAATAAGAAAACGAGAAGATGAACGCGACCAGAAGAGAAAGAAAGAGAATGAGAATGAGAATGAGAAGGAGAAGGAGAAGAAGAAGAAGAAGGAGAAGGAGAAGGAGAAGGAGAAGGAGAAGGAGAAGGAGGAAAAGAAGAAGGAGAAGAGGAGGAGGAGGAGGAGGTGGTGGTGGTTTACGTTGCAGCAGAAGGTTTACGTTGAGTAAAACTTTAGGTTGCAGCACGTTATATGTAGCGCATATATGGAAAATGAGTGAAGGGTGGGAGACGCGCGTATGGAGGAAATTACTTGGTTAACAACTATGTAAAAAATACATGGATGCAAAATTTTTCCGTAAAAATATATATATAAAAAAATTATCATAAAATAATCTTGTAGAGTTAAATATTAAATCAAACGATCATATTACGACACAATTATTTATAAAAAGATTTTGTTCACAATAATACTTGCATTTTAGAAAGAGTAGTATCAAACATAAACCAAGCTTTTTGAGTAAAATATATTGTGAAAATTCACATGTAATTGTCTTTATATAAAATTGTTAGTTTAAAATCGTTAAATGATTTAATATATTTGATTAAATTATTATAAATAATTTTGAACTATTAATTTTACATAAAAACAATTGCATACAAGTCTTCATTTAAAATATATATTTTTTAACGTTAACTTAATTACTTACATTTTTTATGTTTAATTTTAGTATTTTAGCACTTTGATTTTGATTCATTAAAAAAAAAATAAAACAAATTACCTGCATTTAAAATGCTAAGGGTTAAGTATTTTCTTCGTTTTTAAAGTCTTGGATCAAAATTAGAATTGCCCCGACCTTTTTTTCGTATTAAAATCATCCTCAACATTACAAAACATTATACAAAAAAAAATCTTTCTTACCCTCACCACTAACTTCTCTGCATCATCATCATCGCTACTCATCTCTCTTCCTCTCTTTCTCTCTTTTCTCATCGCCATTACCATTGCCACCATAACCATCACATTTTCTTTCTTTCTAAATCACTATCACACCGCCACAAACTAAATTCAGCAGGAGCAACAATAAAATGAATCAATAGCAATAGCAATATCCACAAAATAAATGAATAAAAATTTTTAATTTAACAAAAATTTAGCAATTATCAATCGCAACTTTAAATTCAAAATCAACAACAATAGAAATTTAAAAAAATTCAAAAAAAAAAAGAAATGATGGTTATGTTTTTTAAAAATAATTATTATATTAATTAATGAATACTTTGCTTGATAATTATTATTTTACTCTCTTAATATATGGAGGCCTAATGCTGATGCATTTGTCTCAAAATCATGATTACCCTTATCAACATATATGGCTGGGTCCATTCCTAATGGAGAGGAGAGGACATGCAAAATATCTAAGGTCTTTGAAAAATAATGAAAAAGGGGTTTAATAATACTAATAGCATGCATAACACATATAATTATATGTAGTCTTTGACAATGACCTTTTTCTAAAATAATATAAAAAATAGACAAAAGAATTTTTAAAAAGTATTAGGAATTAGTAAATTTTATAATTTATAGGTATTAATTAGTTATTGTTAATATTTTTGATAATATAAAATTATATTTAATAATATAAAATTATTCTTTTATTAATTAAATATTAACTAAATTTTAATAAAAATGTACTCCTTAACTTTCTCTTAATAAGACGGGACAATGGCAGTATTGCAACCTATTATATCAGACTTATAACAATTAAATTGCTCCTTCAATTTTCATCCGATGATTAAATTAGCCTTTAATTTCAATTTAAATGGTAAATCAAATTAGTGTTTTTGTTAATGACTTAATTAATGGCATTCATAAAAACTTATTTGAATAATTAATCGTAAGACCTAAGAAAGTGTTAGAAATGTTTAGAGTTTTTAAATTGATGTGTTTGATCCGAGGCAAAATTATTTTTAAAAAAAATTGAGATAATAATATCTTATAATTTTTAAATTAATTATAATATTATATGAGTTATCTAAGTGTGAGAAATATTTAAAAAATATATTTTATAGCACTTATTTACATAATGATGAAACTTTGCTCTTAGTTGAGAATTGGATGTAGACATAATTAACTAAATTAGTATATATTTTTGTGTATCTCCTCTCAATTTTATCTCTCTTTATCTATCAAATTTGGGTTGGCTTTATACTTCAAAAATTATTTTCAAACCGTTCTGATCAATAAAACTAATAAAACTAATATTATGATCGTTTTGTCTTAAGTTGACAATGATATATTAATTAAATTCGGTTACAAACTCAATATTAAGACAAATAAAGTTATGTTATGATAACAACTTCATATTTTGTCGATCGATTATATGATCCAAGCTATATTTAAAAAATAAAATAAATTAAATATCAATGATAATATGAATAATGATATGATCGATGAGTCCCCGACTTTAGTTAAGTTCTTATGTTAATATACTTATTATTTAAAAAGTAATTTGTCTAATAAACTTTATGTTTTCGAATAAATTATATAGGAAATATTTATCCGCTTAAAAAAGTTATTAAGTAATTATTGGGATATTTTGTGTTTTACCAAAATATGACGTTTTGTAAGTTCAAAAATCCTAAGGGGCGTTTGTTATTTTATTTTATTTTTTAAATTAAAAAATGTAACAAAACGGTGGAGACGATTTCAATATTTAATCAATTAAAATTTATATAAATAAAAATCGTTTGGGGCAATTTTTTTAAATATAAATATTATTTAATAAGGAAATTGTTGCCATCGATTTTCCTTAGGAAAAAAATGAAAATAAGAAGAAATAGGCCAAGGCGATTTCAATTCACAAAAGATAAAAAATATTTTTAAATAAATCGGTTATGACGATTTTTATTTTAAAAGGATTAAAAATTTAAAATCAAAGAACTCGACACCAAGTTTTTTGCTTCCAATAGTATAACCACATTGCTGTATATCACCATTACTGCTCCATTTTCTTGCCAATCACCATTTTCGGTACCATTTTAAAAATAAAAATGCGTTCACTTTCATCTAGCTTACATATAATATTCACTCTAAAGGATGCAGCAAGAAGCTATGTAGCAAGTGCTGGTTTCTTGACAGAGAAAATTGAGTAGAAACAAAGAGTAATGGAAAGATATTTCTTATTACTTTTCACACTAAAATCAAATACACGCATCATATATATATATATATATATATATATATATATATATATATATATATATATATATATATACTAACTTTACAATAGAAATGCTGACTAACTAAATTATGTTATCCCCTGAATATTTACATATTTACCCTGACTCTAACTCACTCTTCTCACTCTTATCCCTTATACCCCCCCTCAAACTGAGGTATGGACATGAGAATACCCTCAGTTTGTGTTTGAATCTGTCAAATAAGTGCTGGGATAATGGCTTAGTTAGGCAATCGGCAACTTGATCAGGGGATGGAATATGTGCCACAAAAAGAGATTTCTGATTGACTAGATCTCTAAGAAAATGAAGATCCAACTCTAGGTGCTTGCATCTACTATGCAGTATAGGATTAGCAGCTAGGAGACAAGCACTCTGATTATCACAGTAGATGGTAGGCGGTGTAGGTTGTGGTATATGTAATTCACTCAAGAGTTGCTGGACAGAGATGATTTCAGTTTGGGCTGCACACATAGCTCTGTATTCGGCTTCTGTACTACTTCTACTGACCTTTGTCTGCTTGCTACTCTTCCATGATATCAGGTTATTACCCAAGTAAACACAAAATCCAGTGATGGACTTTCGATCCTCCAAGTCACCTCCCCAATCAGAATCTGCAAATGCAAGAATCCTGAAATTAGTGGATTTGGTAAAAACAATTCCATGTTCTACTGTACCTTGCACATAACGAAGTATTCTCTTCACACTTTTCCAATGTTTAAGGGTTGGATCATGAGCAAACTGAGACACCCGGTTCACTGCAAAAGTAATATCTGGTCTGGTCATCGTTAAGTACTGTAAGGCTCCAACTATAGATCTGTACTTTGTTGGATTTTCAAATGGTTCTGAATCAGAGGAGTAGAGTTTCAAATCTGTCGACATTGGCGTTGGCAAAGGCTTTGAATTATTCATTCCAGCCTTGAGTAATAGTTCCTTGGCATACTTCATTTGAGATATCAGAAGGTCTCCATGGGGAAGATAAGTAGCTTCAAGACCTAAAAAATAGTTGAATCTGCCAAGATCTTTTAAAGAAAATTTTCCATGTAATTGAGATATTAAAGTTTCAATTTCCTGTGAATTGTTCCCTGTGACTATAATGTCATCCACATACACTAACAAATAAGTCACATTAGAAGAATTGTGTCTAACAAATAATGACACATCTGATTTAGTACTTTTAAACCCAAACTTGTAGAGAGTATCTGTTAAGGTCTTGAACCAAGCTCTAGGTGCTTGTTTCAAGCCATATATAGCTTTATTTAGCTTACAAACTAATGAACTGTTATGATGAACATACCCTTGAGGCTGAACCATGTAGACATTTTCTTCCAGTGTGCCATTTAAGAAGGCATTGTCAAAATCAAATTGCCTTAATGGCCAGCCCAGGGAAACTGCAATGGTTAACACAACTCTTACTGTGGTTGGTCGAATTACTGGTGAGTAGATCTGTTCATAGTCCACACCTTCCTTTTGATGAAAACCCTTGCCCACCAGCCTAGCTTTATACCTAAGAATCTCTCCATTTTGATTTTTCTTGATTGCAAAAACCCATTTGCTTCCTATTACTGTTGCATTAGCTGGTGGTTCTGTAAGAGTCCAGGTATTACACCTCTCTAGAGCCTGAATTTCTGCGTCCATTGCTCTCTTCCAATGAGGGCAGTTAAGGGCCTGCTTAACTGTAAGTGGTATACTGTAAACAAGATCAACCACCTGTGTGTTGAATGCTTTTGGCTTGTGTATTCCAGATTTGGCCCTTGTCATCATGGAATGGGTGTTTGTAGGTGTAATGGAGGGTAAACCTCTCTTTAAGCCACTAACAGGGATAGGTGAATGGGGTTAAGGCAGAGATGGGGGGTCTGATATTTGTGAAATTGAAGGTCTGATGTGAATAGGGGAATCATTAGAGGTGGTATTTGGTGGTTCTGGCAGGACAGAGGATGCTGGGAGAGAGGGATTTTCTGTAGAAGAGGGTGAGGATGAAGGTATTTGTATTTCAAACTTAGTGGATTCAGGAATATAATCTTGTGTATCTACAGTAAACTTGATTGCAGAATTAGAAAACATAGAATGATAGGGGAATAAAGTTTCAATAAAGCTAACATGCCTTGCAAGGTAAACCTTACCATTCTTTGTCATGCACTTATAACCTTTATGATGAGGATCATAGCCAAGAAAAAGACACATTTCAGATTTATAGTCAAATTTAACATTCTTATATGGTCTTAAGAAAGGAAAGCATGCACATCCAAATACTTTAAAGAAAGTGAAATCTGGAGTATGGTGAAATAGAGTTTCATAAGGACTTTTATTTTGCAACACACTAGTGGGTAATCGATTAATGATGTAAATAGATGTAATAAACGCATCTTCCCAAAATTCCATAGGAAGAGATGCTGTAGCTAATAGGGAAAGTCCCATTTCTGTAATATGTCTATGCTTTCTTTCGACACTACCTTGTTGGTGATGTGTGTAAGGGCATGACATTCTATGTTGGATACCCTCAGTAACAAGAAAGCTAGTAAAAGCTTTAGAAAGAAACTCACCTCCCTTGTCGGTTTGTAGGGATTTAATGTTGTGACCAGTTTGTTTTTCCATCAGTTTCTTGTAATTTTGAAAGGCTAATAAAGTTTGAGATTTGTTCTGTAAAAGAAAAATAACAGTAAATTTTGAAAAACCATCTACAAAACAGGCATAATATTTATAACCATTTCGGGAAGTCACAGGGGATGGTCCCCATAGATCAACAAAAACACACTGCAATGGTGCACTATACACAGTTTCAGTTTGGTCAAAATGCAATCTATGCATCTTTGCCAGAGGACAAATTTCACACTTATATTGTAAGGAAGATGCAGAATTTGTAATAGGAATGGAGCATTTATTCATGATGGTAAGCACAGTTTTCATGGCACAATGGCCAAGTCTTTTGTGCCATAGAACAATATTACTATTCACATTACATTGAGTATTGAAAGCAGTGAAATTAGAATTGTTGATGACAGTAGAATTACAAAGAGCTGAATTGAAGTTGTCTAAATCAGGAACAACACCATGATGAAAATTAGAATTACAGCTTAAAGCAGTGTCCTGAGTATTAGGCTTAGGAACTCTGAGAGTGTCAAAGGAGTAAACTCCATTTCTAACTATGCCCTGTAGGAGAAAGTCCCTGGTAGCCTGATCACGGATAACACAAAAATCAGGCCAAAATTCAAAGAAAACCCCATTTTCAGCTGCAAACCTGGACACACTTAGCAAATTCTGGGTAATTTGAGGGACATGAAGCAAATTCTTTAAACAGAAAGAGATATTAGCATATTTATCATAAAGGATAGAAGAGCCAGAATTCTTGATGGCAATACCTGTACCATTACCTACAAATACTTGATTTGCGTCTGTGTTACTCGTAGAAGAAGAAAGAAGATTTGAAGGGTCTGGTGTGAGATGGTGGCTGGCACCAGAATCTGCAAGCCAGGATGCATCACTCAATGATGAGGATGGGGCAGTGAGAAAGGCTGTTGGTTGGTGAAAATTCGCGGGGGGAGGTGGTGGGTGTGCATTGATGTATGGAATTTGAGGTGTCGTAGAAGGATTTCCAGAATTGGGATTGAACGAATGGTCGAATCTGTGGTAGCAGTTCCACACCACATGCCCTAATCTTCCACATAGTTGACACTGCACTCTTGAATTATTGTTATTGAAGCCAAAACGTCCACCACCACGGCCATTTCTGCCTCCACGGCCGCGTCGATTGGCGGTGGCACGGTTGTAATCAAAGCCCGATGGAGAATTTTGAACATAATGAGCAGTTGGCATACCAATATCAGGTTTTTTGAAGCGCTCGAGCATCTCTTCATGGGAGAGGAGAAATGCTTCAGCCTCAACAACTCGGAAAGATCCTCTCTTTGCTGTGACGGAAGAGATGTATACGGCATAATCTTCAGAAAGCCCATCAATGATAGCTTGAAGGTGATCATCTTCTGGTACTTCATATCCCACAGCAAACAAGGAATCCACAATTTTGCGAATTTTGGCAAGGTACTCAGTTGCTGGACCAGTCTTCTTGCAGGATCGTAGTTGACTCTTGAGGCTTTGTACACGCGCAGAGGAGACAGCTTGGAAGTATTCATCTATTTGATTCCAAACATCAGAAAATTTGGATAGATGAATGATTTTGTTCTTGAAGGGGTTTGTCATCGAAGCTACCAGCCAGGTTGTGAGGGTTCTATCACGCTTTCGCCAATTCTTGAACTCTTCTGATTCAGTGAGTGTTTTCTTGGTGGCATCTGATGTGAATTGTTCTGGAGCCTTTGATGGATCAAGGTGGGTTTCGAGACCCAAACTTTCAAGGGTAAGAAGTACAAAATATCTCCAAGTTGAGTAATTGTCTTCATTGAGTTTTTCAGCAATGGGTGAGAAGGTCTTCTTTGTTGAATCTGATAGTGTGATTTCCATTGTGGATCTAATGATGAAATGGTGGCTCTTGATACCATAAAGGATGCAGCAAGAAGCTATGTAGCAAGTGCTGGTTTCTTGACAGAGAAAATTGAGTAGAAACAAAGAGTAATGGAAAGATATTTCTTATTACTTTTCACACTAAAATCAAATACACGCATCACATATATATATATATATATATATACTAACTTTACAATAGAAATGCTGACTAACTAAATTATGTTATCCCCTGAATATTTACATATTTACCCTGACTCTAACTCACTCTTCTCACTCTTATCCCTTATACACTCTATCTAGCAACCAAAATATCATATAGTTTCTTAGACAAAATCATTGTATAATGAATTTTTAGAAGAAAAAAAAATTGTCGAGAATTTTTTATTCTTTATTTTTATATTGGTAACTTGTAGCTGTTAGTATCACTTGGGGGTCATGAACTAAGAGAGGAATACCCGAATTTTAGAATCATGCTGGATATAATAATGCTAAGAATTAATTAGTTTAAGCATGTATTAAAATGTTAAAACCTAGTTTGTCTGAACCTTCTAACTATCAATGTATTCATATTTAAATATATATGTAGTTTAATTTATTTTCAATATGTATTTATATTTTTATATGTATTTTATATTGGTAGTTGACTTTAATAATTAATTTTAGTGTACATATAGCATAGTCGATCTTTTTTAATTTATATTATCTTACATGAATATTTGATGTAATAATTTTCCTACTCTTTTACAAGTGTTGAGACATGAATAAATTATAAAAAAAAAGGGTTTAAGCAAAGCTTAAAACTTAGAAGTAACCCTAATAATATTCATAGAATCCAAATTGTGGAATAATAATTACATTTATTTGCTAGATTTTGAATCAAGTTTTTCATCTTTTCGTGTAATTTTATTTGGTTTGTGGAATAATAATGTATGCGATTTCTTTTTTAACATAAGGGTAGTCAGACATGCAATGTGCAAATAGTTTTCCTAAGAGAAAATGATAGGACAATGTTTTTCTAAGACAGACTTTTAGAAAGAAAATTTTTGTTGTTCTTCTGGTGAGATGAATGACCACGACTATGCTGGTAACAGTTACCGGATATTATTAAGATATGAATGATGATGGAATTTGGATTTTGTACTGCCTAGTTACTCTATAATTGAATTAAGGCAAGCTTTATTATTTTGTAATTAATTATATTGATGAGTACTTTGATTGATAGCTATTATTTCACCATGTTAAAAATAACAAAAATATTATTTGTATATTAAATTTAGCTTATTAATATATTTATATATAAATATATATTTAATTTATTTTTAATATATATTTATATTTTAATATACAAACAACAACAAAGCTTTGTCCCACTAAGTGGGGTCGGCTACATGAATCAAATGACGTCATTGTACTTTGTCATGTATCATGTCTACAGAGAAACCGTTTACATGTAGATCTCGTTTGACCACCTCATGGATGGTCTTCTTAGGTCTTCCTCTGCCTTTCGCTCTTTGTCCATCTTCCATCTCATCCACCCTCCTGACTGGATGTTCTATCGGTCTTCTTCTCACATGTCCAAACCACCTGAGACGCGATTCAACCATCTTTTTCACAATGGGTGCTACTCCAACTCTCTCCTTTATATCTTCATTCCTTATTTTATCCAATCGCGTATGACCACTCATCCATATCAACATCTTCATCTCTGCCACACTCAGCTTATGTTCGTACTCCCCTTTAGCCGCCCAACACTCCGTACCATACAGCATAGCCGGTCTTATAGCGGTGCGATAGAATTTATCTTTAAGTTTTAAAGGCACTTTTTTGTCGTATATAAAACCAGATGCACTTCACCATTTTGACCAACCTGCTTGGATCCTATGATTTACATCATGTTCAATCTCTCCATTATCCTATATGATGCACCCAAGATACTTAAAACTTTTAACTTTTCGTAGGATGTTTTTTCCAATCTTCACCTCTATATGGGGGTTTTTCCTTCTCAAACTGAACTTACATTCCATATATTCCGTCTTGCTACGACTTATGCGCAGACCATACACTTCTAAAGCTTCTCTCCATAACTCCAACTTCTTATTTAGGTCTTCCCTTAACTCTCCCATAAGGACGATATCATCGGCAAAAAGCATGCACCATGGCACAGGCTCTTGGATGTGCTCTGTGAGTATTTCCAAGACTAATGTGAAAAGATATGGACTTAAGGATGATCCCTGGTGTAATCCTATACCAATAGGGAATTCCTCTGTCACACCACCTTGAGTCTTCACACTAGTTGTGGTCCTATTATACATGTCTTTAATTGCCCGAATATATGCGATCCTTACTCTCCTCTTTTCTAAAACCTTCCATAAGACCTCCCTTGGTACCCTATCATACGCTTTTTCCAAATCAATAAACACCATATGTAGATCCCTTTTATTACTACAATACCTCTCCATCATCCTTCTTAATAGGTATATCGCTTCAGTAGTAGATCTGCCTGGCATAAATCCAAATTGGTTCTCTATTACTTGTGTCTCTTTTCTCAACCTCCGTTCTATCACCCTTTCCCATAACTTCATAGTATGACTCATAAGTTTAATCCCTCTATAGTTTTCGCAACTTTGTATATTTCCCTTATTCTTGTAGATAGGTACCAAGGTGCTCTTTCTCCACTCATCAGGGATCTTTTTTTACCTTAAAATCTCATAAAAAAGCTTGGTTAACCAGTTAATGCCTTTTCTCCAAGACCCTTCCAAACCTCAATCGAGATATTATCAGGTCCTACTGCCCTGCCATTTTTCATCTGCTTTAGAGCCTCTTTTACCTCGAAGTCTCGAATCCTTCAATAGTAGTCAAAGTTTTGATCTTCTTCCCTTGTGCATAATCGACCAAGGTTCGGAAGAGTCTTCTGTCCCTCATTAAATAACTCGTAGAGGTAGCTCTTCCACCTTTCATTAATCTTCTCCTCTTGAGCCAACACCTCTCCATCCTTATCCTTTATGCACTTAACTTGATCCAAATCTCTCGTTCTTCTTTCCCGACTCTTTGCGATTCTATATATACATTTTTCTCCTTCTTTTGTGCCCAAAGACTGGTAGAGACCCTCATATGCTCTTGTTCTTGCTTCACTTACAGCCACTTTTGTCTCTTTCTTAGCCGCCTTATATTTTTCCCAGTTATCTGCATTGCGGCATAAAGACCACTCTTTAAAGCATTCCCTTTTTATCTTTATCTTTTCTTGTATACTCGCATTCCACCACCAGGACTCCTTGTCTCTTGGTCCTATTCCTTTAGATTCACCAAAACTTTCTTTTACTGTTCTTCTAATAACTTCTGCCATCTCCCTCCACATCTCTTCTGCGCTTCCATTCCCATCCCACTTTGCCTCTTCTCCTACCCGTCTTAGGAAGCTTCTTTGTTCCTCACCTTTCATTTACCACCACCTCGTCCTTGGGTTCTTCGTATGATGTCTTTTCCTCAACTTTTGCTTAACGCAAAAATCCATGATGAGCACCCTATGTTGTGTTGTCAAACTCTCTCCTGGGATAATTTTACAGTTAATACAAAATTTACGGTCGACTCTCCTCAACAAGAAGAAGTCGATTTGAGAGCTTGTCATGCCACTCTTATAGGTTATAAGATGTTCGTCTCTCTTTTTAAAACATGTATTTGCGATGAGAAGATCAAATGTTGAGGAAAAGTCCAAAATAGTTTTACCCTCGGCATTGATCACCCCAAAATCATGGCCTCCGTGAATACTCCCATATCCAGTCACTTCTCTCCCAACATGGCCATTTAAATCTCCTCATAAGAAAATCTTATCTCCCAAAGGTATGCCTTGAACCAAACTCTCTAGATCCTCTCAAAACCTTATCTTGTGTTATTCGTCTGAACCCACTTGCGGTGCATAGGCGCTAATCACATGGAAAGCACATCCCTCCACCACAAGTTTGATAGAGATGATCCGATCTCCCACCCTCTTGACATCCACTACGTCCTTCTTCCACTGCTTATCCACAATTATTCCAACCCCATTCCTATTCTTCACTTTTCCTGTATACCAAAGCTTCAAACCAGAAGTATCCAACTCCCTAGCCTTTGCACCAACCCAGTTTGTTTCTTATGGGCACATAATGTTAATCTTCCTCCTTGTCATGGTGTCCACCACCTGTATGGACTTTCCTGTTAGAGTGCCTATGTTCCATGTCCCAAATCTCAACCTTCTGTTGCTTCGACCTTTACCTATTACTTTGTGAACTAGCTTATTTACCCTCATCCGTTCACGAAAACGCGAGAACCCTTACTCATTTAACACTACATCCGGGCACCGATGCAGCGGCTCTTACTTTAACACCGTACTCGAGCCATACGGCGCGTTGCTTCTGGGCAACGACCTAACTTTAGCACAATAATGTCTTTGATTCATGTTATGGGAGTTCGGCTATAATTTTATGTTGGTTGCCAAAGACCTAACACAACCCTCTTCCTTTATCTAGACTTGTGACCAGTTATATACCGCAAATATAACATAGTCATAATTTATTTATATTTTAATATATATTTTATATTAATAATTTATTTTAGTGTACATATATCATAATTATAAAAATAAAAGCCTAATGCTGATGCATTTGTCTCAAAGTCATGGTTCCCTTGTCGACATTTGTGGGTCCATTCCTAACGAAGAGAGGAGACGAGAGGACACGTAAAATAATAACTAAGGTCTTTCCAAAAAAAAATATTATTATCTATTTTATAGTTAAAGATACATATTAAATTTATAAATTAAAATTTATTTTATTTAAAATATTTAAAAAAATTTTATTCATAATAAATTTGTTAAGTATTTTTATGGTATTAATTTTTTGAATACTGTAGAAATATAAAATAAATGACTTTCTTAAATAAGTATTAAGTAAGTTTTATTTTTATTTTTTGACGAGTATTGAATTCAGAAGAAATGATTAAAAAATACACCTCATTCATTTTTTTTTTTTGGGCAAGGTCCAGGCCTACAGCAGGCCCAAACCGAAACACACCAGAATCCCAACCCAGCTCCTAAAACCTACACCCGATCCGGCAATGGAAGAGGTCTCCCTCCTCATTCTGTAGGT
Source organism: Arachis hypogaea (assembly GCF_003086295.3). NCBI lineage: Eukaryota > Viridiplantae > Streptophyta > Magnoliopsida > Fabales > Fabaceae > Arachis > Arachis hypogaea. Next base: position 4,517,771 of record NC_092036.1, on the reverse strand, counting down.
GAAGCTTCAATCCGATGCCAAACTCAATACCTACCACTGCAATATCCTGCACGACGATAGCAATGGTCACAGCCACTGCATGTTACCCGAGAGCATAGATCCGTCATTGAGAGACAATCGGATAAATTCTCATGAGACTAGATCTGAGCAGAAGGAACCCAAGCAGCAGGATTCTGCGCAGATGCAGAAGCACAAAGTTGCACAATGAGTCTAGCTCACTGTGTCCGATCCAAGCTTCAGCTGAACAAGACCCAAAGGAGCATAGACCAATCTTCCTGTTTGATGAAACTGAATGCAAGTACGTGGTTATTCATGGCTACTCTCCCCTCATAGCTAGTTCCATGCCTGTCCAGCCTCCCTGGCATATTCCTTAGCAGCCGCATCAACACCTCCTCAAACTGCCCACTGGTCACTCAGTAATGAGATCCTGGAAAGCTCAAAGCAGATGGATTTGAGGCAGAACCGTGCACTCCGAAACGCAAGGCACTGGTTTTCTGACCCTCCAGACTAGCAGAAAGCAAGCTGAGCTAGCGAGACAAAGTAGTACATCGCCAAACAACAAACATGGCACTCCCCCTTCCCAACAAACAAGGTAACAAAATGCATATCCATAATGCCTCCAAACTTTCAAACTGCAATCCAATTAATTCCCTGCCTGATTTGATTTTTAATGTTGACATACATGTACAGGTGTTGTTTTATGTGGATCACCTACTACGCAAGGTATCCTACCATATTCTTGGGCTTGAATAATTGGGCTAATGGCAGGTTTTTTATACTATATGTGCTCTTCTGCCAAAATGTTGATGATGGTTTGCGGCTTGCAGCTGAGCCAATTCTGTTGAAGAGAACCATCAACAGTAAGCCTGGCTACTTCGTGTGCTAAGCCATTCCCTTCTCTAGGCAACCAGGTAAACCCACAATTTGTGATACTACGCACTAATTCCAAAATGTCATCCAAAATCACTTGAATTTCTGCAACCGGGGCTTTTGATTTTAAAGCTTGTATGAGTAACAAACTATCAGACTCAACAATGATTCTATCCAGTTGAAAATTTTTAGCCATTATTAATGCTTCCCTAACTGCAAATGCTTCCGCAGCTAGAGGTGAGGAAGCTGCAATTCTAGAATTTGAAGCTGCAAGGAGGCTTCCAGTATGGTCTCTGAATACTGCCGCTGTTGCTCCTCCAGAGTACACTTCGCGAAACGCTGCATCCACATTGCACTTAATCCATCCTTGCGGAGGTGGTCTCCAGGTAACCCTTCTAACTGTCCTTCTATGATGATTAGAACTTATAGCTGGTTCTTCTATAACATCTGCAAAATCAATTTCCATTTGTTTAGCATTTTCAATTGCTAGTAAAGGACTAGGTTTAGACCTGTGATGTACTGCCTGATTTCTTGCTTTCCAAATCTCCCATACCAAAAAACCCACTCTGCTGCTACTCAGCACATAATCAGTTCCTGTGCCGATCTTCATACTTTTGAAAAGATCCATGACCCATTTCCCAAAAGATGATACAGTATAGGCCGTAGGGCAACATTGGATTTGGGCTCCGAACCATACAGCCCTTGTCCAAGGGCAGAGTAGAAGCGCATGCTCAGTGGTCTCTGGTTCCTGCAAACAAATAGGACAGATAGGAGTGTTAGAGATTTTCTTCTTATAAAGATTTTGGAACACCGGTAAAATGTTATGCGAGGCCCGCCATAGAAAGGTTCTAATCTTTTGAGGCACTTTTAGTTTCCAAATGTCTCTCCATAAATCCTTAAAGTCATCACTCGTTGATGGGCTATTGCTATTATCGAGGTGCTGTTCTTTCCTGGCAGCATGATAACCGGTTTTGATAGTATACTTGCCATCGGGTCTGAGAGGCCAACTAAGCTTGTCTTCTCTGCCAATAACACTCACCGGAGTTCTAATGATCTTCCCAACAGTATCACCATCAAAATGCTTCCTTAACTCGCTTATATTCCACCCCTGTCCTTCACTAATCAGCTCCTTTACAAATGTGACCTCATCATTGATAACAACAGGACTATTCGTCATGTTCAGTATCCAATTGTCATGTAAAATATGCAGTCTTTCTCCATTCCCAACCAGCCATCTCGCATTTCTCAAAAGGAAATCCTTACCATGCACAATACTTTTCCAGATCCAAGATGCTCCCCTTCCCGCCTTAAATACTTTGAAATCCCCATTTGGAAAATAGACAGCCTTAAGCACCTGAACCCATACCGCATTAGGGCATTCGAACACTCTCCATGCCTGTTTTGCCAAGTGTGCTAAATTTTGACTATAAAAATCCTTGAAACCAATTCCTCCATCCGTTTTGCTAGCAGAAATTTTATCCCAGCTTCTCCAATGGATACCCCTATCCTTACCAGTGGAGGCCCACCAAAACTTAGCCACTTTTTGACAAAGGCGATGACAAAAACCTTTAGGGAAAAGAACGACATTCATAGCATAGGCAGGTATCGCTTGAATAACCGATTTGATGAGAACCTCCCTCCCAGCCTGAGAAAGAAGTTTTTCTTTCCAACCGCAAAGCTTATCAGACACTCGCTCCTCAATCCACCTCAGAGCTTTGTTCTTAGATCTCCCCCACTGAGCTGGAAGACCCAGATACTTGCCTGGTTGATCCCAAGCTGGCAACCCTAAGATCTCTTCTATTTCTACTCTATTTCTGATCGAAACCTGGTTGCCAAACGTAATCCCAGACTTGTCAACATTTATTCGCTGCCCCGAGGCTTCTGTATACATATTCAAAATAGTAATGAGCTGATAAACTTCCTCCTCACTAACCTTCGAGAAGATAATGCAATCATCCGCAAAAAGGAGATGAGAAATGGCTGGAGCAGTGGGGGCAATTTTTACACCAGAGATTCTACCCTCTTCCTTAGCCTTGTCCATGAGAATAGTAAAAACTTCAGCTGCTATGATAAACAAGTATGGCGAAAGGGGGTCTCCCTGCCTTAGTCCCCTCTGCGGCATAAACCTCCTCGACAACACACCATTGATCTTAATTCTATAAGAAACCTGCGAGACACACATCATAATCAGCTTGACCCAGTGCGGATTAAACCCAAAAGCTTTCAGGGTTGCTTCTAGGAATGTCCACTCAACCCTGTCATAGGCTTTATTCATATCAATCTTGACAGCTAGATTCCTGGAAGCAAACTGGCCTTTTGCATTTAAAGCATGAAACATTTCCTGCACTATCACCATGTTGTCCTGAATGAGGCGACCCCCCACAAATGCACTCTGGATAGGTGAAACAATCGCATCAATGACTCTTCTAAGTCTAATAACCAACACTTTAGAAATGATCTTATATATAAAGTTGCAACAGCTGATCGGCCGAAGCTGATTAAGAGATTCTGGATGATTGGTCTTAGGAACCAAAACTATAATAGTATCTCCAATGCTGCTTGGTAGGACCCCTTCCCGAAAAAAGACCTTAACAACTTCACACACCTCCTTATGAAGAATTACCCAATGCTTCTGGAAAAACAGACCATTTAATCCATCTGGACCAGGTGCCTTAAGACTTCCAAGGCTGAAGGTAGCTTCTTTAATTTCCTGATCAGAAACCTCTTTCAATAGCTCTCGATTCATATCTTCGGTAACTCTAATAGGGATGTTGCTAATGCATTCAGACATAGCAAGGTTGCTGGAAGCTTTAAACAGATTCTGAAAATGAAGGACAACCAACTTTAGTATCTGATCCTCACCATACACCCATTCTCCACTAATATCTTTTAACTTCACAATCCTATTCCTGTCCCTTCGTTGGATGGTAGAAGCATGGAAAAAGGCAGTATTCTTATCACCAAACTTCAGCCATTTCACTCTAGATCTCTGCCCCCAAAACTTTTCCTCCTGTTTCCACAGCCTAATAATATCCATTTTCAAATTACTAATTTCCTGTTGTTGAGTATCCGAGTAATCTCTTTCCTCTGCTAGCTTAAGGCTATGCATTTGCTTTTGTATTTCAAGATCAGCCCTCTTGAAGTTAGTCTTGCTCCATTTGACCAATTCTTCCTTACAATTATTCATCCTTCGAGACAAATTGGTCCAATGATCAACCGAACTATTACAAACACTATTCCATCCTTTCCTAATGATATTACCACAGTAAGCATGATCAGCCCAAAAAGCTTCAAATTTAAAGCATTTGGTCCTTATTCCCCTGGGTGTAACATTGAGAACTAAAGGCGTATGGTCAGAGCTAATAGCTGGTAAAGCTGAAAGGGTGGCATGCTGGAAAGCTTCTCTCCATTCCCAATTAGCAAGTACTCTATCTATCCTTTCCTTAGTAACAAACCCATTCCTTGGGTTACTAAACCATGTGTACTTAGTACCTTGCAACTCTAAGTCCATGAGAGCATTCTTGTCAATAAAGTACCTGAAAGTGTCAATCTGACTAGTCGGCTTTGGATGCATCCCCACTTTCTCATGCTGCGAAATAACATCATTAAAGTCGCCAATAAAAGCCCTCGGCACATGCAAATTATTATCCGCACAAGTTAACTCATTCCATAACTCCTTCCTTCTCTTAAAGTCAGGATGGCCATAGACAAAAATTCCTTCCCAGGCATTAACATTAACAGTGCTTATCTGGGCCTTAATAAAGTTATCACACCAAGCATAAACATCGATATTTATATTACTTTTCCAAAAAAGACAGAGCCCTCCGGACAACCCCCGGGACTCAACACAAAACATGTTATCAAAACCTAAGTTTCTCCTAGTCCTAGCACAACTAAGATTACTAGCTTTGGTCTCCATAAGAAACAAAACAGACGGCGTAAGATATTTACAAATACTCCTTAGTTCAGAGACTGTCGATGGGGCCGCCATACCTCGACAGTTCCAGCTAACAACAATCATGGCTGCTGATGGGGCGTGATAAGGCCCGCCTCCTCAGCCATGACCGATCCAGGGACGTATTTGAACTTCTTACCTGCTTTTCCCATTGTTAGGTGTTCATCATCCTCAAACTTGTCAACAAAGACTGCCAGGCTGCTTGTATCCCTAATCCTTTTGGAGTTCAGATTCAGCCTCAGATCAAAAGCCAGTTCCAACACACGTTGACTCTCATTCCTCTGCTCCAACCCAGCAGCAACCTCCTTCTCTTTATGATGCTGCTCCTCAGCCAGTTCAACATAATACTCCTCTCCATTATCCATTCGCTGTATCATGGTTCTACCAGCAGCAGTACGAACTCTTTTCATTTTTGGTTTGTCCCTGTAGCTCCACATCTGTCCTGCATCATGCGTAACTATTCGTGTCTCCAAGCCAAAATGCTTTTTAATTTCTGCATCACCATGATGCTTGGCTTGGGCCTGTTTCTTACCAAAAAGCTTCTCCAACTCTTCCCCAATTGTTAGCTTTCTGGAGTTCCCGCATACATCATGCACTGCTTGTTGGCGCTGGACAGCATCCTCCATCTGCTTGGGCACATCCAAACGACCCTCATTCAACCTTGTTCTATTACCAAAAGATATGCGCTCCTCATTCCCCCCAACCTCAAGATGCTCCTGACACCCCATAGAAGACGTGGCATTGAGCCTAAATGCACAGTTATCTCCCCCTGCCTCCTGGAGCTTGCCATAACCTTCCCTGGTGTCAATTCTAGTGTTTGCAATTTTGTCCCCATTTCTCAGAGCTTCCCCTGTTTCACCCTGCAACCTAGAACCGTGGCTTTCCTCTCCTAACGGCGTCTGATGGACGGAATTCGCACTAATAGTTCGCAGCGGCTCTGCTTGTACTCCCCTGCCCGTGCAACTCTCCTCAGTCAAATGCTCCTTCATATGCTCCCTTCTGGTGCGCTCCCCCTCACAATCTTGTTTAGCCTCAGTCCGTTCCCTGTTCATTTCCTTCTCATCCTGCTCCTTCCCCTTGGCTGAGATGGCCCTGGCACGATTAACTCCCAGACCCATCCCATACCTAGGTTGCATATGGTCCCAGCTAGCCACTGCCATTGGGCTGGTACACTCCTTCTTGGTATGACCTAGGATTCCACAATTCAGACAATAACTATCCTGTATCCTCTCATACTTGAAGTCCACCCACAGAGTTTGATGATTCTGTGTTGCTAACCAAAAACCCGTTGGCAAAGGCCTGGTGATGTTCATAGTGACCCTCACCCTCAAAAACGTTCTCTGTAGTGTATTATTTAACCTAGGATTTTCTGCTTCCATCACAGTTCCTAATTGCTTACCAATAATTTCTGCTGTTTTCCTTGTTATATAGCTGAGTGGAAGACCATGAATTTGTACCCATAATTCCATATACCTGTGATCCACATCATATAGTGACTCACGTCCGTTCCATATCTGCAGATTAAGAAGATGTCCACGAACGCTCCAGGGCCCTCCATTCCTTATTTGAATCCCTTTTCGCACGTCCTTAAAGCTAATAAGCAATTTATTTCTGCCAACATCAGAAATGGCAATTCCTTCCGGATGACCCACCTCATTCATTTATGTTGTTATAAAATTATTCAAAGGAATGAGATGGGCCAATGGCAAGTTGCAACATATTAGTCTCCCTTAAATTGGGCCTCAATGTTTGTTGGAACTGAATTGAAGTTCAAAGTATGCTGCCACGTATTAAAAATTGTAGGTTTTTCCGTCCAAAAAACAAACTGTGGTTTTTAATGACACGGCAAAAATAAGATTTTTTTTCTAAAATAAAATAAAAATAATTAATTCTCCAAATAAAATATTTTAACTTTAATTTTTAGAATATAATTTTTTTAGTAATAAGGGCAAATTCGTCACACCTTCGACAAATTCTATATAAATTATAGTGTTCGCCACATTCCCGGCGAATTCTAAGTTGAGTTCGGCAGAGTATAGAAACGCAGTGTGACCATTCTCATTTGTCCCTTTTCTTTTTCAATCTCTCCTCCAAATTAACTTTGTTCCTCTTTTCTGTCTTTCGATGTTCGTGAAGTTCATTATCCAGGACATCTTTTGTAAACTCCGCTAAAATCAGTAAATGATTAGTCAATAAATTGAATTTTAATTAGGAAAATTAAAAATGAAAAACTAATATTAGAATGGGATAGAGCTCTTCGAAACGAGAATTTTAACACTAATTTCGAAAAATTTGGCCCAAAATTAGACCGGATGGACTAAACCGGTTGAACCGGGCCTAAACCGGACCCGTGAGCCCAACTGGCCCAACATATAAATGAGAAAAACGCCCATCCACGCGTACGTGTGGCGTGGCATTTTAACGACGCATGCGCGAGTAGCCATGCGTGCGCGTGAGAAGCTAATGCGCACGATCACGCGTACGCGTGACTTGCTATTCGCTCCATGCGTGCGCGTGACCCACGCGTACGCGTGCCCCCTGTTTACTGCAAAACTGGATTTTAACATTCTAAATCCGATTTTCACTTCTAAACCTCCATTTTCTCCCTTTTAGACTTAGGGTATAGTACTAAGTCCATTAGCTAGTTGAAGCTAGGAAAATAAGATAACTTGGGGATGAAGTAAGAGGTAAAATGATGAATTATATGAAGGAAATGAGAAAGTTAAATGAAGTTTAATGCCATGGATTGAGAAATGATTATATATTATTTATGAAAATGAAATGACTTATGAATAATGATATATGAGATACGAGTTTCCTTGGGTAAAAACAGTGGCTTGCAACCGCGTGTTCCAGGTTGAATCTCGATACTCTGTTGACCCTACGTCGTAAGAGTGACCAGGCACGTATAAATTCTCGGGTATGGATAGCCCCCATTGAGTGATTATATGATGAATGAATGTGAAATCTATGCATAGACTCTTGGGGATGCGTGACGGGGAACAGTCTAAGGTTTTTGGACTTGTCAGATTGGCTGCATAACCGACAGATAAGCCTCATCAGCCATAGGACAGGCATGCATCATGTGCGTTTGTTTGTTTTGATTGCTATGCAATATCTGAGATTGCCTAATTGAATATACATCCTGCTACCTGCTATTCTTGCTATTTGCACTATCTGCTTCTTACTTGTGAGTGAACTTGATTGGTTGCTTGTCTATGCATGATTTATGGATGGCGGAGGAAGGGTGAAAAGGGTTGGTGGTTATGTTAGGTTTGAATTTAAGTAAGTTTAGGAATAGTTTAGATTACCTACCCCTAATTATGGCTTTTGCTTAGAAACTAAGTTTTGTAATTTTATGACGGAGTTCTAGAATTGCCTCTGGCATCCCAGAACCTTATTTATTATACGCGTGACACCTTTACCATGCTGAGAACCTCCGGTTCTCATCCCATACTATGTTGTTGTTTTCAGATGCAGGTCGAGAGGCTCCTCGCTAGGCTTCTGGATCTTGAAGCGGAGTAGTACCTGGGTGTATTTTGGGTTTCCTGTTTGTATATATGTATATATGTATCTAGCTTGCTCTACAAGAAACTTACTTATTTTGTTCCTCTTAGAGGTTACAGGAGAGTTAAGACCTTATTTCTGTATTTTGGGTATTTTGGGATACTTGTATATATATGTAAATATTCTCCGGCCAGCCTTGGCTTCACAGGCTGAGTCAGGAGCAAGTTTCACTGTATTCTTGGCTCTCTTTTCGTTCTTTTGCTTATTTACATATATAACCTTTAGGTTTCTTAGCACGCAAGTAATTCAGTTTCTTGAGCGTTGCGATTTTGTTTTACCCGTCTTTCAAGGTTCCTAGTATATTATCTCTTTCACTATTATGTGTATATTTTAACTGATTAGACGTCCATAATACCATGCTACCTCTGTTCTACGACTTAAGCGTAAAACACTATGTTGTAGGGTGTTATATCCTCAGTTTCAGGTCAGTAAATAATATGTTAGTTAGAGTTATTGTTTTCAAGTTCGTTAGAGTTACTGTTTACATGTTAGTTAAAGTTATTGGTTAGTGGTTACATGTTAGTTAGAGTTACAAATTTACTGTTTACATGTTAGTTAGAGTTATTGTTTACTGTTTACATATTAATTAGAGTTACTATGTAAATGTTATTTAGAGTTATTGTGCATTGTTTACATGTTAGTTAGAGTACATAACATGTTAATTAGGTTTTTTATGTTATTGTTTTCAAGTGTAGTTGTTATTTATTGTTTATAATATGTTAATTAGTATAAGTTGTTAGTCAAAATAATTAGTTTAAGTTGTGAATTACAAGATAATTAGTAGAATAATTAGTTAGGTTAGGTTAGATTAGAAAGAATCATGATTAGTAAAATTTAGGGCTCAATTAGTTATTGATTAGGGTTGTTTAGGGTGTTAATTGACGGCCTCATGTAGTTGGGTTAAATTTTAATTAGTAAGTTTATAAACTGAAGTAAAGTAGACAATTAGTAGGTTTAAATATGTCTTTTAAGAATTTAGTTAAGAGGAGTGTTAGGACCAGCAAGTTTTGTACTTTGTAGCCATCAATTAGCCATCATTGATATTTGTAATGGTGTGAAATTTCATCCAATGATGTGAAATTACTCACTTTTCTTTTGATGGTTAAATGCTGACCAAATTTTAATAAAAGTGCTGGCTCTCTAAACTTTCTCTATAGTTAATGTGAAAGGAACTGAGTTCAGTATGGGTTATTTTATTTTACTAGAGTATGGTTAGATGGAGCAGCAATTATTGGGTTATAAGGAGACGCTATACAGATTGGATCAGGCTGAGCACATTGCTGCAAGACTTGATCGAGTGGTACACTTTTATCACTATTGTTTATTTTATTCTAATTAATAAATAGTGAACTTGTTATTTTATGTGTTCATCGTCTTTTTTTTTCGTTTGGTAGGCACATCAGATCTTGCGCACTAGGCAGAATTCGATGGCACGGCCGTCGGAGCATATTAGGCCATATCTTAGACGAGTCGGAATTGAGTATGTGGTCTATATGGTTGAGTTCGAGCACGACTAGCCACTTGCCTCGGCATTGATAGAGAGGTGGAGGCCTGAGTCCCACATGTTTCATCTACCATGCGGGGAGATGACTATCACCCTGTAGGACGTGGCCTATTAGCTAGGACTCAGGATCGACGGTGATCCTGTGAGTGGATGCATAGGTAGTTGGGAGCAGCACCATCAGAGATGGACCATTGAGGACTTATGTCAGCAGCTACTAGGTGCTATTCTCGACCCAGATGACAGACAATCATAGACCAAGTGGACTGTGAAGCTCACATGGTTCCACAATACGGTATGCGAAGAGCTGAAGCAGGACGCCACTGAAGAGCGCCTGTTGAGGTACACAAGAGGATACATCATGCAATTGATAGGGGTATCCTATTCCCAAATGCATCTGAATCTCGGGTGCACATCAGGTAGCTCCCTCTCCTAGAGGACCTTGAGACATGTGGCGGGTTATCGTGGGGCTCGGCTGTGTTAGCATGGCTGTACCGTCAGATGTGCTGTGCCACGGAGCATGGTCAGCGCAAATTGGGTGGTTGCGTCAGCTTGCTATTGTCCTGATGCTGATTGTTGGATCTGCTTTGACCATTGTGTAAATGTGTTAAGCAATCACTTTCAAATCCAACCTATGATGGTCTTGACCCATCGATATTTGCATGCAAGTATGAGGACCCGTGTATCTCCTAACCTCCCACTTTTCTTGCTTTCGGCGTTATGATATGAGTATGCCCCAAGAACAACTGGGCCCGAACTGGATACACTGTGCATTATACCTCAACTGGTCACTCTCTACTATTTTATACTCAGCAGCCACCCTGATGCTATACCTCTTAACTGCCAACATGACTTCTTCCTTATTCTGAAATTGTTGTCCAACCTCGAACTTATTGCTCAGATCTTCTTTGGGGCCTCCTTGGGTAAATGACCAATTCGATGTCATTGCATCAAGATTCAACCAGGAGAAGTGATCCGACCGGTCATATTTTTGAGAAATGGTAGGCTGTGTCAGTGTTATTTGTGTCTCACCATAGTAGTTCATCTCTTTTTTCTTGTCACTATCATCAGGAATTTTAGGTGGTCCATCATCAGCATCGTCTCCGTCATCAGGGTTAACTTCATACTGATCCATTATCGGATCATTGATTGCAGAACCCTCATTACTTTCAACATCGTCACCCATCATGTTAGCATTACGAACTTCAACATTAGACCCCTCTTGACTACCTTCAGGTGGCATATTTAGATCGATCGACCATCGTCCTTCTAATATTTCATCTAACAACTCCACTCAACGGACTATCATCGACAGTATCTACAGATGATCCTCGACCACCCAACTCAACGAGGAACACGAATAATTCCAACAAATGAACATTTGTCCATCAGTTGTGCCACGACTTTATAAGACGTACGTCCTCGTCGTCCTGGAAACGATACCTAATTCAAAACAATAGAAATATTTCTCACAACCATGGTCTAATTAATAAATATACTATCAATAGAGCCAAGATAACTGTGATATAAATTTTATAAAACAAGCTGTCATCTACTTCGGTCGGATATCTATAGTAAATTTTTTTTACCCTTTTTGTCTCTTGCTGTCCGACGAAATGCAATATCAGATTTTTCAACATGTTGACTTCCTATGTCATATAGGTAATTATCGGCTGCCTCAATCTAAAAACGATAGAACCTTCTTCATCGTATACTATTTCACCATCATAATGAATGGATAACAATAAATTCCTTAACACTGTAGAGAAAAATGTAACAATTAGAACGAAAGTGGAAAATAAAATTGTGTTACTCAATTCCATTCTCCAACAGGCATGCTTTTATTTTTGAAATCCAACCTAGAGTTTGTTGAAGATGCGGTAAACTCTATATAAATTATAAAATTTGTCGGAGATGCGACGAACTTGCCCTTATTATATATAAAAAAATACATTCTAAAAATTAAAACTAAAATATTTTATTTTAAAAATTAATTATTTTTATTATTTTATTTAAAAAAAATCCGGCAAAAAAAGTTTCAAATTTCTCTAATTTTGATGGTTGAAAATAAATCCACCAGTATATATTACGCACAAATGTATTTATTACGCATGTATCTCTTGGTAAGTATTACGAATGAAGGAAATAGTGTAGATCATTCCTCACGTGGTAAGTAGTTTTATCTATTATATATTACTAATTTCATAACTAAAATATGTTATATATTATTTTTTGTTATAACTAAAATTATTATTTTTTAAATTAAGGAGTTATCTCTTTTTTTATTTTATTTTATTTTATTTCATTTATTCACTTATTCTATCTCTTATATATATTATTATTAATTATCAATAACTAATTATAAATTTGACAATCAAAATATATAATATGACATTCTCTAATTACAACTAAAATTAAATTAAAATTTAAATTAAAATATTGAAATTGAAATATAAATATATTATATTATTAATTTAACATCTAAAATGTATCGTATAACAATCTCATTAAAATTAGGATAAAATATTTTCTTCAAAATTAATAAACTATCTTCTTCCATCCTCTTATATCTACCTCTCTACCCTTATCACTCTATATATAACTTATAATTTATATTTATATTATTAATTCGACAAACCAAAATATATTATGAGATATTTTTTTATTACAGTTAAAATAGTTTTTTTAAAAAATTAACAAACTTCACCTCTCTTTTTTTTTATCTTTTTCTCTTTTTTTTTCTCTCATTGTCTATCTCTCTTTATATTTCTATTCTACAAAAAATAAAATTAATAAAATAATTCATATAAATTCATAAAATTAATAAAAATACATTAAATTTATAATTAAATATAATTAAAATATGATCTTGTAATATTATTATTATTATTATTATTATTATTATTATTATTATTATTATTATTATTATTATGCATATTTTTTTAGTATTTTTTATTTAGTTTCAAATCTTAACTGTTTATTCTAATTTATATTTTCACTTTTCTTTTTTTAAATATTTATTATATATAATTTGAAGAAAATATTAATGTTAGGATTAATAATTCGAATCAAAATATAATTATTTCAAAAGAATTAATTTTAAATTAATTTTATAACTATCGATATAAATTTTTTTTATACTGTAACAATATATCTACTATTATGTTAGCTTATAATCTCATTTTGCACAACAGAACTAAGCATTTTGAGTTGGACTTATATTTTGTGAGGAATAGAATAACAAAAGGACTGGTTGCAGTAATACACATCCCAAGAGCAGAATAGGTTGCGAATGTGTTAACAAACCCAGTTTCATCTTCTATCTTTGACAAATTTTTAAGCAAATTCAGGTTGTCCTCAAAGCCACCATGAGTTTGTGGAAGGAGAGTGTGATAAGTATATCAGTTGTAACTATAATTCGTAAATGTCAGTTAGAGTTAGAATCAAGAAAGTCAAGAATTTGTTATAGTTTGTTATCGGTGAATTGAGTAATGACTACACCACTTAAGGCTCTACGCTATTATATACATATTATGTATACGAGCTTTCTACAATTAATGCATAATTCAGATGTTACTTCACAAATCTTTCTTTTTTTTTTTCATTATTTCTACATAGCCTATCTATGAATCAATATACCAAACTACTAAGCTACTTAGACAAATTCACTATATAAGAATTTTTTTTTTTGAAATTCATTGAATTCAAAAGGCAATCAAGATTAACCAAAATAATAAATAATTATTCTAAATCCACACTTTGGTAAAATAATAATATTTTGTTTTAGTTTGTTTATGTTCTTGTATGATGACATCTTCGAGGTATATCTCGCCTTAGAGAAAATCGAGCTTGTCTTTTCATCTCCAAAAGATATATATTTCGGCAAAAAAAATACGGAGATTAGATACTTGCAAAAGGTACTTCGACACTCAAGTTAGTAAGAATTTAATTAAGAGGTATATAATAATTCTACGAACATAGAATTTTAGACATAAAAAAGAACTTGTAGAACTTATCATGTGAGTCTCTTTTGAGGTTTAAAAATATGTGTCTTTATGTAGACATAGAGTTGATGTTATGACCGTTGATCATTAAGTCAGAATAATTATTATTAAGATCATCCGTTATAAACTTAGAATGAAGGCAAATAAAGTCCAGTTATAACTCATAATGAACGCTAAATACTAAATTAAGGTGACAGATAAATAAATTTATATTCGTAATTTGTAGCTCTTAATATCGCGAGGGGACACAAACTAATAAGAGATGAATATTGTAGTTTTAGAATTATGTTGCATTCGATGATGTTAAGAATATTTTAAACATGTATAAAACCTGGTCTATCATAAAATTCTAAGCACAAACCAAAATAAAATACAGAGCAATGGTTAAAATTGGTGTGACCCTTGCACTCACAATGTTGATTATTTTTGTAGTTAATTGTTATACTATTGGTAAACCTAATGACAATATTCCTAAACAACCTTGGACTCCCTCTTATTATATCGCAATTACGGCTAATAAAGAGCTTTCCGATTGTATCAAGGAATGCCACAAACTCTATCTACCAAGGGGTTCACTAAAGAACATGCAATGCGTTGGAGAATGCTATAAGAAGCATCCTCTTATATGAGTATTTTATGTCCTACTCATTTACAAGTGCTAAGCGATCGATAAATAAATTATCAACAAAAGTATCTAAAGTATTCGTTTGTATGAAATAAAACACAATCTCAAAAAGTGATTTGAATCTCATAATTAGAAGTAGCCCATGATAATACATGAAATCAATACTTCAAAAGTTTATTTAGTTTTGAAATTTTTTAAAACTTGTATTGAATGCTGCTATACTTGCTTTCAATGCTTTATGAAATTCGGGTAAAATAATATCGACAATAACAATATACAATCAAATAGATAGGCGAAGTTCAAGTCGTAACCTATAATTCTCGTTTAATTTGAGCCACAAGGTTTGTTGAATTGAATTGAAGTTTAGTTCTTGATAGCACATACAAAATACCATGGTCAATATAAGTGTCTCGTACTAGCTATATATGAGATAATACTCAATTTGGTCTTTGAATTTGTATACAACCCTCAATTTAGTTCTTAAAGTTTCAATTACGACTAAATCTCCATTTTGGTCCCTGAGATTCACGCGATTACTCATTTTGGTCCCCGAAATTCAAAATTACCTATATTGGTCCTTCAAATTCAAGTTCGGGCACCAATGTGGTCCCTCGACTATTTTCGGCGATGATAAGGCAAACAAAGTGCTAAGACACCCTCCCTACCACGCTGGATGTTGCAACGGCTAGCTGACGTGGCGAGAGTTGTATTTGTATCCAATTTAGTCACTCAAACCCTAATTATCTTATTATTTATCTGAGTTATAATGACAACTAGCCGTTACAACATCCAACGTGACAGGAAAGGTGTCATCTCAGCACTCCATTTGCCTAATCATCACCGGAAGAGTCGAGGGACCATATTGGTGCCCAAACTTGAATCTGGATGACCAGTATAGGTAATTTTGAATTTTGAAGACCAAAATGAGTAATCGCGTGAATCTCAGGGACCAAAATGGGGATTTAGTCTTTCAATTAC
Organism: Arachis hypogaea; assembly: GCF_003086295.3. Lineage (NCBI taxonomy): Eukaryota > Viridiplantae > Streptophyta > Magnoliopsida > Fabales > Fabaceae > Arachis > Arachis hypogaea. The sequence continues at coordinate 4,502,271 of NC_092036.1, read as the reverse complement.
CTTTATTTAGTCTCCAAATTTTGCGAACATGACTCATGTTAGTCCTTGAAACAATTTTCAATGTATAAACAATAATAGAATGCTGTTATAGATAGGTGGACTCCACATTAGACTCTGTAAAATGATATCGTTTTGGTTTTGACACTCAAATAACCAAAAAACATCATAAGTTGGGTTTTAGGGTTTAATGGGTCAAGACTAAATATTATTTATGCATGATTTAATTTGTATTGAAAAATTTTTAGGAACCAATAATTTTTATTATTTTTTGTCATTATTTGACTAATATAAATATTAAATTATTTTTAATAAATAATTTTTTTAATTTATATGTATAAATTTTAAAAAAATGTGAGTATAAATTATATTGATTCATATGTATAAAATTTTGATAAATATAAATATAAATTATATATTTTTTGTGTATAAAATCTTTATAAATATATGTTAAATTATTATTAGCAAAATATTGACTAAAAATAATAATATTTACCACCCAACTAGCATTACATATATATTGGTTTAGGAAAACTATCTTCTTTTAATAATATTATATTGTACTTAGATATATATTACCTTAGAGAAAACCATCTTCTTTTAATAATAATGTCAACTATGTATGAGTTTAAGTTATAACTTCAATTTGTCATTTATTAGTGCGATAAATTGACAACGACTTGTGTGTTTCGTGCCATTAATAGGTGATGAGTTTGGAAAACTCTAAATTAATACTTGTGATGACTAAACATTGTTAAAATAATTAATTACAAAATTATTAATCTGATTATCACTTAATATATTTTTGGTTAATAATTTTGTTACAGGATCTATGATGGGCCGGGAAATAAGTTTCTGACTTAAGCCCAATAAGCAGCCTTGCTACAAGCTTTATACTATAAGGCTGAAATTTTATATTAATGGGCCAGAATAAATGTTAATGTTACAAGCCCAACCAAATGCTCTCTTATTTGCTTCCTATGCTTGATCCACTACACAATTGTATCAGGAAAGCAAATGCTTATTAAATGGGCCAGCTTTGATCATTTTGTCACAAGCCCAAAATTATACTAAAGAGAATAGCTTCCATGTTTGGTCCGAATCAAAAGGAAAATGAAAGCATAGTACTTCCAACGGAACCAAACTCTAACAAAGTGATGGATTTCAAAATCTATTACATTGTTAATTAATGCATGGGGAACATGAGAGAGAAAAATTCAGCTGAAGTGATTGATGGCTATTATGTCTTACACGCCACTCAATAGGGAAGTAAAAGCAAGCTAAGCCTAATTAATTTGATCAACCACTTTGTGTTGCTTTTCTTTCAGATTCTTTAATTCTCTCTCATCTCTTTCTTCTTCTCTATTCGGTCCTTGTCCAGGAAACAATGGAGGCCGTGCTCTTCACCGAAGAAAAGGAAAGAGAAGCATGCATCAAGACCATCAAGCTAATGATGGCAAGAAAACATACCAAAAGAAAGATGAGCTGTGGCTAAGATGCTTACCAAATGTGGTTAGATTTGGTGAAGCAATCTTGAGCCTTTCATGCTCAAAATGGAAGAAGAAGATTCGGCCAAGAGGGAGATTCTTGAAGCATGGCTTGTCTTCGAATCTGACCAACCACCACAGGGAGTACCTAGAGTGGCGAAGTGATGGTTGGAGGCAGAGTTTGAAGCAGATGAAGTCATCATCATCATGAGGCATCAAGGGCCAGAAATCCATCTTGGAGAGCAAGCCAAGGATGGAGAGCCCGGATTGATGAAGGGTGATGATCAAGAAAGGACTAGAGGTAATTGCATGTTGGTTAATGCATGGTTATCTCTTCTCTCTTTGTGTGGCCGAACCGGTTTGTTGAAGGAGGAAGAAAGTTGGTTCGGTTTTGGCTTCAAGTGTGGAGGCTTTCCTGTTTCTTTAAAAAGGGGAAACAACCACAGTTTGAAGCAAGGAGAAAATTTGAGAGTGCAAGGCACAGAGTTCTCAGAGCTACCTGAGCTAACAGATTTCTCTTCTCCTTCAATGTTCTCTGTTTTGTATTTTTCTGTTTAATTTTGTCATGTCTTGAGTCTCATGGTAAAAGGCAAACAAGTGAGGTTTGTAATGAAAAAGCCATAGAGCGGAAAAAGGCAGAGAGTGCAAAATTAAAAGAAAAAGCCATAGATGTCTTAGAGTTCCTTTGTTCATCTATGTTGTGTATCATGATTCTGTGGGAATCCCCTTGTAAGTTGGGTTAGCACTTTACAAGTTGTAATCAGATTGGTTATAGTGAAATTCCATCATATTTGTGATGGAGACTGGATGTAGGCTGCACTGCACTTAGCAGCCGAACCAGGATATATCTGGGTGCAATCTTCTTCTCTTTCTACTCCATTTCTGTTTTCTATCACAACACGAGCAAAAGACAGAATTTTCTCGTGCCGAGTGACGAGACAAAACAAAAAGTCTCGTGGCAAGGGACGAGACAAAACAAAGTTGCTCGTGTCAAGTGACGAGCAAAAACAGAAAAATCTATTCCAAGAATCAGCAAGTGTTAGCTTTCGAAAAAGGGGCTAAGATTCAACCCCCCCTTCTCTTAGCCACTGAAACCATCAATTGGTATCAGAGCTTGGTCTCAAAGAGATCAAGCTTTGCAGCTTGGAGTAAAGATCCTCATGGCGGAAAACAGTGGCACAAATGTGTTATCATACAATCTGGCTGAAGGTCAATCAAGCAACAGACCTCCCCTCTTCAATGGGAAAAATTATACCTATTGGAAGGAGAGGATGAAGATATTTGTACAAGCCGTGGATTATAGACTTTGGAAGATCATCTTGGAAGGTCCTAAATTTCCAACCACCACAGATGCTCAAGGAGTAGTCTCTCTTAAACCAGAAGCAAGCTGGACCGAGGAAGATAGGAAGACGGTGGAGTTAAATGCCAAGGCAACCAATCTGCTCAACTGTGCTATCAGCTTTGAGGAATACCGACGAGTATCACGATGCACAACGGCAAAGGAAATCTGGGACAAATTGCAAATCACTCATGAAGGAACTACCATTGTGAAGAAGTCTCGGACAGACATGTTAAATAGGGAATATGAGATGTTTGCAATGAAGGAAGGAGAGTCCATTGATGAACTGTTCGAACGGTTCAATATCATCACTGTTGGCTTAGATGCTCTTGGAATCACACATTCAGAATCTGTGCTAGTGAGAAGAGTGTTGAGATGTCTCACAAAAGAGTGGAAAACAAAAGCTTTAATTATTTCTGAGAGTAGTAATTTAGATTCCATGACACTTGATGATTTGAGAGGAAATCTTCTTGCTTTTGAAAACTCCTATTTGAAAAAAGATTCAAAGAAAAAAGGAATTGCTTTTTCTTCTGTGACTAACCCTCTGGATGGTGAATCCAGTGATAACTCTTCTGAAAATGAATTTGTGTTGTTTGCAAAAAAATTCAGGAAAATGGCAAAGCTCAAAGGCAAAGGTAGCAGCTCAAGGAGGATAAAGAAAGACCTTAGCAAAGTAACTTGTTACAACTGCAAGGAAATGGGTCATTTCAAATCTGATTGTCCCAAGTTGAAAAAGGAAGAAAAGCCGAAAAAGGTGAAGAAGAAGGGACTGATGGCCACATGGGAAGATTCGGAAAATGACTCAGATGATGACGATGAAGAGTCTGAGACTAAATCACAGCACTGTCTCATGGCAAATGAGATAGATCAGGTATCATTTCAAGACTCTAACACTGAAGACCTTCATCTCATGATAGATCACTCTTTCTGAAAAAATAAGATGTTTCCTAACTGAAAATCAAAATCTTGAACAACAAAATTTCATTCTTAAAGCTGAAAATGATTTCCTCAAAGAAAAATTAAGAGAGGCCGAAAATGCTTGTGATCTTGTGGAAGAAAACAAGCAGTTAAAAGCCCAAGTTAAAAGCTGTGAAAGTGATCATTCTGTTCTTGCATATGTGAACTGTTTTAAGCAAAATGAAGAGTTGCTCAAAGAGGTTAAAAGACTTAAAGATGACTTAGCCAAATTCACTCAAAGTTCTGAAAACTTGAATCAAATCTTGGCTAGTCAAAAACCTCTTTATGATAAAGCTGGGTTGGGATTTTATAAATCTGGAAAATCACATTTTGAAAATATTGCCTCATCTTCAAATGATATAACATATCAAAACCCAACTCACTTTAACAAAACGGCAACTCCAAGATTTTGTAGAATGTGCAACCGAGGTGGTCATTTTCCAGTTCAATGCTTTTTTGGTGAAAGAATGATTGGTGACAAAGTCTACAAAGTTGTTTTTGATTACAATGATTTGGGACATAAGAGATGGTTTAACGTGAAAGGATCCAAGAAAATTTGGATACCTAAGGTCACTTGAGTTTATTTTGTAGGTTTGCCTAGCATCCAAGAAAAAGGAAAATATGTGGTACATGGATAGCGGATGCTCTAGGCATATGACCGGGAAGACAACCTTCTTCATAAAGCTTGATGAATATGATGGAGGACTTGTTACCTTTGGTGATGATGCAAAAGGAAAAATAGTGGCTGTTGGGAAAGTTGGTAAAACTTTTCTTCTTGTATAAATGATGTGCTTCTTGTAAATGGTTTGAAACATAACTTACTTAGTGTTAGTCAATTGTGTGATTTAGGCTTTGATGTTATCTTTAAGAAGTTTGTTTGCTTGGTTGTTTGTGAGAAAACTGGGGATATTTTATTTGAAGCTAAAAGATGCAATAATGTGTATGGATTAACTCTTGAGGATTTAAAGGAACAAAATGTAACATGCTTTACCTCACTTGAATCTGAGAAATGGCTTTGGCATAGAAAGTTGGGACATGCTAGCATGTACCAAATTTCTAAGCTAGTCAAAAGGAATTTGGTTAGAGGAATTCCAAACATCAAGTTTGATAAGGATCTTACTTGTGATGCTTGCCAATTGGGCAAACAAGTAAAATCCTCTTTTAAATTAAAAGATGGAATCTCAACCAAAAGGCCATTGGAAATGTTACATATTGATCTTTTTGGTCCTACTAGAACTCAAAGTTTGGGAGGTAAACATTATGGCCTTGTTGTGGTTGATGATTACTCTAGATTCGGTTGGGTACTTTTCCTTGCTCATAAGAATGATGTGTTTTATGCTTTTTCCACCCTTTGTAAGAAAATTCAAAATGAAAAGGATTTGAAAATTGCCCATCTAAGAAGTGATCATGGAAGAGAATTTGAAAATCAAGAATTTGAAAAATTCTGTGATGACTTAGGGATTTCTCATAATTTCTCATGCCCTAGAACACCCCAACAAAACGGGGTAGTTGAAAGAAGGAATCGAAGCCTTCAAGAAATGACTAGGGCCATGCTATGTGAGAATGAAATTCCTAAATTTTTATGGGCTGAAGCTGTGAACACAGCATGTTATATTTTGAATAGAACAATCATTAGAAAAGGGTTAAAGAAAACTCCTTATGAGCTATGGAAAGGAACCCCTCCAAATCTTAAGTACTTTCATGTTTTTGGATGTAAATGCTTTGTGCTTAATAATAAAGAAAATCTAGGAAAGTTTGATCCAAAATCCTATGAAGGAATGTTTGTTGGATATTCCACCACAAGCAAGGCTTATAGAATTTATCTCAAGGAACATAGGACAATAGAGGAATCCATACATGTTACTTTTTGTGATTCTAACTTAATTCCCAGTACTGTGATAGATAATGATTCAGATGGAGAAGGAGCTGAAATAATCAAAGAAAATCCCAAATCTGTCCAGAATGAAGAATCTGCCAGTCCAGTTTTGTCTCGTCAGATTGAAGGTGAAACTTCCATTTTGTCTCCTGAGCAGGGACGAGAAACTGAAACAGTGAGACCACCAGAAGTTCATCAAAGCTCAACACCTGTCCGAAAGCCTAGAGAATGGAAGTCTATGAAGGGTTATCCTCATGACTTCATCATTGGTGATCCCTCTCAAGGTGTAACAACAAGATCATCCACCAAAAGGCCAACCGAACCTAGCAATCTTGCTCTCTTGTCACAAATAGAGCCCAACAATGTCAAACAAGCTCTTGAAGATCCATCATGGGTCAAAGCAATGCAAGAGGAGCTTGCTCAATTTGACAAAAATAAGGTTTGGACTCTAGTACCACATCCGGATGGTAAGAAGGTAACGGGTACTAAGTGGGTTTTTAAGAATAAACTTGGTGAGGATGGACAAGTTGTTCGTAACAAGGCTAGATTAGTGGCCCAAGGTTACGATCAAGAAGAGGGTATTGATTTTGATGAGTCTTTTGCTCCGGTAGCTAGAATGGAAGCAATTAGGTTGCTTCTTGCCTATGCTGCCCATAAGGGTTTCAAAATGTTTCAAATGGATGTTAAGTGTGCATTCCTTAATGGTTTTATTGATAGGGAAGTGTATGTGGCTCAACCCCCCGGTTTTGAACATAAAGAATTTCCAAATCATGTCTTTAAATTAACTAAGGCTCTTTATGGTCTTAGACAAGCTCCAAGAGCTTGGTATGAGAGGCTTAGTGCCTTTTTGTTGGAAAATCATTTTCAAAGGGGAACCACCGACACTACCTTATTCATTAAGACATCTCATGATGATATCCTTCTTGTTCAAGTTTATGTTGATGATATTGTATTTGGTTCAGCCAATATCTCCTTGTGTGAAGAGTTTGGAAAACTCATGACTAGTGAGTTTGAGATGAGTTTAATGGGAGAGCTTACTTTCTTTCTTGGCCTCCAAATTAAGCAAACTCCTAGTGGCACTTTTATTCACCAAGGAAAGTATGCAAAAGAACTTATCAAAAAATTTGGCCTAGAAAATTCCAAATCAATGGGCACTCCTATGTATCCAAATACTAAACTTGAAAAGGATGATGATGGCCAAGATGTGGACGAAACAAGGTATAGAGGAATGATAGGTTCACTCATGTACCTTACCTCCTCTAGACCGGATATAGTCCAAAGTGTGGGTGTTTGTTCAAGATTTCAATCTCATCCAAAAGAAACCCACCTCACAGCCGTTAAACGCATCATTAGATACATTAAGGGAACTTGTAATTATGGGTTATGGTATCCTAAATCTGATGACTTTTGTGCAGTAGGTTTTTGTGATGCAGATTATGCGGGAGATCGGGTGGATAGGAGGAGCACCTCCGGCATGTGTTGCTTCCTTGGAAGCTCACTCAACATGTGGTCAAGCAAGAAACAAGCCACAATGGCTCTATCCACTGCTGAAGCCGAATATGTTTCCGCATCTGCTTGTTGTTCACAATTAATTTGGTTAAAAACACAATTGGAAGATTACAAATTAAAAATCAATAGTATACCCTTATTTTGTGATAATATGAGTGCTATAAACATTTCAAAAAATCCTGTTCTGCACTCAAGAACTAAGCACATTGAGATAAAATATCATTTTATTAGAGAACATGTGCAAAAGGGTACTATTGATATTCAATTTGTAAAATCTGAAGATCAAATTGCTGATATTTTTACAAAACCTCTCTGTGAAGACAGATTCTGTACATTGAGAAAAAGTTTGGGAATGTTTGATTTGAGTTTTATTGAAAATATGTGAATTTGTGACTCTGTTCTGTTTTGCTCGTAGGTTTGGACGAGATAAAAATAAATGGCACAATGGAAGAGCTGTGGTCTAGGGGGAAGCAACGCAGAATTCAAAATTTTATGGGCCCCACCAAAATTTTTCATAAACCCGCCATAACACTTTTGTTAGTTATCTCACTATGTACTTAAGAATCTTCCTCCTTGTGTCATAATATCTTCTTGGAAGTGGTTATTGTCAAATCAAATCCTTCTCTCCATCTAATCCCTAGATTTAAGGTAACCACTTTTCAGTTTTTGATTTCAAAAATTAAAAAGGAAATCATCTTTCTGGGCAATAACCGCCCATAATGGTCATTAACCTCCCACTAATGATCATTATTTCCATCTCTTTCTCTCTCCACGACACATTAAATGCATCATCCATCTTACTTCTCTCCCACTCCACTCGGTTGTCAACCTCACCCCTTCATATTCTCATTCCTCCATTAATATGAAAAAGAAAACCGCGCCAAGAAAGAGTGAGAGAATTCTTCTTTCTCAGAAACCTCCAACGCCTCAAACCCACACTCATATCCACATTCACTCAACCTCATCATCTTCTCCTTCACCACCATCTAAGCGAACCACCACCATGAGAAAGAAGGTTATTGCTCACAAGAGCTCAGGCCGAGGAAAGAACAAACAACCGGCAGTCGAAGAAGAAGAGCAAGAGTCTCATACCTCTCCTACTCCTTCTCCTCCTCCCTCATCACCGAAGAAGACAACCCCCGGAAAAGGCTCAAAGAAAGATCAAGGGTTTGCACTAAATGACACAACCGAACCTGCGAACTTGGAATCCATGGAATTCCGAGACAAGTTTCGCAAGTCTCACTCTCACTATGATCCAAGCAGGTTTAACTCATGCACCTCATATGAGTTCCACAAAGAGGTTGTGGAGAAACGCCATCTGTGCACTACATATCTTGTCAGTCTCGACAATCTCAAGAACACCAACATTCCCTCTCTGTTTGAACTTCTCAACTGGAAGCCTCTGCTCCTTATCAAAAAGCCGGTGTACCCAGGTCTTGTTAGAGAATTTTATGCTAACATGCGGCTCATCGATGGCACCCTTCATTCCTATGTCAAAAGGGTTCAAATAGCCCTTGATGCTGAGACAATTGGAGCGGCCCTGGGCTTCAAGGATGAAGGACCGAGAGCTTACATGGTGGAAAAATGGGACACACAAGTCGGCATTTCTCACAAAACTGTTCTTCAGCACATTTGCACAAACCTTTCCGGATTGCATGGAACCACTCCAACTCACAAAGCTCTTGGACCGGTCAATTCCTTGCTTCATCGCATCATCACTCATATTCTGACTCCCCAAAGCGGCTCACACAACCGAGTAACATTTTCTGACTGTCTCATATTGTTTGCTTTGGTTACCTCTACTCCTATCTCTTTTGGTTATATTATGATTAGACACATGTGGGATTCTGTTAAAAGCACCAGAAAGGCTAACCTGCCTTATGGTATGTTTTTAACTGGAATATTTGAGTACTTTAAAGTTGATTTGTTGAATGAGAAAGTAGAAAACGATGTGTCTACAATCCGTGGTGGAGGCGTGACTAAAGAAACCAAAGGGAAAAAATCGGACAGTGAGCATGAAGGAAGGCCAGAATCTTCCAAAACAATCAGGTCCTTTCAACTGATCTTGGGAGAATTCTCAAACATGGCTGACATGATGTTTCGATCTCATAAAGAAGCCCGGAAACAGGCTTATGAGAATGAGAAAGCTTGCAAGAACTGCAAAGAAAGGGTCAACTTGATGCTGGAACAACTTAACAAGGATTTGGGAGAAGAGAGTGAAGGAGGCGCTGAAGAAGAGGACATGCAATTCTCTGATGATTAGTGATTTTTTTTCGTTTGATATTGGCTCCATAAGGCTCAATCTCTTTTTTGTATAAGCATGACTTGATACTCACTGCTTTAGGATAATCTTTAGGATGCTTTGATACACTTTTGCTATTTTATATTGTTCCTTTTTTGTTATGTTTATCATGATTTGTGCAGGTGCCCCTTTGATGACAAAAGGGGGAGGAAATTTAGGTTCCAAAATTGAAATTGGAACGAAACAGGGGCTGGCTTGAAAAACAGGGGTTGAAATTTTTCATTTTTGAAAATTCATGATTACCCTTGTTCAAAGAATGCATGTTGATTGCATATGATCATTGCTGTTTGAACTACATTTGTTTATCATTTTTAGCATTTGGTAGATAATGATGTTTGATGCATGGCTGATTGATTCATCATTGATAAAATAGTTAGTTTAAAAATTTTATTTTTGGCAGTTCCTTTAATTGTGTAACATAACAAAACTGCCTTGTTTTGGTCTTCAAATATTTTTCATCATGTTGATTTGTTCTGATCTTCTAAACAAGAAAATGTTTGAAAAATATTTTAAAAACTTTTTGTGGTTTGAGCAGTAAATCAGTTATGATATCAAATGAGTTTTGATTATCAATTAAAACTGCTCATAAATCAAGCAATTTAGCATTGTAAAATCTGCTAAATAACATTGTTACTTGAAGCTTGATTTAAATGTTACAGGTTTATGCTTCCCTTGGTAAAATAGCATATATTAAGGGGGAGCCATGTGACATTTTGAAAGGGGGAGAAATTCAAATCAAAGGGAGTATTACTTACTCAATCTTTTAATTTCTTTCCATTTCAATTTTAATAATGTTTGTCATCAAGGGGGAGATTGATGAGTTTGGAAAACTCTAAATTAATACTTGTGATGACTAAACATTGTTAAAATAATTAATTACAAAATTATTAATCTGATTATCACTTAACATATTTTTGGTTAATAATTTTGTTACAGGATCTATGATGGGCCGGGAAATAAGTTTCTGACTTAAGCCCAATAAGCAGCCTTGCTACAAGCTTTATACTATAAGGCTGAAATTTTATATTAATGGGCCAGAATAAATGTTAATGTTACAAGCCCAACCAAATGCTCTCTTATTTGCTTCCTATGCTTGATCCACTACACAATTGTATCAGGAAAGCAAATGCTTATTAAATGGGCCAGCTTTGATCATTTTGTCACAAGCCCAAAATTATACTAAAGAGAATAGCTTCCATGTTTGGTCCGAATCAAAAGGAAAATGAAAGCATAGTACTTCCAACGGAACCAAACTCTAACAAAGTGATGGATTTCAAAATCTATTACATTGTTAATTAATGCATGGGGAACATGAGAGAGAAAAATTCAGCTGAAGTGATTGATGGCTATTATGTCTTACACGCCACTCAATAGGGAAGTAAAAGCAAGCCAAGCCTAATTAATTTGATCAACCACTTTGTGTTGCTTTTCTTTCAGATTCTTTAATTCTCTCTCATCTCTTTCTTCTTCTCTATTCGGTCCTTGTCCAGGAAACAATGGAGGCCGTGCTCTTCACCGAAGAAAAGGAAAGAGAAGCATGCATCAAGACCATCAAGCTAATGATGGCAAGAAAACATACCAAAAGAAAGATGAGCTGTGGCTAAGATGCTTACCAAATGTGGTTAGATTTGGTGAAGCAATCTTGAGCCTTTCATGCTCAAAATGGAAGAAGAAGATTCGGCCAAGAGGGAGATTCTTGAAGCATGGCTTGTCTTCGAATCTGACCAACCACCACAGGGAGTACCTAGAGTGGCGAAGTGATGGTTGGAGGCAGAGTTTGAAGCAGATGAAGTCATCATCATCATGAGGCATCAAGGGCCAGAAATCCATCTTGGAGAGCAAGCCAAGGATGGAGAGCCCGGATTGATGAAGGGTGATGATCAAGAAAGGACTAGAGGTAATTGCATGTTGGTTAATGCATGGTTATCTCTTCTCTCTTTGTGTGGCCGAACCGGTTTGTTGAAGGAGGAAGAAAGTTGGTTCGGTTTTGGCTTCAAGTGTGGAGGCTTTCCTGTTTCTTTAAAAAGGGGAAACAACCACAGTTTGAAGCAAGGAGAAAATTTGAGAGTGCAAGGCACAGAGTTCTCAGAGCTACCTGAGCTAACAGATTTCTCTTCTCCTTCAATGTTCTCTGTTTTGTATTTTTCTGTTTAATTTTGTCATGTCTTGAGTCTCATGGTAAAAGGCAAACAAGTGAGGTTTGTAATGAAAAAGCCATAGAGCGGAAAAAGGCAGAGAGTGCAAAATTAAAAGAAAAAGCCATAGATGTCTTAGAGTTCCTTTGTTCATCTATGTTGTGTATCATGATTCTGTGGGAATCCCCTTGTAAGTTGGGTTAGCACTTTACAAGTTGTAATCAGATTGGTTATAGTGAAATTCCATCATATTTGTGATGGAGACTGGATGTAGGCTGCACTGCACTTAGCAGCCGAACCAGGATATATCTGGGTGCAATCTTCTTCTCTTTCTACTCCATTTCTGTTTTCTATCACAACACGAGCAAAAGACAGAATTTTCTCGTGCCGAGTGACGAGACAAAACAAAAAGTCTCGTGGCAAGGGACGAGACAAAACAAAGTTGCTCGTGTCAAGTGACGAGCAAAAACAGAAAAGTCTATTCCAAGAATCAGCAAGTGTTAGCTTTCGAAAAAGGGGCTAAGATTCAACCCCCCTCTCTTAGCCACTGAAACCATCAATAGGAAATAAAATTTATACATGTTCTTGTTTGTTGGCTCTTTTTTTAATATGAAAATAAAAATAATGATATATTCTAATATTGTAATTTTAGGTGTTTTTTAAAATTGTGAAAGATACATAAATCGGAGGGTTTGATTTTTATATCTCAAATTTTTTTTATTTTTTAACACATCGAACGATCCAATTTTTATATCTCTCACAAATCAGACGGTCTGATTTCTGTACCTCTAATAAATTTAATAATCCAATTTCTACTTCGCTAATTAAACGGTTTCATATTTGAGGATAACATCCCAACAATTCACATTTTAAAAAAATACTCTTACTATTCTAATATCAAAAGCAAAAACTTTTGATGTTTTATAACTTAATAATATTTTGATGTTTTATCTCACTCTCCTATCAATCCACTTATCATATTCTTATTAGCCTCACTTATTAATGATATTAATTATAATATTATATCCTTAATTATCAGGCATTTTTGTAATCACTATTTAATATTCCTTTTATACTTTGAATATTATTTTAAGAATACAATAAAGACTAATAACAATTAGAAACAGCAATAATAATATTCATTAAATGTAATTGATTTTAATTGTAATTGATTTTTATTTCCTTTAATTCATTTATTATCATTACATGCATGGGCAAATGTAAAAGCTTGGTATAATAGGTTTTTCATTCTTAATCTAGATCATAAAGACCGTTTACTCCCTCAGGCCAAAAATTACAATTCTATTTCAATTACAAGCACAATTAGGATAAGTCAAGAAAATTTACAAGGAGGAGTTGAAGAATAATTTGAACCACGGACGAACTCATCCGATGAGATTATTGTCAGTCAATCAATTTTTTATAATATAAAAAATCATACTAACTTTGATAAGGTATGATAATAAACTGGTTTTTTTTCTTGTTTTTATGAGCATTTATAATTATACTGTACTAACTAAGTTTATACACATAACATTTATAAGTTCATATATATAACATTCATAATTACATATAGCTAATATCTAAAAATTAAATTCATATTTATTAGATATTACATCCATACACATATCATTTTTTAGTTATTGCATAAGTAACTATCAAATTAACACAAATATTTTTAAATTTTATCATAATTGAATTTGAAAAAATATTAAATTCTTAAATTAATTTATTCAATTGATAAATTTACTCATAACATTCATAAATTCATACACATAACATCCATAATTTTGTACTCATAATATTCATAATTTCATACGTATGAAGTCTATAATTAATAAATTTATATAATTAATATTACCAAAATTTAAACTATGCATCTTATTGTATTCTTCAAATTATCTCATATGTGCACTAATAGATCATGATTTTAATTATTTTAATATTTTTTATTTAATATTCATATGTATACTTATTTATTGATTTTAATATGATAAATTAATAATTATTTTTAAAAATTTATTTTTAAATTTTTGTTTATATTTTATTTTTATTTTTTATTTTTAATAGTCTATATGTAAAATATGAGTTGTATAGTAAAAGTTGTTAAAAAATTTTAATTTAATTTCCATAATTTCTGTGAAAAATTGCATTTTAATGGATAATAATGTGATTGAGAAATATTAGAGATTTGATTTGAAAGAAATGGAAATTAATTTTAGAAAAAATATTAATAACATTAAATACGCAAAAAAAGGATGGATGATAAAGAGGATGAGTAATAAAAAAGTATATGTAACTTGTTTATCAAAAGAATAAAAAATTTTATGTGATATTTCTATATTATAATTAATCTTTAACTACCTAGCATGTAGCATCATTACATATTAGTTGTGTAAAAAGTCAAGTGGGATAATAATGTTCTTGTTATTTGTTGGTTGTAACTTAACATGACAAACTAAACATACAATGAGGATGTTACACAATATGCACATGAAATACGTCATACATATATGTACTCATTTTCAACACCCGCAAAATAAAATAGTAAATAGTCCTCATAGCACTTTTTAACGCAACGTATAATCTCCGTTATCCCCTTCCTATATTGTTTGTTGCAATCATCAATACAGTTCCTGAGCTTATTCTTTTTTGCAATATAATATATTTGATTCAAAGGTTGATCAAAAATAATGTTTCTAGATTCACTACTAATGGCAGAATAAATAACCATCTCAATTATTAATATTGTAAGTGCTAATTTTACACCGTATTTATTTACCCATGGATCTCTTCTCTTGGGATTAGAAATTTACAAAGCCAGCTTATATACATGCGTAGAATCTTTTTTCAATATTTTTTTGTATGCAACATGATTATAGGATTAAGGCATTATTCATTTCTTAATTAGTTTGTGTCCCCTCCATATACTAAGAGCTACAAGCTAAGTTATCAATATAATCAAAACACAACAAAAACTTTTCATTATAGCAAAGTTTTATTTTAGAATGATTTATATATTATTTTGATTAAATTGATTTGCCTCTTAAATTTGATACATTTCAAGAAATAGTTATTATACGAAAATGTTTTTTTAACGTTACATAAGAACTTATCTGATTGGTTGTCAGATAATGCTTAATATTAAATATAAACTACATTTTTCTTTTATAAAAACCTTAAAAATGTAATGTAGAGATAATGTTGTATGTTACAAAAATTATCTTTAAAACTCAAGAATAAATCTTATCACACTACTATTGGACCATCTATTAGTAATATCTTAAAATAAAGCTTAAGATAGTCCTTTTTAAATGCATTGTTAATTTTTTAACTTTCCAATATAAAAATATATATATATATATATATATATATATATATATATATATATATATAATGCCTTGTCAGTTTAAGTGGTTAATGTAGAAATAAATTATTTTATTAATCTAAATCATCTATATTGAATCACCAAAAATATATCATAATACGGAAGCGTGTCGTTAGTCATAGAAAGAAATTAGAAATCAGAAATTGGCGAAAGGATTGTTTCAATCTTGTAGTTCTTTCGATCTTTCTCAACCAAAATTTTCTGTATCCTTAATAGGGCTGAATTGAGACTCCTCTGATGATGGGAAAAGAACAACAAAAGCGGCTTTAGTATATTGGGGACCGAAACTCTGAAGTCACTATTCATATTTGAGCATGACACTATCTAAACTAGATTTCAGACTAGCATAAAATAATAAAATCCTACCTGGCTCACAATCTTCTATTAAAGACCAAATCAAAATTTAAGATGTACAACTAGCTTAATACTACTAGAAAAATTATTTTTAGTGATTATTTTTTTTTTCATTTTTAGCGGCAATCAAAATAGTCACTAATACTTTTACCGGCAATTAGACATTAATCGTCTTATACATATTTTGTTGTTAAAAGATTTTAGCGGTAATTATAACAATTGCCAGTAAAGACACTTTAATGGCCACAAAACTCTACTATTTGTAGTGGCAATTTATATGGCCACAAACTAATTCTATAATTTTCATGTTATTCATTTTTAGTTGTCGTTATTATTGCCACTAATACCTTAGGTGTTCTTTTAATTATAATCATTAGGGATAAGTATGATTTTGGTCCCCAATGTAGGGGCTAAAAATTTATTTCGTCCCTCGCCTTTTTTTCGCTCCAAAATGGTCCCCAAGGTTTCAGTTTATTGTAAAATGGTCCTTCGGACAAAAATACCCCTCCCTCCATCCCCTCTTCTTCATCAACCAGAGACAGAAGCAGAAGCGCAAATGCAGGCAGATGAGGAGCAGCGGCGTGGAGCGGCTGTGGCAGTGTGGAGCTGCTGTGACGGCGACCTTCCCCCTTTTCCCTTTTCCCTTCCCCTCTTCCCGAAACAACACCCCTCCCGCTTCTCTTTCTCCCCTCTCCCCCCGTCTCGGCGGCGCTGTGTTTTCTCCCACCACCACTACTAGAACCCACCACCACCACCACATTATCATCATGGTCATCATCATCATCACCGTCATCATCATCATCAGAACAACACCTAAACCACCAGAACAGAACAACCACCACCACCAGAACCCACCACCACCACATTATCATCATGGTCATCATCATCATCATCATCATCAGAAATCCACAACAATATTTCATAATAAATTTCAGCAACAATAATATTTCACAACAAATTTAAAAAAAAATCCAGAAATTTCACAAACAAATCAAGTTCACAAAAGAAGAAGAAGAAAGAAGAAAGAAGAAAGAAGAAGAATTGCTGGTGCGGTGGTGCGGCGGAAGAAGAAAAAGAAGAAGAAGAAGAAGAAGAAAAGAAGAAGAAGAAGATGGTGGTGGCGCGGTGCGGTGCGGTGCTGCGGCGGGGGTGCGGTGCGGTGGTGCGGCAGGGACGATGGTGCGGTGGAAGAAGAAGAAGAAGAAGAAGGTGGTGGTGGTGCGGTGCGGTGCGGTGCGGTGGTGCATGGGAGTGCGGTGTGGTGGTGTGGCAGAGCGGCGGGGTGGCGGGGAGGTGGTGCGGTGTCCCCCTCCTCTCCCCCTCCTTCCCCCTCCTTCCCCCTCCTTCCCCCCTTGTTCTCGCGCGCCCCCCCTTTCTTTTTCTCCCCACCCCCTTCGTATCCCTTTCTTTCTTCTTTTTATTTTTTAATTTATTTTATATTTATTTTATTTTATAATTTTTTTAATGAAGGGTAATTTGGTAATAAAAAAATAAAATTGGTAAAAATGACGATTTTAAAATAAATTGAAACTTTGGGGACTATTTTGGAACAAAAAAAAGGTGAGGGACGAAATAAATTTCCAGCCCATACGTTGGGGACCAAAATCATACTTATCCCTAATCATTATTATTGTTACACAATCAACAACCACCTATTTTTTATTTTAAAATTATTTTTCCAACACTTATATATTATTATTTATACATAATACATAATTCCAACAAAATAAAGCATTTAATTACATTCATAATAATAAATCTTATTACAAATCTTGTTCAATCTCAACTCAATAACTTTTTGCCCGAACAAATTAGCCATTAAATATTCTAGTGACAAATCTCAATAATTACATCAAGGAAAATTTTCTCTTGATAAATTCCACATTTATAATGTGGTGCATAATGTAATACATGATATATATAGACACAATATTATAAATTATCTAATAATTCATACTTTAGGATTAGTGTTCTCTAAAATCTGGCCTACCACAAAGATCTATAGACCAAACAGAGAATTTAAAACAACCAAAATTTTAGCAATCTTTTGTTCCTCTCTAAATCTTATTCATTGCACTCCCTATTGCCAAATAAACTCATACAATGCAAGTTAGCTATAAGATCTTGCTTTTCACAAGCTGCAAGTGTTGAAACTTGGGTTAATAAAAGAGAACTATCTCTGACAAAATTCCTAATTTATTGATGTATCATATTTCTTAGAAATTGTGAAAAAAATAATCAAAACACGAAGAATAAGATATATAAACTCATGTTTATTTAGAGTTAAAATCAAAAGTAAGTTAACTTCTACCAAAATTATTTAATTAATCAGCAATTCTATAAATTACATAGTTGGCTGAGTATAACAACATCAAAATAGTTGATCCATTAGTTAGAATTACAGATAATTGTAACATTTTGAAAGAGAATCTGCATCTAATTAGCACACATGTATATCAGTAGCCAAAACTAAGCTCATTGCTCATATAAGACTAAACAGAAAGTACACACATATCAATTGAATTTATCTCAGTGATTATAGAAAACTGAAGGCAATACATGGTTTCCATCTAATATAAACAAAAATCTTAATTCATCCATGCCAAAAAAGCTTTACAAATGTATAATAGCTATAAATCTCAAACTTCATTCAACCAATCAAACCTCTGTCTCTCAAATGTTACAGCCCTAGGTTTAACTTTCTTTCTTACTTCACTCCTCAAATCAGCATCACCTTTTGCTTCTATCTGTAAATGTTAAATAAATGAGCAAAAGAAAATCTCAATTTTCTATTCTAATAATCTTAATTCAATTTATCTTGTCAAATAAATTTTAGAATAACAGCGATAATTGAATTTCAGCAATATATATTAAACCAAAAGAGCTCAACAACTTTCTAAGAATCAAAACAATACCAAACCCACTTGATAACAGGCAAATTCTAGTACCGACAATCAATAGTATTAATGTAGGGAAATTGAAACCATGGATCTGTTTTACCTTTCAGAGAGATGGTGACGAACCTAGTATCCAATAGCCTCAATTCTGCAAGCAGCAAGATCGATCATGCTTATTAGGGTAGAATCGGTTGCAATAGCACGAAGACACCTCTGTCAACAGGCTATTTAAATAACTCCCTGAAACTTCTTTCATCATTCTTAGCCTTTTACTTGCAGGAATGAAAGAACCAAAATCACTATGCACTCTCAATCTAATTATGCTTTGTTTCTCTAACGGTGAATCTTGATCACAAAAGTGTAAACTCTGCATAATTAGCGAATAAATTAATTATTAATCAAGAAAATTAGAAAATAGAAATTTTATATATAATGAGGTATAATTAATTAAAACATGAATTTTAACATTAATTTTAAAAAATTTAGTCTAAGATTGGGTCGAACAGACTGAACCAATTGAATCGGATCTGAACCGAACCCGAGGCCCAACCCACAAAGCCACAAACACTTAATGAAACACCTTATTCCTCCTTCATTCAGCATGAAACACTGAAACAAGTCCAAGGAGAGAAGAGCTTGAGAAATAACTCTAACCCTCCACTAAATCTCATATAACTTTCAATTCCGAACTCCGATTGCCACACCGTTTGCGGCCACGCGACCACAACGTCGAGTTCTACAAAGCTGTACTTAATTAGGTAAGAAAATCACCTTTAAGTTTCAATTCTTTCCTTCTCCAATTTCGAAAATTCTATGATTTAGGTGTTGAGATTTTGTTGGTTTTGATGTTTATGATCAAGCTAGCTTAGTGGGTTTGCCAGATTTTGACCCAATTTTTTCGAAAAGGTGAGACAACTCTAACCCTAGTGAATTCCTTGATTATTGTGGTTGGGTATTAAAATTTTGTATTAAATATGGTATTGTGAATTACGAAGTATATATATATATATATATATATATATATATATATATATATATATATATATATATATATATATATATATATATATATATATATATATATATATATATGAATTGGGCATATTTGTGGAAATTGGAAGCTTGGATTGAGTCTTGGTTGCTAAATTTTGGCGTGGGAGGCTTGTGATCTTGCCTTTTTGGGTGTCTTTGGCTTCGGGGAGAAATTGACCAAAGTATGATTTTGGTTTCTCGTATATAATATGTAGTGTGTCGTGAAAACTTAGGCTAGATGACCTAGGATAAGTTGAATAATGAATTTTGAGGCTTGATTGGTAGTTTTAGTTGACAATGTATGTTGAATTGATGAGGTATGATAGATTGAATGATTTATTATATGAATATAGTTGGTTTGGTGAAAAGATTGATGAATGATGATTTTGATGGTAATAGATGAGAATATTGGATGTGGATACGTGAATGTTGATGATTGTGTTGGCATGATTGAAAATTTTGGAATGAAACTATTCAAATTGAGGTATGATTGGTTATGGTAGAATGTGCGGCTATGTTGGCTGTGATATGGTATGTTTTGGTGCTGGGTAGGAATTTGCAAATGTGGTTAGTGAGTCATGAATTTGGTGAAAATAGAGGTTTGAGAATTTTGTGAAAATTTGATTTTTGACCAAATTTTGGCAAGCCATAACTCGGCTTCCAGATCCCAAAACCTTTTCAAAATTGTTTCATATGAAAATTGGATCCGTGAAATTTACACTGTTTGAAGAATGGATGAAGGATGATTTTTAACGAAAGAGTTATGCGCGTCGGAGGTTGGAGATGTAAATTGTGAAATCTGCACTTGTAGAAGCTGTTTTTTAAGGGAAGGGGGCACATACACGGGCTTATGGCTGTGTACGCAACCATTCGCTTATGTTTGGTGCACTCGCACAAGTTCCGTGTACGTGGTATGGGAAAATCGGGGCACCCGCGTACGCGTGGACATGGTCACTTACACGGTCATTCGCTCTGTCCAGTGTACTCGTGTACGCGGATAAGGGGTTCGTATGCGAGTTGGGAAAAATACTCCATCCGCGTACGTGGGACATGATTCGTGTATGCGGGACCCTGTTTTTTAGCAAATTGATTTTTTTGTATTTTAAACATGATTTTTAACCTCAAAACCTCTATTTTTATTCTTTTAGAGCCTAAATATCAGTTTTAAGTATAGTAAAGAGATTAAGCTATGAAAAGGGGAAAACTTGGAGGTGAAGAAAGCCAGTGACATGATGAATTATGAATGGAAAGTGGAGAAATGGGGTACGTATGAGGTATATGGACTTAATGAAATTGAATGAATGAATATGAATCTGAATGTGACTTATGCACTTATTTATCTGAGATACGAGTTTTTATGGGTAAGATACAGTGGCTTGCCACCACGTGCTCCAAGTCGAGACTTTAACACCCCGAAAATGTGCTCCAAGTCGAGACTTTAATACTCTATTGACCCTACGTCGTAAGATGTGGTCGGGTACTTTAACACCCCGAAAATTCCCCCAAAGAGCAAAATTTATTTATGAATGAGAAAAAACCTATGCATAGACTCTTGGGGATGGTGCACGGGGGACTGTCCAGGGTTTAGCAGCCGAACATGTCGGGTTGGTTTTATAACCGATAGATGAGACTCATCAGCCATAGAACAGGCATACATCATATGCATATTCTTGTTTTATTTGCTTGTGCATTAATTGGGTTTGTCTATGTGAATCAATATGCTATTTGTTATACTTGATACCTGCATTAAGTGTACTATAAATGTGTTTGCCTTTATCTGTTTTGTTTGTCTGTGTGACTCTATTGGTGTTCTGAAGGATTTTAGTGGAAGAAAAAGGATTTTGAAGAGATTTAGTTAGAGTTTGGTTAAGTTCAAGAGCCTTAGAGAACTATCCTGCTTATGATTTTCGTTTTAAGTCTTTAAGTTTTATTATATGAGTGTGGAGTTCTAGGATCACCTCTGGCTTTATCGGGACTTTATATCTTATGTATGTGACACCTTTACCATGCTAAGAACCTCTGGTTCTCATTTTATACGGATATTTATGTTTTTCATATGCAGGTTAAGAGGCACCTCGCTAAGTGTATGCAGATTCCGGTTGCAGCGGAGTTGGGATCTTGTGTCTGGGTTATTTATATATATTGTGTATAATTCTCCTTATGCTGTTTAATTTCTTGAACCTCATAGAGGCAGTTTGAAGAAATAGAGTATTTTGTGTATTTTGGAAACTTGAGATTTATATGTATGTACGTAAATATTCTCCGGCCAATCATAGCTTCGCAGGCTGGCTCAGAGCTTGAATATTTTGTATCCTTGACTCTCTACTCTCATTGTCTATATATATGTATATGTACATATGCTTTCTTCATATGCAAGTAAATGTTATTTCTGATCGTTACGCTTTTAACTCTCATTGTATATATATATATATATATATATATATATATATATATATATATATATATATAATTTTAGAAGTCGTAATACCATACCATCTTTGTTCTACAGCTTAAGCGTAAAGCTCTGTGCGGTAGGGTGTTACATTATGGTATCAGAGCAGTTCGTTCCTGTAGAGCCTGCGGGATGGACTGATTATGATTCTGGGCATACTCTGGGTGTCTATACATGCTAAATTAGGTTATCTAACTGATATATGTGGCATGAATGTTCATGATCATGCGTTTGGGACTTTGAAGCACTATACTTGCGATATTGAGACTGATCAACTTGATATCATCAGTTGTTTGGTGTGAATAGGGACCAGATGTCAACTTGCGGACACGATCGCGGGTGAGGCACAGGTAGAATAGGTAGTGCGAACCCTGAAACGGTGAGAAATGACCCTGTGGACTTTATGGTTTCCCTGGAAAACATGGCTACGGCTATGCAGGCGACAACTGAAGCGTTAGGGAATCAAATGAATAACAGAAATGGGAATAACGGTAAAGAGGGGATGATGACACTTGCCACTTTTCTGAAGGTACAAACCCTCCTGAAGCTGATAATTGGCTTCAAGCAATGGAGTGGGATCTGCAGGCTCAGCAGGTTCCTGAAAAATAATGAGTGAAGTGCGAGACCTACCAGTTACAGGGTGAAGCTCAATACTGGTGGTAGGGGACACGGCATATTCTGTAACCAGATGGCATTGTGATATCTTGGGAGGTGTTTCTAATGGAGTTTTACAGAAAATATTTTTCTAATTCAGTTAGAAATGCTACGGAGCTTGAGCTGCTGCAGTTAAACCAGGGTTAGATGACCATTGCAGAGTACACCAATAAATTTGAAGAATTATGGTGGTTTTCTCAAATCTGCCAAGGTACTCCGGAAGACTTTACAGAATGGAAGTGTATAAAGTATGAGAGAGGACTTCGGAGTGACATTCTGAGCTCCGTTGGGCCGATGGAGATTAGGGTCTTTTTTGAACTTGTGAACAAGATCCGAGTAGCGAAATAGTATATAAGAAAGACTGCAATGGAAAAGGGAGTCAGAGGATGCCTTTTTAGAGGAACCAAGGGAGGAACTTTGCACCAACGGGAAGAAATTTTAAGCGTGGAGAATTTTTCCTGCAACTGAATCAAGGTCAGAGAAACTTCCGATGGCCTAAAAACACTGATAATCAAGGGAGAAGGTTCGGGAAATAGCCACAGAATGAGCTGAGTTGTTAGAGGTTCGGGAGTTATCATCCTGGAGTCCCATGCAGAACTGGACTGGGAGTGTGTTACTTTTGCAGACAAGCCAGGCACATGGCCTGGAATTGTCCAGAAAAGAAGAAGTATGAAGCTGGAAGAGCACAGCAACCAGGGCGAGTGTTCACTATTTCTACTGCTAGTGTTAAGGGATCCAAGACATTGATTAGAGGTAATATTGAAGTAGCTAGTAAAATTTTAGATGCCTTATTTGATTCTGGAGTGACTCATTCATTCATAGCATTCGAAAAGGCTAGTGAGTTAGGATTGAAGATAGTTGTGTTGGGTTATGATTTGAAAGTGCATAATGCTACTTTTGAAGCTACTGTGACTAGATTAGGTTGTCCACAAGTTTCATTCCGAGTTAAATAGCTAGATTTTGTCCATGATCTAATTTGTTTGCTGATGACTGGTCTTGATCTCATCTTGGGATTGGATTGGCTATCTAAGAACTGCGTTCTTCTTGAGTGTTTTGAAAGGTCGTTGCATTTTATATCGAAAGGGTAGGAAGGGCCAGTTGTGGCGAAGGGTTATTATTTGAATTCCGTTGTAGTAAACTGTAGGTGTGAATGTCAGGGTGTTATGTTGCTAGCTGCTAATGTGTCGAGAGAGGAGCAAAGTTTATAACAGATTCCGATTGTGAATGAATTTTCTGAAGTGTTTCCGGATGACATTCCTGAATTCCCTCCTTCTTGAGAAATCGAGTTTGCGATTGATTTGGTGCCTAGAGCTGGGCCATTCTTAATTGTGCCTTACAGAATATCATCGTTGGAATTGACTGAACTTAAATCTCAGTTGGAAGAATTGATGAGTAAGAATTTCATCCGACCGAGTATTTTTTCGTGGGGAGTGCCAGTGTTATTGGTGAAGAAAAAGGATGGGAGTATGCGTTTAAGCGTGGATTATCGGCAATTGAACAAAGTCACTATGAAGAATAAGTATCCATTACCAAGAATCGACGATCTAATGGACCAACGATATGGTGTTGGGGTGTTTTTCAAGATTGACCTTAGATCTAGTTATCACCAGATAAGAGTGGGTGACGAGGACATTCCAAAAACTACTTTCAAAGAATTCATTACGGCCACTATGAATATACGGTAATGTCTTTCGGGTTAACCAATTCTCTGGCAATGTTTATGGACTACATGAACCGGATTTTCTGTCTGTTCTTGGACAAATTCATTGTTGTCTTCATTGATGACATTCTCATTTATTCCAAAATTGAAGAAGAACATGTGGATTACTTGTGGACTATGTTATAGATCTTGAAGGAAAGGAAATTGTACATCAAGTTATCTAAATGTGAATTCTGGAAGAGTGAGGTGAAGTTTCTTAGTCATATGGTAAGTCAACAAGGGATTGCAGTGGATCCTGCTAAAGTTGAGGCAGTAATGGACTGGGGGCGACCAACCTCTGTGACGGAGATAAGGAGTTTCTTAGATTTTGCGGGTTATTATCGAAGATTCATCAAAGGTTTTTCACAACTCGCTTTGCCCTTAACTAAGATGACTAGGAAGGACGCATTGTTTGTTTGGACCTCTGAATGCAAGGAAAGTTTTCAAGCATTGAAGCAAAAGTTGACCACTGCACCTGTGTTAGTGTTTCCTGAGCCTAGCGAACCTTTTGAGGTTTACTGTGATGCATCATTGAAGGGTCTGGGGTGTGTGCTAATGCAGCACTATAATATCATGGCTTACGCTTCACGGTAATTAAGACCGTACAAAATGAATTATCCGGCTCACAACCTAGAGCTTGCTGTCGTTGTGTTTGCTTTAAAAGTTTGGAGGCATTATCTGTATGGCATCAAGTTTCAAGTCTTCTCAGACCACATAAGCTTAAAGTATCTTTTTTATCAAAAAGAACTGAATATGCGTCAGAGGAGGTGGATGGAGCTGCTAAAAGATTATGATTTTGAGTTAAACTACCACCCAGGAAAGGCTAATGTTGTGGTGGACGCTTTGAGCCGAAAATAATTATGTGCTGCTTTGATGATGCTTCGAGAGGAAGAGTTGCTAATGGCATTTGAGAGTCTGAACTTAGGTGTCAGAGAAGTGTCCGATACTCTGTGTCTAAGTCAATTACAAGTTTCAAGTGATTTTAAGTCTAAAATCCTAGAAGTTTAGCAAGACAATCAAGAACTGCAGAAGGTATTGTCGACTATTGAGCAAGGAAAGCGGTGGAGAGTGTCATGGGACAGAGACGGATTATGGAGATACAATGGTAGGATCTATGTGTCGAATGTTAGGACTTTGCGGCAAGATATCTTGAAGGAAGCACATAGAAGCGGATTCTCTATTCACCCAGAAAGTACCAAGATGTACCATGATCTGAAAGCAATGTTCTGGTGGTCGGGAATGAAGAACGATGTAGCGTTGTACGTTTCTAAGTGTTTAACCTGTCAGAGGGCCAAGATGGAACATCAGAGACCATCTGGAACCCTTCAACCTTTAGAAATTTTGCAATGAAAATAGGAGAGCATCGCAATGGATTTTGTGTCGGGTTTGACAAGAACTCGAGCTGGATTTTGACACTATTTGGGTGATTGTGGATCGACTGACAAAGTCGGCTCACTTTTTACCCATTCAGATGAATTGTATATTAGAGGAGCTAGCACATTTGTACATCAAAAAAATTGTGAGGTTGCATGGTGTGCCTACCACCACAATCTCCGACAGAGATTCCCATTTCTCCTTAAGGTTCTGGGGAGCTTTTCAACGAGCGTTTGGAACTCAATTAAGTTTAAACACTGAGTATCACCCTCAAACCGATGGCCAATCGGAGAGGACAATCCAAACCCTAGAGGATATGCTGAGGGATTGTATTTTAGACCAACCGGCAAGCTGGGATCAGTATATGCTACCAGTGGAGTTTGCGAATAATAACAGCTACCATGCGAGCATCAAAATAGCTCCGTACGAGGCTCTGTATGGGAGAAAGTGCCAATCTTCGCTATGCTGGTATGAAGCTGGAGTAACAAGCTTATTAGGACCTGAAATGATAGCTAAAACCACTGAACAGATCAATAAAATTCAAAGCCAAATACTTATTACTCAAAGCCATTAGAAAAGTTCGAGGAAAGAGAGCATGTGTAGTGTATATATGCATTTGATTGTATGTGAACTGAAAAGTTCAAAAATATATATCCATTGATGGAATCGATTGTATGATCTGAGGATATAATGATTAATTGTCTTGGTAAGTTTTCAACCCACAACGTACAACTTATTATTGATGAATTTCTCACTCAAAGCAATTAGTTATT
Source organism: Arachis hypogaea (assembly GCF_003086295.3). Taxonomy (NCBI): domain Eukaryota; kingdom Viridiplantae; phylum Streptophyta; class Magnoliopsida; order Fabales; family Fabaceae; genus Arachis; species Arachis hypogaea. The sequence goes on along the minus strand of NC_092036.1, from coordinate 4,476,046 downwards.
GAATATCTACAATTTATAATGAAGGTCATATGATATAAATAAGATAAATTGAGAAAATGAATATGTATAAAGTCATAACATTTATTAAATCATATATATTGTAAAAGTATAAGAGTTCAAAGTACAAAAATATACTTTGAAAGTTGATAACTATAGAGAAGAAGACGACATATATAAATGTCATACATACTAAATGTGAATTACTTAATTTTATTTATTAATATTTGAACTTTATTTTATAGAATCTACATTAACTTGTTAAGAAAGTAATAAAATAATTAGTCATTTAATGATATAATAAATTTTGTTTAGCTATGAAATATATTTCTTGTGCAAAAATAGTAAATTTGTATTTTGTAACTATTTTTTGTTTAATTTTCTGCATTAAACAAATAGTAACATAAAATTTAATGAAATGAATAGTGTAGTAGTTATATATGACTAGAAAATAAAGAATATATAATTAATATAATCAATTAATTGACATAGAGCTATTAGGATTTTTGAACAATTCAATTTTGGATTTAAGTTTATGCAAAAATATATTCAAAATTATAAACGTAGTAGGAAAAAAAATGAAGTATTAATAATAAAATAAATAATAGAGATTGAATTAATATAGTATTATTGAGCAATTTTATTATGAATTTTGAAATAATTCAATTTCATTCGAGATTCGGACTCATCTAATTGTATAGATGTTGATATAAAAAGATTAAATAATAATAATATAATTCATGAAAAAAATTAGCATGACCGTATAGAAATTATAATGCCATATAGAAATTATATGTTTGGAATTTGTTCATGTGTGATGAATGAATTCGTATATAAATTAAAATTATAAAAGTACAAAAGAAATAATTAGAGAATAATGTTCATGTTTATCAAATTTTAAGAATGACTTTTGAAAAAATTCTATAGATTTGCAGACTTTGACTTTGAGATGTCCCAGCAACAAAATGTAGTTATATTTCAAAAATGCGTGCGCAATTGGAGTATAATGAGCAAAACATGTTCGACAAATATGACACATGAATAAAAATAGCTAATGCAAAGAATAAATTATGGTACGTTTGGATTTAAAATGTCAACGATATATAGGGAGAGGTCTTGTCCACTCTGATGACAATAGATAAGAAAAATGTAAGAAATAAGACTGTACTGTATAATACATAATCCCAAAAGATGAAAACAAAGTAATTATAAGTGACTATGTAGCAGGTTTTGTACTCTTCCCGCTTTTGGTCAAGAATAATTTTCTTAAAAAAGATAGAACATGTCAAGTAATTAAAGAGAATGAAATTAAAGAAATTTTGTAGGTGACATACATTGATTTATTTCAATTTTTAGGAGTTTGAAGCGCATATTTTTAGACTTCAAATTATTGATAGAAAGTACAACAAATTAAATATTAGTGTCAATAGTCTTTTCATTATTCTAAATGAATTATTTGTGAAATTCTCAAATGAATGTTATATGTCCTTGTGAAACTAAGTTTTGAATAGAGGTTGAGTAATAAAAAAAATTAAAATACATAAATTGCTAAAATATGTAAATGTTATTTGAAAATAATTCTTTGAATTTATTCATTGGATCAAGAAATTAGTTTACTAGTTCTATGGTGGACGCCAATTATTCTTGTATGATAACATCTCTGAGGTATATCTTGTCTTACAGAAAATTGAGTTTGTCTCTTCATCTCTAAAGAATGTATATTTTGGCAAGAAAAATATGGAGAGTGAAAAATAATTCTATAAACATAGAAGATTAGACATGAAATAGAACTTATAAAACTTATCATCATGTGAGTCTCCTTTGAGATATAAAAATAGATATCTTTATATAGATATAGAATTAATGAATAGAGTTAAGTGATCAATAAATTATCAACAAAAGTATCTAAAGTATTCGTTTGTATGAAATAAAAAAATCTCAAAAAGTGATTTGAATCTTACTAGAAGTAGCTCATGATATATAATACATGAAATCAATACTTCGAAAGTTTATTTAGTTTTGAAATTGTAAAAACTTATATTGGAAGCTGCTAAACTTGCTTTCAATGCTTTATGAAATTCGGATAAAATAACATCGACAATGTATAATCAAATGAGATAGGCAAAGTTCAAGTCGTAACCTATAATGTTGAATTGAAGTTCAGTTCTTGATAGCACATACAAAATACCATGGTCAATATAAATGTCTCATACTTTATACTATATTTAATTTTAGGAATAGAATAAAATAATAATGTCTTCAATCTCACTTGACCATTTTGTGTAGAGCCATTTTTTAACTTCCTTTGTTGATAACTTTTTAATAAGAATTATTTTTCATTATGTTTGTAAGAAATAATTATATTGATTTTGCTAAAGTTTTATAAAATGTATTTTTTTCTTCAACTTTTTATTTTTATTTTTATAGGTATAATAAAGAAAAAGCATAAGATGCATAAAAGCATCAATAATTATAGTACATTCTATGTCAGTTCATATGCCTTCATCATTCTTCGAAATTTATCACTTTTCATTAAAAAAAATAAATAAAAGAGAATGAATGACAACTACTAATCAGGGCATGGAACTTCATAATACATATTCTACCTATGGAATTATAAATGGCCAACCAGGTAAAGTGTAAAGGGAATATGATGGAGAAGAGAAAAATAAGAATTTCAAATTATTTGTGATGGATATGAAAGGAGAAGAGAAATAATTAGATTTTAATTAAATTTATACTTATTAAAAAGAATTTACATTAAAAGCAATAGTGTAATTTAAATAAAAATAAAGGATAAGAGATAAAGAGAATATGAAAAGTTAAGGTTGAAAAAAAATCTTACAACATTATATAAAGATAGGTTATTATAAAAAGATAAAAATACAATGAAAATTTTATGTCATATAAAGATAGATTATTATGAAGAGATAAAAATATAATAAAAATTTTATGTCATAATGTAAAGATAGAAAATTGTGCTAAATTTACGTGAATTAGTCACTTAAACTGATATGTCATAATATATAGTAGAAAACTAAAAAATTAACAATCTATCTAAAGATTACTTTAAGCTCTATTTAATATATTATTAATAGATGATCCAATAATAGTGCAATAAGATTTATTCTTCTTGAGTTTTAAAGGTCATTTTTGTAACATACAACATTATCTCTCCATTATATTTTTAAGGTTTTTATAAAAGCAAAATGTAGTTTATATTTAATATTAAGCATTATCTGACAATTAATCATATATTCATATAAGTTCTATTATGTAACATTAAAAAAATATTTTCGTATAATGACTATTTCTTGAAATGTGTCAAAATTCAAGAGGCAATTCAATTTAATCAAGATAATATATTAATTATTCTAAAATAAAACTTTCCTATAACGAAAAGTTTTTGTTTTGTTTTGATTATATTGATAACTTAGCTTGTATCTCTTAGTATATGGAGGGGACACAAACTAATTAAGAAATGAATAATTTCCTAATCCTATAATCATATTGCATACAAAAAATATATTAAAAAAATATTTTACGCATGTATATAAGCTGGGTTATGTAAACTTCTAATCCCAAGAAAGAGATCCATGGGTAAATACGGTGTAAAACTAGCACTTGCAATATTAATAATTGAGATGGTTATTTATTCTGCCATTAGTAGTGAATCTAGAAACATTATTTTTGAGCAAACTTTGAATCAAATATATTATATTGCAGATAGTAGTATTGCGCTCAAGGAATGTATTGATGATTGCAACAAACAATATCACAAGGGGACTATGGCGAATATACGTTGCGTTAAGGAATGCTTAAAAAAGCATTAATAAAAATGGTGGTTCCTTATTATGGCTTCTAGCAATTCTAAATATTAATTAAGCTTGGGTTTTTATAAATTATCGATCTATTTATCTATCTATATTATATATTCTATTTACTATTTTGTGGGTGTTGAAAACAAGTAATAAATGTCATGAGGTGACATTCTTTTAACCTTTCTTTACTTTAGCTTGTGCATGTATGATGTATTTTATGTGTATATTGTTGTGTAACATCCTCACTATATGTTTAGTTTGTCATGTTTAAGTTACAACCAATAAATAACAAGAACATCATTATTCCACTTGACTTTTTACACAACTAATATATCTAATAATTACACTACACAAACAAGACCATGTATAAATTTTATTTTCTTATTAATGGCACAAAACACACAAGTCGTTGTCAATTTATCTCACCAATAAATGAGAAATTGAAGTCATAAACTCATACAGAGTTGACATTATTATCAAAAGAAGGTAATTTTCTTCAAGCCAGTATATTTCTAAGTACAATATAACATTATTAAAAGAAGGTACTTTTCTCTAAGCCAATATATATCTAATATTATTTGGCCGGCAAATATTATCATTTTTAGTCAGTATTTGATCAACAATAATTTAAATTTATATTTACAGAAATTTTGTACACAAAAATTATATAATTTGTATCTATATTTACCAGAATTTTATACATATAAATTTATACTATTTGCACTCACATTTTTTCAAAATCTGCACACCTAAATTAGTAAAATTTATTCATTAAAAATAATTTAATATTTGTGATGATTAAATAATAACAAAAAATAATAAAAAATTTAGCTCCTAAGAATTTCTCTATACAAATCATATATAAATAACACCGAATCTTGGCAAATAAAAATACTATTCTAAACTAGATTTCAGACTAGCATAAAATAATAAAATCCTGGCTCTGACAATCCTCTATTAAAGACCAAATTAAAATTTAAGATGTACAACTAGTCAACACTACTAAAAAAATTACTTTACTTTAAGTGGCCTTTTGTTTTGTTTTTAGCAGCAATAAAACATTAGTCGTCTTATATTTTGTCGCTAAAAAGTTTTGGTGACAATTATAATAATTGTCGATAAAGATCCCTTTAATGGCCATAAAACTTCTACAACTTGTAGTAACAATTTATATGACCACCAAAACTAATTTTATATTTCATATTATTCATTTTTAGTTGCTATTATTACTGCCACTAAAACCTTAGGTGTTTTTCTAATCATAATCGTTATTGTTACACAATCAACAACCACCTATTTTTTATTTTAAAATTATTTTATACATAATACATAATTCCAACAAAATAAACCATTTCATTACATTCATAATAATAAATCTTATTACAAATCTTGTTCAATCTCAACTCAAAATACAATTTTGCTCCAACAAACTAGCTAGCCATTGAATATTCTAGTGGCAAATCTCAATAATTACATCAAAAAAATTTTCTCTTGATAAATTCCACATCTAAAATGTGACGCATGATGGATACATGATACATATATAGACACAATACTATAAATTATCTAATAATTCATATTTCAGAATTAGTGTTTTCTAAAATCTGGCCTACCACAAAGATCTATGGTCTAAATAGAGAATCCAACAAATACTTTAGCAATCTCTTCTCCCTCCCTAAATCTTATCCATTGCACTCTCTGTTGTCAAATAAATCCATACAAATTAGCTATAAGTCTTGCTTTTCACAAGTTGAAAATGTTGAAACTTGGGTTAATAAAGAGAATTAGCTCTGGCAAAATTCCTAATTTATTGATGTATAATCTTTCTTAGAAGCCATGAAAACAAATCACCAAAACACGTAGAATAAGATATCTAAACTCGTGTTTATTCAGAGTCAAAATCAAAAGTAAGTTTAGGTCTACCAAAATTATTTAATTAATCAGCAATTTTACAAATTACATGTAGTTGACTGATGAGCGGATAATTTGTACGCTTTTTGGCATTGTTTTTAGTATGTTTTTAGTATGATCTAGTTAGTTTTTAGTATATTTTTATTAGTTTTTAGTTAAAATTCACTTTTCTGGACTTTACTATGAGTTTGTGTATTTTTCTGTGATTTCAGGTATTTTCTGGCTGAAATTGAGGGACCTGAGCAAAAATCTGATTCAGAGACTGAAAAGGACTGCAGATGCTATTGGATTCTGACCTCCCTGCACTCGAAGTGGATTTTATGGAGCTACAGAAGCTTAATTGGCGCGCTCTCAATGGCATTGGAAAGTAGACATTCTGGGATTTCCAGCAATATATGATAGTCCATACTTTGCCCAAGATTTGATGGCCCAAACCGGCGTTCAAAGTCACCCACAGAATTCCCAGCGTTAAACGCCGGAACTGGCACAAGAATGGGAGTTAAACGCCCAAACTGGCATAAAAGCTGGCGTTTAACTCCAAGAAAAGTCTCTACACGAAAATGCTTCATTGCTCAGCCCAAGCACACACCAAGTGGGCCCGGAAGTGGATTTTTATGTCATTTACTCATCTCTGTAAACCTTAGACTACTAGTTCTCTATAAGTAGGACCTTTTACTATTGTATTAAGGGAGCTTTTGATCATGTTTTTATGATTGTTTTTATGATCTTGTTTTCAAATCATATCTTCTCAATCACATCTTTTTAAAACCAATCATATCTTCTTAACCACATCTTTTTCAAAATAGCTTTCAATCAAATCTTTTTTATTTCTAATTTCAAATTCTTTTTCGAAAATCACTTGATTTCTTTCCCACTTTTATTTTCGAAAATCAATTAGTGTTTTTCAAAATGTTTTCAAAATCTTCTACTCAATTTTCGAAAATTACTTCTCTTCTTCTCACATCCTTCTATTTATGGACTAACACTATCCCTTAATGCACAATTCGAACTCATTATCTCTTGATAAGTTCGAATTTTCTACCTCTGTCTTCCATTTTTCTTTTCCTCTGACACCTCAAGGAATCTCTATACTGTGACATAGGGGATTCCACATTTTCTTGTTCTCTTCTCTTTCATATGAGCAGGAGCAAGGACAAAAGCATTCTTGTTGAGGCTGATCCTGAACCTGAAAGGACCTTGAAGCGAAAGCTAAGAGAAGCTAAGGCACAACTCTCTGTAGAGGACCTAACCGAATTCTTCAAAGAAGAAGAACACATGGCAGCCGAAAACAACAACAATGCCAACAATGCAATGAAGGTGCTGGGTGACTTTACTGCACCTACTCCCGACTTCTATGGGAGAAGCATCTCTATCCCTGCCATTGGAGCAAACAACTTTGAGCTTAAGTCTCAATTAGTTTCTCTAATGCAACAGAATTGCAAGTTCCATGGACTTCCATTAGAAGATCCTCATCAGTTCTTAGCTGAGTTCTTGCAAATCTGTGACACTGTCAAGACTAATGGGGTTGACCCTGAGGTCTACAGACTCATGCTATTCCCTTTTGCTGTAAGAGACAGAGCTAGGACATGGTTGGACTCTCAACCTAAAGAAAGCCTGGACTCTTGGGAAAATCTAGTCAATGCCTTCTTGGCAAAGTTCTTTCCACCTCAGAAATTGAGTAAGCTCAGAGTGGAAGTCCAAACCTTCAGACAGAAGGAAGGAGAATCCCTCTATGAAGCTTGGGAAAGATACAAACAATTAATCAGAAAGTGTCCCTCTGACATGCTTTCTGAATGGAGCATCATAGGTATTTTCTATGATAGTCTCTCTGAACTATCCAAGATGTCTTTGGATAGCTCTGCTGGAGGATCTCTTCATCTGAAGAAGACGCCTACAGAAGCTCAAAAACTAATTGAAATGGTTGCAAATAACCAATTCATGTACACTTCTGAAAGGAATCCTGTGAACAATGGGACTAGTCAGAAGAAAGAAGTTCTTGAGATTGACACTCTGAATGCCATATTGGCTCAGAACAAAATATTGACTCAACAAGTCAATATGATTTCCCAAAGTCTGTCTGGAATGCAAAATGCACCAAGCAGTACTAAGGAAGCTTCATCTGAGGAAGAAGCTTATGATCCTGAGAACCCTTCAATGGAAGAGGTGAATTACATGGGAGAACCCTATGGAAACACCTATAATCCTTCATGGAGAAATCATCCAAATTTCTCATGGAAGGATCAACAGAGACCTCAACAAGGTTCAACAATAATAATGGTGGAAGAAACAGGTTTAGCAATAGCAAGCCTTTTCTATCATCTTCTCAGCAACAGACAGAGAGTTCTAAGCAGAATACCTCTGACTTAGCAACCATGGTCTCTGATCTAATCAAAACCACTCAAAGTTTCATGACTGAAACAAGGTCCTCCATTAGAAACTTGGAGGCACAAGTGGGTCAGCTGAGCAAGAGAATTACTGAACTCCCTCCTAGTACTCTCCCAAGCAATACAGAAGAAAATCCAAAAGGAGAGTGCAAGGCCATCAACATGGCCGAATTTGGAGAGGAAGGAGAGGCAGTGAACGCCACTGAGGAAGGCCTCAATGGACGTCCACTGGCCTCCAATGAGTTCCCCAATGAGGAACCATGGGAATCTAAGGCTCAAAATGAGACCATAGAGATTCCATTGGACTTACTTCTGCCATTCATGAGCTCTGATGAGTATTCTTCCTCTGAAGAGGATGAGTATGTCATTGAAGAGCAAGTTGCTAAATACCTTGGAGCAATCATGAAGCTAAATGACAAGTTATTTGAAAATGAGATTTGGGAGGATGAACCCCCTTTGCTCACTAAAGAACTGGATGACTTGTCTAGGCAGAAATTACCTCAAAAGAGATAGGATCCTGGGAAGTTCTCAATACCTTGTACCATAGGCACCATGACCTTCAAAAAGGCCTTGTGTGACTTAGGGTCAAGTGTAAACCTCATGCCTCTCTCTGTAATGGAGAAGCTAGGGATCTTTGAGGTGCAAGCTACAAAAATCTCACTAGAGATGGCAGATAACTCAAGAAAACAAGCTTATGGACTTGTAGAGGATGTTTTGGTAAAGGTTGAAGACCATTACATCCCTACTGATTTCATAGTCCTAGAGACTGGGAAGTGCATGGATGAATCCATCATCCTTGGCAGACCCTTCCTAGCCACAGCAAAGGCTGTGATTGATGTTGATAGAGGAGAATTGATCATTCAAGTGAATGAAGAATCCTTGGTGTTTAAGGCTCAAGGATATCCCTCTGTCACCATGGAGAGGAAGCATGAAGAGCTCCTCTCAAAACAGAGCCAAACAGAGCCCCCACAGTCAAACTCTAAGTTTGGTGCTGGGAGGCCACAACCAAACTCTAAGTTTGGTGTTGAACCCCCACATTCAAACTCTAAGTTTGGTGTTGGGAGGTTCCAACATTGCTCTGAGTATCTGTGAGGCTCCATGAGAGTCCTCTGTCAAGCTACTGACATTAAAGAAGCGCTTGTTGGGAGGCAATCCAATGTTATATTTTATATATTTTTCTTTGTTATTTTATATTTTTTGTAGGTTGATGATCATGAGAAGTCACAAAATCAATGAAAAAAGCAAAAACAGAATGAAAAGCAGAAAGAAAAACAGCACACCCTGGAGGAGAGCATGCTGGCGTTTAAACGCCAGTAAGGCTAGCTGTTGGGCGTTTAACGCCCAGTCTGGTACCATTCTGGGCGTTTAACGCCAGAAAGGGGCACCAGACTGGCGTTAAACGCCAGAAAAGGGCAAGAAGCTGGCGTTAAACGCCAGAAATGGGCACCAGCCCGGCGTTTAACGCCAGAATTGGCTAAAAACGCAATTTTGCATGCCATTTGGTGCAGGGATGACTTTTCCTTGACACCTCAGGATCTGTGGACCCCACAGGATCCCCACCTACCCTACCACTCTCTCTCTTCTTCACCCATTCACCAATCACCTCACCACCTCTTCCCCAAAAATCCTTCACCTATCAAATCCCATCTTTCTCTTCACCACTCACATCCATCCTTCATAAAACCCCACCTACCTCACCATTCAAATTCAAACCACTTTCCCACCCAAACCCACCCATACATAGCCGAACATCACCCTTCCCCCTCTCCTATATAAACCCCTTTTCACTCCTTCATTTTCACACAACCTAAACACCACTTCTTCCCCTTCTTGGCCGAACTCAAAGCCATTCCATTCTTTCTCATTTCTTCTTCTTCTACTCTCTTCTTCCTTCTTTTGCTCGAGGACGAGCAAACCTTTTAAGTTTGGTGTGGTAAAAGCATTGCTTTTTGTTTTTCCATAACCATTTATGGCATCCAAGGCTGGAGAAACCTCTAGAAAGAGGAAAGGGAAGGCAAAAGCTTCTACCTCCGAGTCATGGGAGATGGAGAGATTCATCTCAAGGGTGCATCAAGACCACTTCTATGAAGTTGTAGCCTTGAAGAAGGTGATCCCCGAGGTCCCCTTTTCACTCAAAAAGAGTGAATATCCGGAGATCCGACATGAGATCCGAAGAAGAGGTTGGAAAGTTCTTACGAACCCCATTCAACAAGTCGGAATCTTAATGGTTCAAGAGTTCTATGCCAATGCATGGATCACCAAGAACCATGATCAAAGTGCGAACCCGGATCCAAAAAAATTGGCTTACTATGGTTCAGGGGAAATACTTGGATTTTAGTCCAGAAAATGTGAGGTTGGCATTCAACTTGCCCATGATGCAAGGAGATGAACATCCTTACACTAGAAGGGTCAACTTTGATCAAAGGTTGGACCAAGTCCTCACAGTCATATGTGAAGAGGGCGCCCAATGAAAGAGAGATTCAAGAGGAAAGCCGGTTCAACTGAGAAGGCATGACCTCAAGCCTGTGGCTAGGGGATGGTTGGAGTTTATACAACGCTCAATCATTCCCACTAGCAACCGGTCCGAAGTTACTATAGACCGGGCTATCATGATTCATAGCATCATGATTGGAGAAGAAATAGAAGTTCATGAGGTTATATCCCAAGAACTTTATAAGGTGGCGGACAAGTCTTCTACCTTGGCAAGGTTAGCCTTTCCTCATCTCATTTGTCACCTCTGTTATTCAGTTGGAGTTGACATAGAGGGAGACATCCCCATTGATGAGGACAAGCCCATCACTAAGAAGAGGATGGAGCACACAAGAGACCCCACTCATCATGAGATCCCTGAGATTCCTCAAGGAATGCACTTTCCTCCACAAAACTATTGGGAGCAATTAAACACCTCCCTAGGAGAATTGAGTTCCAACATGGGACAACTAAGGGTGGAGCACCAAGAACACTCCATCATCCTCCATGAAATTAGAGAAGATCAAAGAATCATGAGAGAGGAGCAACAAAGACAAGGAAGAGACATTGAGGAGCTCAAGCACTCCATAAGATCTTCAAGAGGAAGAAAGAGCCGCCATCACTAAGGTGGACCCGTTCTTTAATTTCCTTGTTCTTTATTTTTCTGTTTTTTGAAAATTATGCTTATGTTTATCTATGTTTGTGTCTTGTGATCATTAGTGTCTTAGTGTCTATGCCTTAAAGTTATGAATGTCCTATGAATCCATCACCTTTCTTGAATAAAAAATGTTCTTAATTGAAAAAGAGAAGAATTGCATGAATTTTGAATTTTATAACAGTTTAATTATTTTGATGTGGTGGCAATATTTTTGTTTTTCTGAATGTATGCTTAAACAGTGCATATGTCTTTTGAATTTGTGGTTCATGAATGTTGGCTCTTGAGAGAATGATGAAAAAGGAGACATGTTACTGAGGATCTGAAAAATTATAAAAATGATTCTTGAAGCAAGAAAAAGCAGTGAAAAAAAAAATTTCGAAAAAAAAAGAGAAAAAGAGAAAACGAAAAAAAAAGAGAGAAAAGAAAGAAATAAAGTTGTGATCCAAGGCAAAAAGAGTGTGCTTAAGAACCCTGGACACCTCTAATTGGGGACTCTAGCAAAGCTGAGTCACAATCTGAAAAGGTTCACCCAATTATGTGTCTGTGGCATGTATGTATCCGGTGGTAATACTGGAAGACAGAATGCTTTGGGCCACGGCCAAGACTCAATAAGTAGCTATGTTCAAGAATCATCATACTTAACTAGGAGAATCAATGACACTATCTGGATTCTGAGTTCCTAAAGAAGCCAATCATTCTGAATTTCAAAGGATAGAGTGAGATGCCAAAACTGTTCAGAGGCAAAAAGCTAAAAGCCCCGCTCATCTAATTAATACTGATCTTCATAGATATTTTTGGAATTCATTGCATATTCTCTTCTTTTTATCTTATTTGATTTTCAGTTGCTTGAGGACAAGCAACAATTTAAGTTTGGTGTTGTGATGAGCAGATAATTTGTACGCTTTTTGGCATTATTTTTAGTATGTTTTTAGTATGATATAGTTAGTTTTTAGTATATTTTTATTAGTTTTTAGTTAAAATTCACTTTTCTGGACTTTACTATGAGTTTGTGTGTTTTTCTGTGATTTCAGGTATTTTCTGGCTGAAATTGAGGGACCTGAGCAAAAATCTGATTCAGAGACTGAAAAGGACTGCAGATGCTGTTGGATTCTGACCTCCCTGCACTCGAAGTGGATTTTCTGGAGCTACAGAAGCCCAATTGGCGCGCTCTCAACGGTGTTAGAAAGTAGACATCTTGGGCTTTCCAGCAATATATGATAGTCCATACTTTGCCCAAGATTTGATGGCCCAAACTGGCGTTCAAAGTCACCCACAGAATTCCCAGCGTTAAACGCCGGAACTGGCACAAGAATGGGAGTTAAACACACAAACTAGCATAAAAGCTGGCGTTTAACTCCAAGAAAAGTCTCTACACGAAAATGCTTCATTGCTCAGCCCAAGCACACACCAAGTGGGCCCAGAAGTGGATTTTTATGTCATTTACTCATCTCTGTAAACCTTAGACTACTAGTTCTCTATAAGTAGGACCTTTTACTATTGTATTAAGGGAGCTTTTGATCATGTTTTTATGATTGAACCCTCTTTGGGAGGCTGGCCATTCGGCCATGCCTAGACCTTGTTCTTATGTATTTTCAACGGTGGAGTTTCTACACACCATAGATTAAGGTGTGGAGCTCTGCTGTACCTCGAGTATTAATGCAATTACTATTGTTCTTCTATTCAATTCCACTTGTTCTTGTTCTAAGATACCACTTGTTCTTCAACTTGATGAATGTGATGATCCGTGACACTCATCATCATTCTCACCTATGAACGTGTGACTGACAACCACCTCCGTTCTACCTTAGATTGGGTGGATATCTCTTAGATTCCTGATACACGATGCATGGTTGATCGCCTGACAATCGAGTGCTCGCCTGACAACCGAGCCAGCCATTCCGTGAGATCAGAGTCTTCGTGGTATAGGCTAGAACTGATGGCAGCATTCAAGAGAATCCGGAAGGTCTAACCTTGTCTGTGGTATTCTGAGTAGGATTCAATGATTGAATGACTGTGACGTGCTTCAAACTCCTGAGGGCGGGGCGTTAGTGACAGACGCAAAAGAATCACTGGATTCTATTCCGGCCTGATTGAGAACCGACAGATGGATAGCCGTGCCGTGACAGGGTGCGTTGAACATTTCCACTGAGAGGAAGGGAGGTAGCCACTGACAACGGTGAAACCCTTGCTTAAGCTTGCCATGGAAAGGAGTAAGAAGGATTGGATGAAGACAGTAGGAAAGCAGAGAGACGGAAGGGACAGCATCTTCATACGCTTATCTGAAATTCCTACCAATGAATTACATAAGTATCTCTATCTCTACTTTTATGTTTATTCGTATATCACCCATATCCATTTGAGTTTGCCTGACTGAGATTTACAAGGTGACCATAGCTTGCTTCATACCAACAATCTCTGTGGGATTGACCCTTACTCGCGTAAGGTTTATTACTTGGACGACCCAGTACACTTACTGGTTAGTTGTGCGAAGTTGTGTTTATGCCATGGTAGTGAACACCAAGTTTATGGATTATTTGAGTTGTAGTGATCACAATTTCGCATACCATTGACTGAGTATAATATCAAAATAGTTGATCCATTAGTTGAAATTACAGATAATTATAACACTTTGAAAGAGAATTTGCATCTAAGTAGCACACATGTATATCAACAGCCAAAACTAAGCTCATTGCTCGTATAAGACCAAATAGAAAGTACATCCATATTTATTTTTTCAAGAAAAATTATATATTTAATATTTGAGTGATAATTTAAGATGATATTAGAAGAAATAAAAATTCAATGTGATGATGTGCGGTGTTTAGGGTAATGGGTATACAATGATAGTGGTAAAACTTGTGGTTGAATGAAGGGTAATTCAGTCTTTTTTAAATATGTGTGTCTTGTTCTTTATTTTTGCCAAACACAATACATAGACACAAATATTTTATATATATGTCTTTAATGTCTGTATTTTTGTGTCTATGTCTCATCATATACATTAACTAATAGGAGCCTTATATAACATTAAAAAAAATATTTTCGTATAATAACTATTTCTTGAAATGTGTCAAATTCAAGAGGCAATAATTCAATTTAATCAAAATAATATATAAACCATTCTAAAATAAAACTTTGCTATAATGAAAAGTTTTTGTTTTGTTTTTGATTATATTGATAACTTAGCTTGTAGCTCTTAGTATATGGATGGGAGACAAACTAATTAAGAAATGAATAATGCCCTAATCCTATAATCATGCTGCATACAAAAAATATATTAAAAAAAGATTCTACGCATGTATATAAGCTGGGCTATGTAAACTTCTAATCCCAAGAGAAGAGATCCATGGATAGATACGGTGTAAAACTAGCACTTGCAATATTAATAATTGATATGGTTATTTTTTCTACCATTAGTAGTGAATCTAAAAACATTATTTTTGAGCAACCTTTGAATCAAATATATTATATTGCAGATAAGAGTTATGCGCTCCAGAAATGTATTGAGGATTGCAACAAACAATATAAAAAAGGGTCAATGGCGAATATAGGTTGCGTTAGAGAGTGCTATAAGAAGCATTTATAAAAATGGCGGTTCCTTATTATGGCTTCTAGCAATTCTATATATTAATTAAGGTTGTTTTTATAAATTATCGATCTATTTATTTATATCTATATTAAATATTCTATTTACTATTTTGTGGGTGCTGAAAATAAATAAATGTCATGAGGTAACATTCTTTTAACCTTTCCTTACTTTATTAGCTTGTGCATGTATGACATATTTTATGTGCATATTGTTGTGTAACATCCTCACTGTATGTTTAGTTTGTCATGTTTAAGTTACAACCAACAAATAACATGAACATCATTATTCCACTTGATTTTTTACACAACTAATATATTTAATAATTACATTACACAAACAAGACCATGTATAAATTTTTTTTCCTATTAATGGCACAAAACACACACGCCGTTGTCAATTTATCGCACCAATAAATGACAAATTGAAGTAAAAAACTCATACAGAGTTGACATTATTATTAAAAGAAGGTAGTTTTCTCTAACCTAATATATATCATTATATCTAACACAAATGCTATTTGACCAGCAACCAAATATCATCATTTTTAGTCAGCATTTAATCAGTAATATATGTCTAATGCTATTTGGTCAGCATTTGGTCAACACTTATATATTATTACTTATATATAATACATAATTCCAACAAAATAAAACATTTTATTGTATTCATAATAATATATCTTATTACAAATCTTGATCAATAATCTCAACTCAAAATGCAATTTTGCTTGAACAAACTAGCCATTAAATATTCTAGTAGCAAATCTAAATAATTACATCAAGACAAATTTTCTCCTGATAAATTTCACGTTTAAAATGTGGTGCATAATATAATACATGATACTAGGGGTGTTCAAATCCAAACCGATCTAAATTAAACCGTTTATCTAATTCAATCCAAACCGAAAACCGATTAAAACCGCACTAATTCGGATTTGATTGGATTATATTTTTTGTAAACTACTGGATCGGATTGGATTTCGGATCTAATTTTCATAACCTATCCAATCCAATCCAAACCACACAATGAGCTATAATATTATTATTTTATTATTATATTTACAATTATACTTATAACATGTTTAATTTTTTTATATATTTTTATATTATTTATATATTATTATTATTTAATAAATATTTTATGTTCAAAATGTTAGTTATTTGTTTATTTTAACTAACCTATAATTTTATTTTTATTGTTATGTTATTGTTGACCTTTTAAGATATTGTTGAGACTTGTTATGTCATTGTTGATTATTTAAAATTTGATATTGAAACTTGTTATATGTATTTAATTTTTTTAATTTATAAAACCGCAAATCCAATCTAATCCAAACCGCTTGAAATTGGATCGGATCGGATCAAATTTTTTTCAAAAAAGCATCAAATCCAAACCGCACCGCAAGTAAAATTAGTGTTCGGATCGGATGAGTTTTTTACTTAAAACCGATCCAAACCGCACCGCGAACACCCCTACATGATACACACACACACGCGCGCACACACACACACATATATATATATAGACATAATACTACAAATTATTTAATAATTCATACTTCATGATTAGTATTTTCTGAAATCTGACCTACCACAAAGATCTATAGTCCAAATAGAGAATCCAAAATAATAAAAACTTTAGCAAACTTTTGTCCCTCCCTAAATCTTATTCATTGCACTCTCTGTTGCCAAATAAACCCATACAAGTTAGTTATAAGATCTTGATTTTCCCAAGCTGAAAGTGTTAAAACTTGGGTTAATAAAGGAGAATTAGCTCTGGCATAATTCCTAATTTATTGATGTATAATCTTTCTTAAAAGCCGTGAAAACAAATCACTACAACACGTAGAATAAGATATAAAAACTCATTTATTCAACGTCAAAATTAAAAGTAAGTTTAGATCTACCAAAATTATTTAATTAATCAGTAATTCTATAAATTACAGATAGTTGACTAGGTATAACATCAAAATAGTTGATCCATTAGTTGGAATTACAGATAATTATAATACTTTGAGAGAAAATCTGCATCTAAGTAGCACACATGTATATCAGCAGTCAAAACTAAACTCATTGCTCATATAAGACCAAACAAAAAGTACACAGATATATCCATTGAAGTTATCTCACAAATTATAGAAAATTAAAGGCAATACATGGTTTTTATCAAATATAAACAAAAATCTTAATTCATACATGCCAAAATAGCTTTACAAATGTATAATAACTATAAATCTCAAACCTCATCCAACCAATCAAACCTCTGTCTCTCAAATGTTGCAGCCAGAGGTTTAACTTTTCTTCTAACTTTACTCCTCAAATCAGCATCGCCTCCTGCTTTTATCTATAAATGTTAAATAAAGCAGCAAAAGCAAATCTCAATTTTCTATTATAATAATCCTAATTTATCATGTCAAGTAAATATTTTAGAATAACAGTGAAAATTGAATTTCAGCAATGTATATTGAACCGAAAGAGCTCAACAACTTTCTAAGAATCACAATAATACCAAATTCACTTGATAAATGATAACAGACAAATTCTAGTACAAACAAACAATAGTTTTAAGGTAGAAAAATTGAAACCGTGGAACTGTTTTACCTTTTAGAGAGATGGTGACCAACCTGGTATCTAATAGTATTGATTCTATGAGCAGCAAGATCATGTTTATTAAGGTAGAATCGGTTGCAATAGAACAAAACTACCTCTATCAACTGTAAGATTTGAAATTTTCAACTAGTCCAATATATAATTAAAATTGAGTTAAGAGAGTTTAAAAACGCTTGCTTTAGATTAAAAATTTAAATCTCATAATTTGAAAATTTATAGATAAATGAATTCAGAAAATTATTTAGAATGCAAAAATATAATTATTTATAAAAAATGTATACCGGCATTATAACTGACAATACACGTTTATAATTGTTCGGTACTGCATATGAGAAAAATAAAAATATAAAATGACCAAAAAAATATTTAGAATACAAGTTAAAACACATATCCTTAAAATTTTGGCCTCAAGTAGGGCCAATGAACAAAAGGACAAAAATACCCTTCGCTTAAAGCGTCAAGAAATGTGATTCCATCTAAATTTCATTCATTTTCAACGATATTGAGCGAGAGCTCGAGACTGAGGAGAGGAAGAGAAGAACACTATTCACCACCCACTTTAAATTCACTTTTCTCACGAACCAGAGCTCTGATCGACGACCCGTTTGCGGTTATGTGTCACCCTCACTAATTTCGTGTTTTGGGTAGTGTGGGTATTAAAAATTGTGATTTTTATACTTTAGGAGAAGTTCAAACTCAAATTTTAGCGGGATTTTAACCCATGTTTATATGGAATAAGGAAACTCTTTCCTCCTATTTACCCCTAATTTGTGAGAAACTTTAGTATGAACCTTGTATAATTTGAATGAAATTAGATTGAATAGAGTTGATTAAAGCTTGGATTAGTGAGAAATTGATTGATTCTTGGATTGGTCGGAGAGAGGGACTCAAGAGGTTGGGACCGCCGTCAACTAAGGTACGGGTTTTGGTTTCGGATAATCATTATGTAATGCTATGTGAAACCATAGGGAAGTTGACACTAAGGTATTGTTGAACTGATGATGATGATGATGATGGTTTAGTATGAACATGTGATTATGGATGATATTGAATGTTGGATAAAAATGACCAAAGGCTTTGATTGATTGAGTTTCTATTGTTTAGTAGGTATTGATGTGTTGTGGTCTAATCATTGAAATTGAAATTCTTATAAAGAATATATGAAATTGAATTTAAGGTGTTTATTAATTGTTGAAAAAATTTATGAGGATAAGTTTAAGAATAAGATGAGATTAGGATTTGGATGAATTATGTAGTGAAGAGTTAGGTAGAAGCAATAGTGAAATTGATGAGAAATAGCATTAAGCTAGAATTTGGCTAAGTTGGTGTAGAATGGATGCACTTTGGTGTAAAATTGGGGTTTCATCCAAATGGTACAAAAGAATTTGTACTATGGCAGATTTTTAGTCCAATTTTAGAGGGTCATAACTTGGTGCTTGGAACTTGAAAATTTATGAAACTTATCTTGAAATGAAATTGGGGATATCTAGTTTAATTCCATCAAAGAATAGAGTCAAATTAAAATGAGTTTTGAAGAGAAAGTTATGACCTTTTGAATTTCAGTGGTTGAAATTGAATTCAGCAAATTATGCAGCGGTGCCTAGTTTCGTGCGTACGCACGAAGCCTATGTTCAAGATTATGCATGTTGCATACGTATGAATCATACGAAATTTTTGCGAGGCCAGTGTTTAGGTTACGCGCGTACACACGATCCCTGCATATGTACCATTCCCTGAATTTTATGAAATGTTGATTTTGAACTATTAAACCTTTCCAGCAAGCTTGTACCCCTTTGTAACCTCCATATGGAGTCTAATAACTTTAAAGGCTTTGAATATGTTGGGGTGGGTATAATTAATTTTGTTGAATCATTCCCTAATAAAGACTTGTTAAATGAGATACAAGTGTTGTGGGGATAGTGGTTCGTGCCGCCCATGGTGAGAATGGTGCTTTTGTCCCGCTCATAGATTGATGATATGTGACTATTGAGTGGCAAGGACGTCGGTTTCGTCCCTCTTGCATTGTTGATGAGGCACCAGCACTGGATAAGGATGGTGGTTTTGTCCTGCTTGTCCAGAGTTGTGGTGTGGATATGGGGAAGGTAGTAGGGCTTTTTCCCTCAATTTTATTCCCCTACATTCTCTCTAATTGCAAGGTGGAAAGACATTCTCCTTCGTTTTATATGGCACGGCCTCACCGAGGAAGGTGGTAGGACACTCTCCTTCGATTTATTCCCCCTGGTGATACCTCCAGGAGAAGGTGGTAGGGCACTCTTCCTCGATTATATTCCTCTTGGAGATGTGCAACAGAGAGATGATATTCGGGTTAGCTACCGGATGTGTTGGGTCTAACAGTATAACCGACACGTGAGCTCACGACCAGTATGATAGGCATGCATCATGTGCACTTGGTTGTAATTGTTTGGGCGTGCATAATTACTTGGTTTGCCTAATTGATAATCTGTTTAGCTGCTAATTTTGCTACTTGTCATAATTGTTCTCTATTTGTGATTGCTTTGTATTAATTATTGTTTGTGTTTGAACCATTGAAAGACTTGAGACTGAGAATAATGATGATAACTGTTGGAAATATATGAGATTAGTGGTAATTTAAATCACTCTTACCATAGCAAATTAACTCTGTACGGATTGGTTAAGACCCTAGACTTGAATTCCTACAAAGTTGGAGATTAGGATTGCCTAAAGGGTTCATATTTCCTTACGTAGTCATTATTTGGAACTGTTACCCGACTAAAAATCTTCGGGTTCTCACCTGTTGTTGTTATCATACTTTTCTGATATTGAAAACCTTTGAGATCTGCATCGGTTTATAAATTATTAAAAGTAGTTCATTGATTCAACCTCCCTTTTCAAGTCTGTTGAAAACCTTCATGGATGAATGCAAAAAACATCAATAATATAATTGAATAAAAATTAAAAGGAGAATGATCATGAATTGATAAAGAACAGCTGATCAAATTCATCTTGAAGTGTATTTGAAAGAGCTAGAATCATTATATTCTATTGTTCTCTATTTGTTGTTTGATGATAGTTTCTATGTTTTTCTTTTGTTATTGTTGCCCTGATTATACTGCTGTATTTTCGGAACTATGCCCACATCCTTTTGGAGTTTGGTGGAGTTGTAATTTTCTAAAAAAATCATGCAAAATAACATGGTCAATATAAATGTCTTGCACTTTAGTGACATAACAAAAATAATTTCGAATAATGCTACACATCAAGTTTTTTTATTGATCAAGTCCAACCAAATTGGTCTAACATAATAAAAATTAGTTATGGATAGCATTATTCTAAATCTTATTGTTTAACTTGGTTGAACTTGGTCTATAAAAGGCCTTGAATGTATAACATTACTCAATAATTTTATTGAGACGTGTCATACATCATATTTGTAATGAGATTGTTTACACATAAATCTCGTTTGATTATCTCATGCAGAATCGTTAATATCTACCTTAAATTACAAGGTTTATATTTATCCCATTTATTAAATACTTTGCTGATATTTATCCGAGTTCCGCTAGAAAACCAACTAGGATCCAGCCAACTTCTGCCAACTTTCTAATGGATTGGATTTCGAAGTCCATCTTAACAAAGCTAAGTTGATATACATGAATGTTTCTTCTACTAAGCATTATGATGTTTCTTTTTCATACTAAATAGATGTTTTTAATGTATTTTTCAAATTTTTTGTATTACAGATGTGGATATTTCTATTTTTTTAAGAATTATATATATATTTTTTTAAATCCTATAGCTGGACATTTCTTTTGTTAATCATTAGGATATTTTTGTTATATTAAATGGATTTTTTTATATATTTTTGTAATTGTTCAAAAACAGCCCGTGCTCCACCACTCTTTCTTCCTTGAACAACTCTTGAAACTGAACCAGATTGTACTTTCTGCAAAACTGTACCACCTCGACGGCATCGCAAGGTCGCTCCTCCGAGTCCTAACACGAGCTTTGTTTTATCGACTACCACAATGAACTTGTCGAAGGTGGCCTTCAGCAGGGAAGAGCGCTGCCGCGGCCTTTTACAAGGTTGAGGTCGGGTCCACCTCATTGGCACCGTCGATGACGAGATCGAGGCGAGAATTGTCGTCGAGGACAAAAAGCGAAATTCCGAGAGAACATACCTGTTCCTTAGTGCGCTTGGAGGTAGGGACGCGGATGATGTTAAAGAGTTGGCCGGTGGAGAGGAGATGACCGAGCTTGGCAATGACGAAGCGGCGGCGGAGCCGGTGCCGAGGCCAAGGACCATGCCGGACTTGACGTACTCAACGGCTTTGTCGGCGGCGAACTTCTTGAGGTCGTCTTGCGAGAGGACAGGGTTGGAGAGAGCCTAACGGTGAGGGAGAAAATCTGTGTGTGTTATTGTTAGGGTGTGCAGATTAATATGGAAGAGAAGGAAAAGGTTTTTATAGTTTTTAATTAAGTTTACTTAATCAGTTTCTAATTATTTAAATTTTGAATTTAAAAATTTAAAATTAAGTATTAATAATTATAATTAATTAAGTTGTTCAATTTTTTACTGATTACACGCTTGATTACCTATACTTTTTTTATTTTTTCTATATATCTAAATCACCTGATACGAGATTTTACTATTTTTTTTTTTTTAACAATAGGTGCTACTCAAATTTTATCTTTTATATCCTCATTTCTTTTGCTGTCCAAACAGGTATAATCGTTCATCCTTCTAATAATTTTTGTTTGAGTCACATAAGCATATGTTGATATTCTTTGTTTGTTGTCCAACATTCTATTCTATTTTGTACGATAAAATTTACCCGTGTTTTAAAGGTCATTGTCATAACATATAGCGTTATCTCTAAATTGCATTTTAAAGGTTTTTATAAAAGTAAAATATAACTTATCTTTAATAATATAAGCATATATGCAACATTAAAACACATATTTGTATAATGACTATTTCTTGAAATTTGTCAAATTCATGACGCAATTAAGTTTATCCAAAATATAATAAATTATTCCAAAATAAAACTTTGCTATAATGAAAGGTTTTTGTTTCGATTTGATTATATTGATATAACTTAATTAGCTTGTAGCTCTTAGTGCATGGAGGCGACAAAAACTAATTAAGAAATGTAAGCTATAATCATTTTGAATACAAAAATATATTAAGAAAGATTTTAAGCATGTATATATATATCAATATATATAAGCTGGCCTATGTAAACTTCTCCCAAGAGAAGAGATTGATGGCTAGATATGGTGTAACACTAGTACTTGCAATATTAATAATTGAGATGGATATTATATATTCTGCCATTAGTGTATCTAAAGACATTATTTTTTATCAACCTCGGAATCAAATATATTATATTGCAGATAGCACTGCGCTCCTGAAGTGTATTGATGATTGCAACAAACAACATATAAATGGGACCATGGGGGGTATACGTTGCATTAGAGAGTGCTATAAGAAGCATTATAAATTATTCAAACGGAAATATCTGGTAATAAAAAAAAATTAGTCAAAAATAATTATAACTTGTTTTATTTAATATTTATTAATTATTATGATAATTAATGAATGTTAAATAAAATAAATTTTGACTTTTTTTTGTCTACTTAGTACTATCAATATTAAAATTTCTCAATTATTAGTTATAGTATGTATCTATCTATTCTATCTAGTATTTTATGGTTGTTGAATACATTGTGTTTAGTTCAAATATTAATTTTTATTTTTAAAAATATAATGTCTAAAAATTACTTGGCATATAGTATTTTTATAAATATAAAATCTAATACTTTAGAATCCTGTATAATATTTTTAAGAATGAATAATTTTTTGTTTGGTTGGATTTAAATTTTTTAGTTATATTATGTAATATGTTAAAATTATTCTTACTCATTCAAATTAAAAGGTTAATAAGTAAATTTAATAAATACATGAAAAATTTACGTATAAAAATTTATTTCAAGATAAATTTAATATAATTATTTTTAAATAAAAAAAATTATTTTTGTTTCCAAAAGTATTTTTAATATCAATTTTTTAAATTTTCTTAAAAAATTAAATATAAAACTAATCGAATATTATTATTTTTTTATATTAATTTTTTTAAAATTTACAAAATTATCTCTAATGATAAATTTACTATAATATCCCTAATGATAAATTTATTATAATACTCCTAATAATAAATATATTTAATTAAAATTATTATTCTAATTTTTTTAATTTATTAAAATATCCTTAATATTAAATATATTTAATTCAAATTAACATTATCACAATTAAAGTTATTAGCACAAAATACTCACCTAAACTATAATTCATAATTCGCCTCATAATCCATAGTTAAACTTATATAAAACAAATCTCTAACAATTCTAACCACATGTATTAAAAAGTTTCACTATGATCCAAATCAAAGTTACAAATAAATCTCAAAAGTAAACAATTACTAGCACTAATAAGCATACATGCACAACTCTTGTACAAGAACACAAACACATTTACAAAATAAAATCAATGTTACGATAGACAGCTTCGTACATAAAAAAATGATCACAATTATCGAGCGTGATGTATTCTCCTCCATTAGTTTCACATTTTTTGTGCAAGTTGATTCCTTCATCTACTCCAAACATTTTTCGTCTCAATATGGTGGATTGTCCCACCATCTACTTCAAACATATTTTGATCTACTATCTCATCAATAGAATCCACAACCATCACTCTTTTAACGTGATTATGCAAAAAGCAACATGTAGTTATAACTCTTCCTTAAGTCTTAATAGGATAAAAT
Organism: Arachis hypogaea; assembly: GCF_003086295.3. Taxonomy (NCBI): domain Eukaryota; kingdom Viridiplantae; phylum Streptophyta; class Magnoliopsida; order Fabales; family Fabaceae; genus Arachis; species Arachis hypogaea. The sequence continues at coordinate 4,451,802 of NC_092036.1, read as the reverse complement.
AACATTTCCCTTAAAATTATTAAAATAATAAATAATTCTACAATAACTTTGCTCTAATGAAAAGTTTTATTTAAAAAAAAAAAAAAACTAGTAACATATAGCTCTTAATATTTGGAGGAGACACAAACTATGAGAGGAATGTCCTAGTTCTATAACCATGTTCCATATAATAATATTAGCTAAGAAAGATTCTAAGCATGTATATAAGATGGTCTATCGTAAACTTTGAATTCCAAGATAAGAAAATAATATAGATCCATGGCTACTGAAAAAATGTGATGCTTGCACTTGAAATATTGATGATTGAATTCATTATTTATTCTGCCTTTGGTGTAATTTGAAGACATTGTTCCTACACAACCTTGGAAACAACCATACATTTGATACCATATACGTTGCATTGGAAAATGCTATAAGAAGCATATGAATATTTGATATAATAATTTTTCTACTCTATATTAAAAAATTATCAATGAATATCTAACGTATTCTTCTTATATGACATTTATCACAATTGTTGAAAAGAATTTTTATTTTGTGGTAGATGATATATATAGGACTTGAGCTTGAATTACTATGCTAACGCTTCTATTATTGGTATTTGGAGAATAAATTTTATATTTTCTTTCCCACTATATTTTTCAACTCGATAGGTCAATGACTAATTTATCGCAAATCATAGTTTTATTTGAAGATTTTTTACTGGCTAATAGATTGTTAAATATACAAAATGATTAGAACTCTTACATACACTTACTTAATTAAGTGAACTAGTAAACTAACCATTATATTAATCCAAGTTGGTTGCGTTGAAGTTATATTTGAACTAATATCTCAACAAAAAATATTTATGATCTTTACTTGGATGTCATAGGTTTCAATTACTTAGGAGTTTCAGATGTTTGATTATACTTTTCATAACACAATAAGTACTATTTAAAGTTTTAAAAATTTAATGAATAGATGTAGTGAATAAAGAAGTAGCAATAATCCAACTTATAGCAATTTGATGTTTTTTTAATAAATAAATTAAAGTTTACATTTACACTTATTTTTTTTAAATTATTTATATTTTTGTATTGTATTATTTATTCAAATGTCATGACAAATAAGATACGTATACACATATTTCGTTTAATAAACGAGTATAAGTAACAATTTTGCAAACATGCATTATGTTTCTTACATATATGCTGTGACAATAAAATTAGGTTATTGGACAACTAAAAAAAGAAGTATTTATAATATATTTTGGATTGATTTAAAAAGTAAAATTCATACGATTTGTAATAATAAGAATTGTATTTATTTGAATTTATTTTTACCTTAAACTAATTTAAACTATATGTTAATATTTAATTTTTTATAAAAAATTGATAATATTTAACATTTTCGTAATAAATATTAAAGATTTTATCAAAATTAGATAAAGAGAAGGATATGTAATGTTGTCTATAAATGTGGGATTAGTTAAGATGGAATTATGGTCTATTAATTAGTTATCTTGTGTTTTAGTGTAAAAAAAAATTATAATATTTTAATATATGTGAAAAAAAATTTTCAAAACAAAAAGTGGATGCCAAATCTTGCTTACTCTCTCTCTCTCTCTCTCTCAAGTATATATAGATATAATTTATAGATAAAAATTGACAATTACAAATTTGAATTCTTTTTGTGTAAGGTATAGATTTGTCATTTTTCATTGTCCCTGCTGCTAGTTCACATAATACGACATATCTATATTACATTTTTAATGTTTTTTTATAAAAACAAAAGGTAGCTTCTCACTTCTTTGTAGCTTATACTAAGGGAAAAGTATATGCATGTTTTATCTTTAAAATTTATCAAAAATTTTATTTTAATTTTTTATCTAAAAATTTTCGATTTACATTATAAATTTATTAAAAATTTTTAAAAAATTAACTGTCAGAAGTATATTTGATACAAATCGAATATTTTTAAAATAAAACTAAAACAAAATAAATTTAAAGATATTTTTTTAAATTTTTAACAAATTTTAGAGACAAAAAATATATTTTACTCTGTATTTAATATTAAACATTATCTGTCTATCAATCATACAAGTTCTTATACAAAATTAAAAAAACATTTTTGTATAATGACTTTTTTTTAATTTGTCAAAATCAAGAGGCAATTAAGTTTAATCAAAATAATAAATTATTTATTCTAAAATAACACTTGGCCATAATGAGAAGATTTTTTGTGTTGTTTATATTGGTGACTTGTAGCTCTTAGGTAGCGTTTGTTTTGCAGTACTGGGACAGAGACTGAGACACAGTATCATGTTTGTTGGCTCAGAGACTGGTACTAAAGTTTCTGTCTCTGTCCCCAAAATTTCAGTATTTTAGTGCCTCCAAAATGTAAGGACACAGGGGACTGATATTTTTAGAAACAAAGACTGAAACTTTAATAACATTTTATACCTAAAATACTCTCATTTTAATTAATTAATTCCAATTTTATCCTTTGTGTAAATTAAATTAGAGTTTTATTCTTGTTTCAATTTTTGTCTCTCACTTGGCACCAAACAGAATACTAAAACTTATTTCAGTCTCTGTCTCTTAGTTTCTGTCTCTCAGTCTCAGTCTTTCAGTATCTGTCTCTCCACCAAAAGCTATCTTAGTGTAAGGAGGGGACACAAACTAATTAATTAAGAATGGAATGTCCTAATCCTATACGTATATAATCATGTTTTCATATAAATAAATTTTAAGAAGGATTCTAAGCATGTATATAAAAGCTTGCCTATATAAAAGGGCACGAGAATGAACGAACGTTGCGTGAAAGAGTGCTATATATGGTAAAGCCTATTAGTAAGTTATGGTGATTTTTTATTAATTAAAAAACGGTCGTTCCTTATGGCTTAGCTTCTAGCAATTCTAATATCAAATATATTTAGAAGACAATAAAAATGGAATTTAGATCTTTTAAATTTTGAATTTTTACTTTAAAGAATAAAGTGTGATTTTTTATTTTTGAATTTTTTTTTATATATTTTTTTTAGTTTCATCTATGAAATAAAGGGTAAGAGATCATATTTTATTTTCTAAAATAAAATTCAAAATTTAAAAAATTCAAATCTATAAAAATGAATACAAAATAGTTTAAATTTTTTATTTTGTATTTATTGATTTTTTTTTTTTTGTCAGTGAATTGGACAACCTCAATCCTAAGTACTCCATTGATTATTGTTAAAATGCATTTGTCAAAACATTTAGAAGACAATAAAAATGGGTACAAAATGCATTTGTCAGCATTCTTGTTGATTTTGTCAAGTAACACCACAATGGGTTGATTATTCTTTTTGTTTGGGTTTTATTAATGAAGAGTGATTTGGGCCTGTAACACTAGATAATTTATCAAAACACTTTTGAGCTATTAATCTAATTAAAATTATGTTTCTCATCATCAAAAATATTATTATTTTTTATTAAACTCAATAGTATGTTAGTGTTTATATATTGATATACTAAAATATATATATAATTCGTAGAGAGTAAAATGGTGGTTAGAAAGCTAATTGAATCCGCTATATATATGGTATATTGGTATTAAATTGAATAATCATGCTAAATATATACTAAAATTAGTTATTAGTTAGTATAGAATATACATTAAAATATAAAATATATATAAAAAAGTTAATTTATATTTGTATTTGTATATAAATATATAGTGACTGATTTTAGTAATTAATTTTAATGTATAAATAATATTTTTATAAGTAAAATATCATTTTTCTGTTTTTCCATACTAACATTATATTACACATGGCAAAAGCCTATATCCATGTTATGTTGTCGATGTTTTAATAATCAAGCAAGATAGGTTTGCACTCCCTCACGTCCAAAATATAATATTTAGCACTTTTTAAAAGTCAATATTTCATATAAGTTTGTTATACAAATTAAATAGCATTATTATTGGACAATGATAGTCTTTCAAGTTTCAACATTCGTCGAATTCAAAAGACAATTAATTACCTAACCAAAATAATAAACGACTCTAAATTAACACTTTCCTACGTGTGTATATATATGAACTAAACATGCAAAAAACCTAGTCTACAATAAATGAGAGAAAGATCGAGCCATGACTAGAAAAGGTGTAGTATTTTCACTTTGCATATTGATGATAATTGTGGCGGTTATCTATTCTTGCGTTGGTGAAGTTGATCATGATATTATTCCTCTTGCATCTTGGTCTGATGAGTATATAAAATGTGTCGAGAAATGCGAGAGACTCTATGGCGGTAGGGATTTTCTCATGGTCATCCGATGCATTGGAAAATGCATGAATTGAAGCATGGCTATTAGTACTTTAGTCTTTTGTAATAATTTACAATTTTCTAGAGATCAATAAAGAACAATGCTAGGGACCAATAATTTTGTGATTTATAGACATCAAATAATCATTAATGATGATTTTAATAGTGTGAGATTGGTGTAAGATTTTATTCAATGACTCACTTTTTTTTTTACTGGTTACATGCTGGTTAGAATTTAACAAAGTTACTGTCCATAGACTTTTCCATCAATATATAGAATGTAGATCCGGTGGGCAAAAGCGAATTTCTCCTTCTAAACTCTTGTCTCAAGCTCTAATAATGGAGCAATTTTTAGCTGTTATTTAGTTTTAGATTTCAATTGGGGTATTTCTGTCTTTTGCCTCTTTTCAGTTTTGTTGCTCTTATGTCTCTTGGTTTGTTCGAGAATTCTAGTTTTTAACCCAAGCTACAAGAAATTACGGAATTAGCGATGAATTTAATGACTAATTTGAATGGTCACTAAAATTTTATTTATTAAATTAAAAAATAACAATTAATTTTTAATGACTGATTTAGTCACTAACTAATTTTTGTCTTAAAAAAATTAATCGATCACAAAATATATTATTATTAGTAACCGATTTTGTTTATGGTTAAAATCGATCATTATTCCAAAAAAAAATTGTAGTGCTAGTATGACTTTTAAAGTTTAATTTCTTATGTAACCTCTTTTAGTTGAATAAATCAAATTTATCTTTAATTTGGAAAGGAAAAAAAATAATACATATGAAATATAAATTTATACTAAATATTCAAATTATTCTCCAAAAATTTTTAGATAGGACATTTTGCTCTCTTATCAGTTTTTATTCTTTAAAAGTCTTTAAAAATTATTACTCTCATTAAATATATTGGTCCTTTTATGGTTTTGTAACAGACTAATTTACTTCGTAAAGATGTTTTTTAATCTAATTGTCTTATAATAAATTTTTTGGAAATGATCCATCTAACATACATATTAGAAATTTGATTTAAAATGCTGAACAACTTTATTATATTGCATCTACGCCCAAGCCTTAGTTTTTAAAGTGTATCAAGGGATGCAAGAGACTACGGTGATTGTTCTTTCATGGCCTTAAGATGCATTGGAAAATGCCTTAAGAAGCATGCCTACTTGGCTAATACTTGAGGTCTTTTGAATTTTATAATTTGATAAATACTATGATGCCTAAAAAATAGTGTCTATTTATAAAAAAAAAATAAAAATAATATTTAATTTAAAAATATAAAAATAAATAATTTTAAAAAAATTAAAATTTACTACAAAAAAATAATTAAACAAAATTTAGACACCCCATAAATACTAGAATTGACCTTTTTCAAGCAAAAGCGAATTTCTCCTTTTTCAAGCCTTGTCTCAACTCTCAAGTTCTAATGGATGAAATTTTAGTTGTTATTTGGTTCTAGATTTCAAGTGTTTTTTTTTTTTTTGTTTCTATTTCTTTTCATATAGTCTCTTATATTTCTTCTTAAGTTGTTTATGTAATCTTTTTTAGTTAGACATTTTGTCTTTCACTGTTAAATTTTTATTCTCTAAAAATATTTGATAATTATTTCTGTTAGTTTGATTGATTCTTCTTTTATTTTAAAAATGACTAATTTATCTTATAATAATACTTTTTAGACTTAATTATCTTATAATAAAATATATTAAAAAATAATTTTATCTAATACATAATAATTATTTGATTTAAAGTGACAAAAAGACTAATCTATTTAACAAAAATAATTTTTAAAACATAAAAATTTGTTAAAAACAAAAGCATATAATATTACACATAACACAAATGTCTAAAATTGAAGAAACTTAAGCAAATATTGCTACTCATCATCAGAATAAATTCCTAATAATTTATGAAATCAATACTTAAAAAGTTTATTTTAGCTTTGATTTTTCTAAAATTCCACTAGATGTTCTACGTGGTTTTCGATGCTTTATGATTCAAGCTTGAATTATAGTTGCTGTGTTCGAAGACAAAATATAGGTTTCATAAGCTTTTTAAATTGAACAAAAATGAAAAAACCCAAGATGAATTTCCTCTGACAAAATTATTTGAATCTTAAAAAATCATTAAGAATTTTCAAATTATCTTCTATTCTAACCTAACCTAACTCCAATTCTAATAGTCCACCATCACCACCATCTCAATTTTCCTTCAGACGTATTGATTCAGGTTTGCATTGAGTTGGAAAAATATTTGATAAGAAACCTCATCAAGCAATTGCCATCTGAATCTCATGTGTCTCTGTTTTGAGCCCTCAAACTCGGTAAAGAAAATGGGAAGCACCGCCAATGAGGTTATAAGAAAGTAGTAGTGGCGGTGGCAATCGATTCCAAATTAAAGAGAATTAGTATTTTTGTTCGTAATAATATTATGGAAATATAAAATTTTTAAATTTATGGTTCATTTTGTTTTGATAGTATAGATTATGCATGGTACAAAAGATTTATAAAATCAAATTATTTTAAAAAAAAATGTCGTAAGTTGACAAAAATTATGGTCCACTTTGTTCTTACCAAGGTCTCTCTTTATATAAAAAATCAAATATCAAAATTTTTAGTTATTATTTTTATATGAAAAAGTCTAATTTTTATTTGAATTATATTATTTTATTAATTTTATTTTCTGTGGAACAAAAAAATAGAAAAAATAGAAAATAAAAGAAAAGAGAGAAAAAGAAAAAGATGAAGAATAAGAGTCAGAGTAAGAGTTTGTTAATTTTTGAAGAAAAAAAATTATTTTAATTACAATAAAAAATATCAGATGACATATTTTGATTTGTCAAATTATTAATATAAAATACAAATTATATATAGAGTGAAAATGATAGAGAAAAATAAAAAAATGAAGAAAGGTAGATGGAAGAATTTTGGAGAAAAATATTTTATCTCAATTTTAATAAGAGAGTGTCATGTGACACATTTAATTATTAAATTAGATAGTAATATATGATACATAATATAGGTATATTTCAATTTCAATTTCAATTTTAATATTTTAATTTTAATTTCTATGCAATTAAAGAATGTCATGTTGCACATTTTGATTGTTAAATTAGTAATTAGTCATTGATATTGATAATGATATATAAAATAGATAGAGTGGTTGAAGGAATGAGAGAGTTAAATAAAGGAAGAAGGAGGAGGGGAGAACTCTTTAATTTTGAAGGAAAATATTTGATTTCAATTGTAATGAAGGCGTGACATGTGGCATATTTTAGGTGTAAAATTAATATGGAGGAGGAAAAAATTCTCCTTAATTTTAGAAAAAAAAATTTAATTTTAATTATAATAAAAGAGTTTTTTTAAGATTTACATAGTTTTGTCAAAAAAAATATTTTTTATGAGTATAAAATTAGGTTTTTAATTTTTAGAATAAATTTACCAATGTTCTAAATATTTATGAATAAAAATAGTAATTTATCCTGAGCACTTTGATTGGAGCTTTCATCATTCACTTTTAGTATTTAACATTAACGGATATTATTTTTCTTTGGATTAATGGTCAAATTTATTTTTAATGGATGAGTAATTTTTTGAAATTGTTTCTGAAAAATTATATCAATTAATTAGTCTTTTAAAAATTACAAAATAATTATTTTTGTTTTTCTATCACTTTATTAATAATTTTCGTCAACTATTAATAATAATATAGAATATTAATTGATAATATATATAATACCTAATATGTCTAATGTTAAATATATTTATCAAAATCTATTAATTTAGTCACCCTTTTCAGTTACACAAATCCTAATTTTAATATAATTTAACAGCTAAATTAATAAATTTTTATAAACGTATTTATTTAGTATCCAATTGAACATATTAAGTATAACAATATATATTGTCAATTAACATTTTACATCATATATCATTAAAAAAATTGTTAATAAAACAAAAAATAAAAATAATTAATTTATAATCTTTAAAAGACTAATTTAATTGATAAAAAATTTTAAAAATGAAGTTAAAAAACTGCTCATCTTTCCAAAAATTAATTTTACCATGAACGATATATGATAAGCTTCAATTATATATAAAAACATACCTTTTATAAACAACAGTAGCTACATGTTCCTAAAGGCTCGTCCCAATCAAAATTGAATTACATACAATTGTTATGACTCTTAAAAATCAGTTTATAATTTATTGAGGTTTTCGTATTATATATATACAACAATAATAACAAAGTTTTATTCACTAAGTGGGATCGGCTACATGAATCAAACAATGTTATTGTGTTCTATTATGTATCATGTCTACAGAGAGACCGTTTATATGTAGATCTCGTTTGACCACTTTATGGATGGTCTTCTTAGGTCTTCCTCTACCTTTCGTCCCTTATCCATCTTCCATCTCATCCACCCTCCTGACTGGATGTTCTATCGGTCTTCTTCTCACATGTCCAAACCACTTGAGACGCGATTCAACCACCTTTTCTACAATGGGTGCTACTCCAACTCTCTCCCTTATATCTTCGTTCCTTATTTTATCCAATAGCGTATGACCACTCATCCATCTCAACATCTTCATCTCTGCCACACTCAACTTATGTTCGTGCTCCCCTTTAGCCGCCCAACACTCCGTACTATAAAGCATAGCCGGTCTTATAGCGGTGCGATAGAATTTATCTTTAAGTTTTAAAATAATTTTTTTATCGCATATAAAATCAGATGCACTCTGCCATTTTGACTAACTTGCTTGGATCCTATGATTTATATCCTGTTTAATCTATCTATTATCCTGTATGATGCACCCAAGATACTTAAAACTTTTAACTTTTCGTATTATTTATATAAATGAATGAATTTTTTAATAAATTTATCTTTTTAAAAAATAATTTTCAATACTAAATATTATATATAATTTTTGTGTTTTAAAAACTTAATCACTCATATAAAATATATATTAAAATATAAAATATATATTAAATAATATATATATTTATATATAAATATATAATAATTAATTTAGTGACTGAATTTTTATGTGCTATAATTTTTTTTAAATTCCATTAAAACTATTGAAAGAAATTTTTCATATTATTTGAAAGCTAATAAGATTCTGGTTCTTTCATCCGTGAAGAATAAAGATACATACGTTCCACTTTATATATGATCAAAATATCTTTCTTTCTTTTTATTTATTCTTGCTAGTTATTACCATTACACCTGCATTTTCAAATCGATGTTAATATCAAATTTTTTTCTTAAACCAATATTTATATTTTTTATTTAGTATTTCTAATGTATGTGCAATATTTCAATATATTGTATAAGTTCTCAAAATTAATTATAATTATTATATATAATATAATAAAGAAGTGAATGACCATTATTATTACTACTCCAAATTCATCGTATTCAAGAGGCAATCAAGCTTTATAAAATATAAAATATTCCAAAACAACTCTGTGCTACAATGAGAATATTCTTGTTTTCTTTACTTTGGTAATTTACAACTCTTAATAAAAGGAAGAGACACAAACTAATTACGCAGGAATTCAAATATCTCAGTTATAAAACCTGGCATGCATGGTCTATCCTAGTTATATGCATATGCAGCCGTAAAAAGTGAAAAATAGTTTAAATAAAACCTTACAAAAATGACGTAAAAAAATGTGAAACATGCACTAGCTTACTAGTATTGATGATTGGAGCAATTATTTTTGTTACCTCTGCTGATTCCCATGAAATTATTCCAAAATGGCATTCGAAAAATGTGATCAATGCAAGTATTATCAAGGCCGTCGTTGTTAATTACCTACCTTATTAACGGTAAGTAACTAAGTTATTATAAATCTATCTGAATTTTTTGTAAGTTTTTATTCGTGTTTGTTATAGTTGACAGTGTAATTAAGGCGGTCAAGTTCACAAATATACATAAATACATTAAGGCCTTATAAATTCGGTATATTCGATTCGTAAACTCGTAAGAGTTTGTTTTTTAGAAAGAGTTATGCTAGTTAATTAATGACTTTTTTAAATAACATGAATAACCACTAATAAAATAAAAACACACTACATTTTTAAATTACTTATCTAAATCTTAATATTAAAATAACCATCCGCACACCTAGTGAAATAAACATTCGGTATATCTATTATTCACATTATTTACCAATGTTATCAGTTACCTATATTTTTTCTTTTAAAAAACGATTAAAGTAAGAACTTCTCTAGGTAACCAACACTCAATTAACCAACTATTAGTTAACTTGTCATTAATTAGTAATTCTGATTTTTTAAATTATTATTAATTAGTAATTATTTAAATTTTATTTTTTTTACATATAAAATTAATAAGTATTATTTTATAATTGACTAATTAGGAGTTGTTTAACTATATTTTTTTCTAAAAACATATATAATTAATTATAACAAAATAAATTGATGATAAGATGAAATTATGTCCACTAACTCATTAGTAATATTCTAATTAAACAACTAAAAGACATCAAATACGAAAATACATATTAAAAAAATAAAAAAATTGAATAAGTCATAATTATACGATACTATGTACAAATTAAATATATTAGGTCTAAATATTATACATTTAATTCTAAAAGCTTAATTAGAAGTATTTCTTATGAAATTACGTATTTTAATACTTAAGAGATTCAAATTGTTAAACTAGTAAACATGCGAGTTTATCTAACTTTGTGCGAACTTCTTTGAGTTTTGTTCATTATGGGTTAATATGTGAATTGAATCAAGAATTTAAATTGATTCCTAACTGGCAGTGCAACATTGTTCATCGTATATATGAGTTCATCGTGACCTTTATTGACGCTGGGACGTCGCTTGGGCCATCAATTTTGGCGAAGTTAACAACCCCACTATGGTAAAAATAGCCAAGAACTTATCTTGGTTAGCTAAGCCAAGAATGTACTTCTTATTCTCAAAAAGCCTAGAGAAAAATAAGCACACAGCTTATTTCAATATATAACTCAATCAATTCAACTCTGATGAATAAAATGGATACATACGCATATTTATACTAGTAGGGAATGGGAAGCCTTCATGACTCGGACGATGTGGGACTAACTCATAACACAATATAATAGTATATGCTAAACTAGACTACTTTAATTAATATTTCTAATAACCTAATAGATGCTCCTGCATCATTCTTTCTGGGTTGGAAAGGGCTCGTGCATCATTCTCCCTGAGTTGAAAAAGGCTGATCTTGTATTGGCGAAAGATTCCATTAGGGAGTGCATTTGAAAGATGTGAAAAGGCATAGCTCAACTTGATTCTTTTGACCATCTACATGTTGTAACGGAGTTAATACGATCTTCTTGCCATCTTTGATAAAGGAGTATGTATTTTTAAAACCATCATGAATAGCTCGACGATCATATTGCCAAGGACGTCCTAACAGTAAATGACACGCGTCCATCGGAATAACGTCACACCATACTTTATCCTTGTATTTGCTTCCCATTGAAAATTGGACACAACATCGCCTTGTTACTTTAACTTCATTCTCCTTTTTTAACCAATGCAACTTGTAAGGATGAGGATGTAACTCGGTTGGAAGCTTCAATTTCTCTACCATATAATTTGAAACAATATTTTTACAACTTCCGCTATCTATGATGACCTTGCAAACCTTCTCTTCAACAGTGCATCTTGTGTGAAAGATGTTGTGGCGTCGCCAACTCTCTTCTTCTATTACTCTCGCAGTATTTAAGTTTCGACAAACTACTAAAGCTTTTCCATAATCGGGTGGAACTTCTTCGATAGCATAGTCAACCCCACCTTCTTCCTCTTGCTCCTAAATTGGTTCTTCATTAACCTTTTCCTCGACAAGAGTGATAACCCTTCAGTTTAGACAATCAGCAGCAACATGTCCAAAACCTTGACATTTGAAGCATTTCCTACCTGATGATCCACGCTCCTTGTTGCCTTTAAAAAATCCTGTCTTCACTTCTTGTTGAACATCAAGGATGACTTCTTTGTTCTTCGGCGATTGAATGTTATTCCTTTGTGTTCTTTCTTTTCAATCTTTAATAACAGCCTAATGACATCATCCAAGGTCCAATATGGTTGTAGCTGAACGACATCAGAAATTTCTGTGTTCAGTCCTCCAAAATAACGAGAAATTGTTTGTTCTTCAGGCTCTTGAATGTCACACTTCATAAGCAACTCTTCGAAGTCCATTGTATATTCTTCCACAGATAACGACTTTTACCTTAAATTATGAAATTTGATGAAGGTGTCTTGCCTGTAATGTTCAGGAAGGAACTTGCGATTGAGCTCACGACGTATTTTATCCCATGTCTTGATCTTTCTTCTTCCTTCTCTTTCTCGCTGACGCTTGAGATTCTCCCACCAAACTGATGCATGCTTCTTCAACTTGATTGCTACAAGCTTCACGCGCTTGTCATCTGGAATGTCTTTTAACTCGAACACTCTTTCCACTGTGCAAAGTCAGTCGATGAAATCACATCTGGTTGGAGTCTCCCTTCAAACTCAGGAACATCAATTTTGATTCCTAAGTCTTTAACTTTGTGAGTCATGTTGTGTCGTGCTCTTCGTGTGGACAAATCTTCAGACGAAGAAGAATAATGAAATAGATTTGTATTATCTTCTTCACTAGAAGAACTGTCATCACTCTGCCTGTCATAATTATTTTGAGCAGCTTCATGTTTTGCAATTTGCTCTTGCAACTCCTTAACTTGACAGCGTAACTCCTCCATTTCAATCTCTTGAGTAGTTCTACGCTTCGGAACCATCTTTTACTACTATACAATGAGACTGATGCTTAGATGTTGATGTTGTGATGATAATGAGAATCACAATGATGATAATGATGGAAATGAACGAAGATAATCACCAACAGAAATGCCACCAAAAGAATAGAAAAGAACGATATTACCCAGAACTTCACAGCAGACAATCCGTACTGATGACAACTCGTATCAACAGCGAGCGAACCGAACTAAAGACCGTACCCACGAACCAAATAAAATTTTACTAAAGTAAGGTGAAGGCCACGAGGACCGACCTTGCTCTGATACCAAACTGACGCCGGGATGTCGCTTGGGCCACCAATGTTGGCGAGGTTAACAACTCCACTATGGTGAAAGGGCCACCAATCTTGGCGAGGTTAACAACCCCACTATGGTGAAAGTAGCCAAGAACCCACCTTGGTTGGCTAAACCAATGATGCACCTCTTACTCTCAAAGAGCTTAGAGAAAAATAAGCACATAGCTTATTTCAATATATAACTCAATCAATTCAACTCTGATGAATAAAGGAGGTACATATACATATTTATACTAGTAGGGGAAGGAGAGCCTTCATGACTCAGGCGATGTGGAACTAACTCATAACACAATATAATAATATATACTAAATTAGACTATTTTAATTAATATTTTTAATAACCTAATAGATACTCCTGCATCATTTATACATTGAACAAGTTCATTAGGCCACGATTAGTTGGTGGTGTAAGATTATTTCTTGCATGGGGCCTAACCTTTGATTCAATAAAATTGTTAAACTAGTCTTAATTTGGGAAGCAAGATTGTTAGTCACATGAATTCATGCTTTAGATTGAACAAAATTACTTGTCAAGTCTTAGTCATATAGGAAATTATTGCTAATTAATTTATGACTAATACCCAAATCAATATTTAAGGAATTTTTTGTTGGACACTATAATGTATGAAATATGATATAATCTGATGAGATATGCAGACACACAAATTTTAATTTTTTACAAGATATGGGATATAATATACATATAAAATATAAAGTATTTTTTTACATAAATTATAATGATATTTTAATATTTTATTATATTAAAATATATATTAATTTTTTAATTATTTTAATATTTTTAATTAATAATATATATTATTTTTAAATTTATTTCAAAAATATATGTTAAAAATAAAATTAAATATCTTTAACCCATACTAATATTTAAATATATCTAAACATATCTAAACATGTTTGAAGAATAATGAAACTATTTCAACATTCGTCCAATTCAAACAATCAAATTTATCCAAAATAATAAACGATTCTAATTAACACTTTCCTTGGAAGTTTTGTTAATTGATTACATTGATAACTAGTAGCTCTTAGTGTATATATGGAGGGGACGTGAACTAAACATGTATAAAAGCTAGTCCATAGATAAAAGGGGGAGAGAGAGAGAGAGGCATGGCTAGTAAATGTTTAATATGTTCACTTGGCATATTGATACTTGGATTGGCTATTATCTATTCTATTGTTGTGGATGAACTTGATCAAGATATTATTATTCCTCCACAACCTTCGACTCCATCTTATTATATTATTGCATCTTCGCCTAAGCTTTCAAGATGTATCGAAGATTGCAAGAGACGCTATGTTGAGCATTCTCTCTCCTTCTCAAGATGCTATGCAAATTGCCGTATCAAGCATGGCTAGTACTTTAGTCTTTTCTTTACAATTTTCAAGAGATCAATAAATTTAGAATATATGTTCAAGTAGGTTTTCTGTTTTTATTTCTTAAGTTAGTATTTTTGCCTTTTCTATTATATTGTTTTTTTAGTTTTGTAATGTGTCGCCTTCTTCTCATATAGTCTCTTCTTATGCTTCAGTGCTTCTCGTTTTGTTGAGGAATTTCATATTTCAACTTGGTATATATGACTTTAAAGTTGCTTATTGTTGGGACAACTGTGAAGAGCTCTCGACCATCAGAGAGATTTTAGAGAGGAATCAAGTGAAAGAACATAAGATGTGAAAACAGTATATCCAACTCAAAACTTGTATATTCTCTCACTTGATTCATTTCTGAAATTTCTCCGGTGATCGAGAGCTCTCCACGGTTGGCCCAACAAATGGTATCAGAGCCGATAGTTATGGTTTTAAAAGGTATTCAAGGTGAAGTATCGAAAGTCTTCCCGACAAAGGTGGTCCGGACGGCGTGTTTTACGGTATTTTGCGATGGTGTGATGGACGAATACTCGTGGTGGAGGAGCTAGAAAGAGGAGGAGTTGATGCTTGAGGTAGAACCTCACATTTGAGGGAGAGATTGTTAATGTTGCAAGTGTGAGGAGTGCATGAAGTTAGTCTCATATCAAATTAAGGAAAACAAGGAAGAGTGAGGAGTTTATAAGATGAGAGACTCATTAACTTAACACCTTAAAATTTTAAGTTGAATGTGGTTTCTTCTCTTCTTATGTTTTCTCACTTTATTTCTCTTTTATTTGGATTTGGATGAATCATATCTATATTTAAAAAAAAAATCTGTATATGAAGAATTAATTTAGAGTAAAATCCGAATTATTTATAAAAAAAAATTTAAAATTTTAACATTTTGTTTTACTCTCTAATAAATCTTTATTCTCTAAAAGTCTTTAATAGCTATTTTTGTTAAACTTACTGGTAGTTCTAGTATTTTAAGGATAAGTAGTTTATCTTATAATAATATTTTTTTAATTTAATTCTCTCATAATAAAATTTATTACAAAATAATTTTGCCCAATACATATATTAAGAATTTGATTTAAAGCAAAAAGAAACTAATCTATTTAACAAGAGTAATTTTTTAAAAATATTTAGAGAATAAAAATTTATTAAGAATAAAATTGTATAATAATATTATGCACAACACAAAATGTCTAAAATTGAAGAAACTTAGGCAAATCTTGATGCTCAGAAGAAATCCCTAATAATTTAAGAAATCAATACTTAAAAAGTTTATTTTAGCTTTGAGTTTTCTAAAAACTCCACTAGATATTATACTTGGTTTTTTATGCTTTATGAGATTCAAGCTTGAATTATTATACAATTAGTATTAAGAGAGAATAAGATCTCTCTTCCTCAATAGTTGTGTTCGAATACAAAATATAGCTTTTATAAGCTTTTTCAATTGATATTTAAACTAATCCCCCAACAAAAATGGAAAAAAATTTAAGCACTTTGATTGGAATAGGACGGTATTCCCATCACTCATTTTAATTTTAGTATTTTAATGTTATCGGTTACTATTTTTTTCTTTCATGTCATATGCTGAGTTTCAACTTTCAATTGATTTATATACAATTGTTATGATCCTTAAATTCAGTTTTTTTTTTAGGTTTTCATGTTAAATGAATTTTTTAATAATTTATTTTTTAAAAAAATAATTTTCAAATACTAAATATTGTGTAAAGTTTGGTGTGTGTGTGTAAGCTAATTGTCAAGAATTAATTAAAACTAATTTTTTTGCATGCACAAAAAACATATAAATTAGACCAACCATGTTATTAGTAACCAATATTTTATATTTAGTATTGTTTAATGTGCAATATATCTGAATATGTTCGTTGTATAAGTTCTCAAAATTAAATCATATATATCTAAGAAGTTAATGACCGTTACTACTCCAAATTCATCATATTCAAGAGGCAATTATTCTTTATCAAATATAAAGTATTCCAAAACAACTCTTTGCGATACAATAATAATAATATTTTCGTTTTCTTTATTTTGGTAATTTACAACTCTTAATAAAAAGAAGAGACACGAAATTCAAATATCTCAATTATAAAATCTGGCCTGGTTTAACCTAAATGCAGTCCTAAAAAGTGAAAAATAAAGTTAATAAACTAAATCTTTAAAAAAATTTAACTAATATGTGTTTTAATGATATATACATGACAAATTTATTATTAATAAAAAATAAAAAAATTATTTAATAAATATAAAATAAATTTATTAAAAATTAAATTTTTGTATTTTTAATAAAAAATTTTCAATTTATAATTTTAACATATGTTTTTAAGGCATAAAATAGATATGTCCTTAAAAACAAAGAACTAAAAATAATGTAAAACATGTTTTAATAGTTAAGAGTGTTTAAAACCGAACCAATTCGAACAAAATCAATCAACTAAATAAAAAAATTAATAATCGAACAAATCAAAAATTGAAAAAATCGAAAAAAAATTAAATTTTACAGTTTTTTGCAGTTTAATTTGGTTTTCGATTTTAAAAACAAACGAACCGAATCGAACCGATGTTACTAAAAACCCTACTATAAAAACTCTATTAATAATAGTATTGATGATTGGAGCAATTATTTATGCTACCTACCGATTCCGATGAAGTTATTCCAAAACGCGCAATTCAAATAATCCTGCAGGGGTCAAGAAATGTGATTTGAGATGTGATCCATGGAAATATGAAATATCAACTATCAAGGCCGTCGTTAACGGCAAGTAACTAAGTTATTATAAATATCTTTCAATATTTGTGACTTTTTTAGTTTTCATATTATGTTAGATAAATGTTTTATGTGACGACGAATTATTTGAGGCTTGCTACACATACAAGTCTTTTTGACTTACAAGTTTTACAAGTTACTATACATTAGAGTCTTTTAATGCGTTATTCAGTTTCCAAAGCACTACACTCACCGTGGATTATGAACGACTCCTCTTCTTCTTCCTCCTCTTCTTCTTCTTCTTCACTCACCGTGGATTATGAACGACTCCTCTTCCTTTTCCTCTTCCTCTTCTTCTTCTTCCTCTTCTTCCTCTTCCTCTTCCTCCATGTATTTCTTCGTTATTCTCTTTGCCTTTTCATTAATTGTTTTACTTGCGTTTATTACTGGTATTCTTGCTTCCTTTTTTTTCGATTTTCATGGTTTCTGAAATCAAGCTTTGAAATCGTTTTGAAGATAATGGAACTTCAGAAATACACCCAAACGATTACAGAAATACACCCAAACGATTATAGAAATACACCCAAACGATATTTCTTCGTTATTCTCTTTGCCTTTTCATTAGTTGTTTTACTTGCGTTTATTACTGGTATTCTTGCTTCTTTTTTTTGTTTTCATGGTTTCTGAAATCAATCTTTGAAATTGTTTTGAAAATAATGGAACTTCAGAAATACATCCAAACGATTACAGAAATACACCCAAACGATTACAGAAATACACCCAAACGATATTTCTTTGTTATTCTCTTTGCCTTTTCATTAGTTGTTTTACTTGCGTTTATTACTGGTATTCTTTCTTCTTTTTTTTCGATTTTCATGGTTTCTAAAATCAAGTTTTGAAATCGTTTTGAAAATAATAGAACTTCAGAAATACACCAAAACGATTACAGAAATACACCTAAACGATTACAGAAATACACCCAAAGGACACCTTATGCATAATTTAGAACTCTTTCTCTTTCTCCTCCTCATCTTCTGCTGCTTCTTCTTCTTCAAAAACGATTTCAGAGCTTGATATCAAAAAATAATAGAAATCAAGAATAACGAAAAAAACAAAGAGAAAAGCACGTAAATGAAGAAGGAGAGAGAGAAGGCAAAAAACGAAAGAAAAGAAGAAAAAGAAGAGGAGGAAGAGGAAGAAGAATGTGTAGCAAGAAGAAGAAGAAGACGGTGCAGTGAAATTGTGCAGTAACGGTTGAAGAAGGAGAAAGAGAAAGAAAGAAACGAAAGAAAAGAAGAAGAAGAGGAAGAGGAAGAAGAACGTACAGTAACATTCAAGCGCGTTAATATAATAACTTGTAAAGACTTGTATAAAAAAATGTTTGTATAGGGAGAATTTCTCATATAGACCAAAGTATTCACTTAATTATATGACATTAAAGACGTACAATTATATAAGAGAAATTAAATTTAAGCAAACTATTCTACTTACAAGTAGACCCTAAAAATATATGAAATAAATCTTTTAAAAGATTATCTTATTAATTTTTTTTATTTGTTATTTTTTTTATTTTATTACACCAGATATTATTATACTTGGATTAACATGTCTAAACTATTTAACATAGTTATTTATGTTAATTAATCCTGCATATTTATTTAGTTATAATTAATTAGATGAGCTCAAAATAGTTAGTTAGAGTTTTTATAGTTTGCAAATTAAAAGTTAGCTGGCTTGGATAATATAACAAGCCATCTCTTATATATAACTCAGATTTATTTCTTATAGCTTGAAAAAGTATATATGAAATAGATTAATAAATATTTTTAATTGTGTATATTTTTTATTTTAAAAGTAATTTTAACTTGAAAAAGTGAAAGATAGATGGATTAAACCATTATTGGTCAAGTGTAAAACGAGGAAAAACGAATGTTGAAATAATCTCTTATAGAACTAAAATTTATAGTTGTATTATCAATCCAATAAAAAAGACTAAGACTCATCATGTTGTTGAGTCCAAATTTGTGTACTTTTAAGATCAGAATGATGTGTTATTATGGGAGATTCGCGTGTGCCTGGATGCTAATTTAGCCGAATATATTCCATATCTTATTAATAGATTCACATGGTTTATTTTATGCAAAACAAATTCCAATTTCATTAAAATATCTTGTTTGTATCCAAATATTATTATTATTATTATTATTATTATTATTATTATTAAAATACCTACTAATATATACTGGTTTATATAATTCGAGTTTGAGCTTTGAAATGCTGTGTTACTACCATGAATGTGTTGTAATAGTTATATATATGAGATCTAACTTTTTATTTATTACAGGTTTGTTAGAGTTGAAAACTAAATAAACCTTCCAAATATGAATGGAAGAAGATTTGAGCACTCTGATTATATCCAGAAGTGATTTGTGTTTCAATACTTTTGCTTATGATATTTAGTTCAACAAGATTATTTTTATTCATTCTAATTGTTAAATGTTGTAGCATAAATTTTGGAGGACTAAGTCTTAAGACTAAGTGTAGATTCATTCCATTTTGGAGCAAAAGAACTAGCTAGGACCAACATTACAAGTATAGGGAAGAACATTAGAAACAGATAGAGGAACTCTAAAATGATTAAAAGCATATATTAGGTATACCTGAACATATAAGATTGACGAACCATGAGAAAGAAAATGTATACCTGACTAATTTATTTTCATTTTTTTTATTCAAAAAATTTGACAAAAAATATAACAATAAAAAATATAATTATAAAAAATTAAGAACAATAATAAAAAATAAAAAATAATTTTATTTATGTGTCTCATACCTATAAACAAATACATCCTAATTGGCTGTGATATAAATTAGTGACATGACTATCACCATGCTTAAACTAGAGCTTGATAAATTATTATAAATTTGAGCATTTTTTATACCTCCAGAATTTTCATCTTATATAAAAGTCTCAACAGTAGACATACTATATACTTAGGCATTTCTACCACACTTTTGAGAATAAGGAAGGAATACCTCATCACTCAGACATAAAAAGACGGACAATGTCTTATTAATTAATTAGATGAGCTCAAAATATAGTTAGTTAGAGTTTTTATAGTTTGCAAAAGTTAATTACTTAGCTTGGATAACAAGTCATCTCTTGTATATAACTTAGCTTTACTTTTTATAGCTTGAAAAAGTGTATATGAGAGAAAACAATGAAAGTTTCGAATTGTGTACATCTTTTTATTTTAGAAGTGATTTTAAGTAGAACCAAAAATATATATAAAAAAATGTTAAATGATAAAATATTACATTTTAA
Source organism: Arachis hypogaea (assembly GCF_003086295.3). NCBI lineage: Eukaryota > Viridiplantae > Streptophyta > Magnoliopsida > Fabales > Fabaceae > Arachis > Arachis hypogaea. The sequence continues at coordinate 4,430,969 of NC_092036.1, read as the reverse complement.
CAAACAATTAAAAAAAATCGAAAAAATTTATTTCTAATATTACTTAACTTATTGAACCAAAAGGTATCTAACCATTGGCCTTAAAATAGATACCTTTAACAAAAATAACTAAAGTGATGGAGCACCGAAGGTAGATTACAAACTTGAACCTATTTTGGTTGGATCTCAACTTTGTGATGTTCAATCCTTTAGTGACATGACTATTTACTATGCTTAAACTAGCTAGTGCTTGATAAATTATTATAAATTTAAGCATTTTTTATACCTTCTTCATCTTGTATAAAAGTCTCAATCATACTACAAGATTCTTCCTATAGGCCCAGAGCTTGGTATTGAACATTGTGATATATATATAATTAATGGTGACAAATGGTAATTCTATGATGTTCTTGTTAACTTAGGTTTTTTTACTTCTCTCTGTACATTGAAGTTTCTTCACATAATTAATAGCACATGTTTCCTGCTTCTTCCAACAACATTCCTAAAAATTATATTGTCTATAACGAGAACAAAGAAACATAACAATGTTTGTGAGACTTGCTTCACATTATCCATTAAACTGAAGAGAGATAATGGATTCTGTCATTATGACTTAGTAACTTATACATATTTTCTGGATTTATTTATTTCTATTTAAGGAGTTAAATTGATTTTCTAGAACCTGCAACTATGTGTTGATTGAGAATTCATCCTTTTGAATTAACATTACTTTTATGTCCCATGAAAAAATGTCAGCGAAGATAATAGATTACATGGTTGATGAACATAATATTGATATTGATCCTGAACTCCTCAAGAAAGTGAAGGTTAGACTTTAGTGTGTGCTATCAAATGAATACACTCATACTTTTGTTTCATGGTTTTTCGAAGCAGCATTCTGTGATCGGTGAGAAAGGCAAGTTCCTCTTGACATATTGCACAATTAAGAAATTCTTGGAGTGCAATGATACTCTATTTTTGAGACCATATTAATGTAACTACATTTCTGCTACTTTGTAATTTAATATGTTTTGGCTCCTTGAACTATTTTACTTGTTGAGGTTCTTATGTTTTTCTTTTTGTACATATAACACATCTATAGTTAAATTCCAGTTTATAGATAAGGAGCTTTGATGCGGTTTTAAATTGTGGCAGAAAATGATCACTTCAAGCTGTGACAGTTCTACACAAAATATAGGTCTACCTAATTTTAATTATCTCTCTTTTAGATGTAATTTATTTGCTCTCTACCATCTTACTACTCTTAAATTTTCCTTTTTGAATTTCTTAGGCAAAGGGAACCAGTTCTTATATGATATTGTGGCAAATGGTCGCAATGGAATTAATGTTGATAAGTACATATTTTTCTGCCTTTCTTTCTCGTCTTAAATGTTATTGATATGTGTACTTTTGATAATAGTACTATAAAATTCATCATTATTAGGATGAATGCTTTGAGTTTGACAATGATTATTCTTTTGTGTAGAAATGTTACTCTACTATTCCTGAGCTATGCAAAAGCATTCATATTTTATCCATGTTTCTCTTTTCAAAAGGGATAATAACCGAAAATAATTTTACTATATTTTGCATATTGATGGAGACAATGCAAGTCATTGATGATGAAATATGTTATCGTGCCAAAGATTGTTAGTACATTTTGAAAATTTTGATATCATTGTTAGGGTAGAAGTTGCTGAAATATTGAAGTTATTTTATTTTACTTTTTAAAGAAAAACAATAATAATTATGTATAATAATATCATATGTAATTATGTTTGGAACTATTGATATCGAATATTTTTTTATGTATAGAGTTATGTCTTATATTGAGGAATTGTGTTATAAAAGATTTAGTTTTTAAATTTTGATATTAAAAAATAAATTTTTACTTTGAGAGTATATAAATGAGATGAGGTTAATGAATGATTTGAAAGTAAAAATAAATAAATAATCATAGAATTTGTGGAGGTTTGAAAATCTCACAAAATAGTTAATTTTGTTAAATAAAAAGTTAATTTGTGGGGATTTTAAATTGCCGCAAAAGTCCAATATAAAACTTCCACTAAACACACACAAAAGTCCCTCCTCCCCTCCTCATTAAATAGATTGTACTGAATAGATTGTGGAGGTTTTTAAAAACTCACACAAAAGATTTCGTGGCATCTTAAATTTTAGGATTTTTAAAAATTCCATAAATCATTTTATGGGAATTATAAATCTCCACAAATAAAAGAAAAACCTGAGACAAATAAACAAAATCATATAGTGGCATAGACATACTACCCTTAGAGCATTCCCATTGCACTTTCGAAAATAGGAAAAGAATACCTCACTTGGACCTCAAAAGATAAGCAATCTCGTATTAACACTGACTGTATTTATCAGCATATTTATGTTAGTTATGATTAGTTAGATAAGTTGACAATACTAGTTAGTTAGAGCTCTTATAATTTAAAAAAGTTAATTAACTTGAATAATAAGAAATCTCTTGTATAAGTGAGAGTTGTTTCTAAAGCTTGGAAAAATGTATATAAGATAGAACAATAAATATTTTGAATTGTGTATATTTTTTTATTTTATAAGTGATTTTAATTTAAAATAAACAAATTCTTGAAAATGATACTTGTTTAAAACTAAAATAAAAAAAATAATTTTGCCTTAGACCACTCAGTCATCCTGACAACATATTATAATTTAAAAAGGTTAGTTAACTTTAATAACAAGCAATCTTTCCTGTAAGTGAGATTTACTTTTTTTTTTAAGATAAATAATTTCATTCATCAATTAAAAGAAAATTATAAGTGTCCATATATGTGACAAAGAAAAAAAGTTGGTGTTCTCTCAACACTCTAAAAAAGTAGTACCATAAGTAAATAAATTCAAAGAAGAAAAAGAAAGTAACATAACTAACATTTCCAAATCTAGGGATTGTGCGAGTGTTGGACTTCAGTGCATAGCTTTAATGCAGAGGAGGCTACAATGATTCTCCCTCAAAAGTAGTCTATTTCTCCTCTTTTAGATGAGCCAAGGATCGGAGTTGTTGTCGTCTTTAATTTCTCGCACAAGAAAATACAGTGGCTGATTGTTTCTAAGTGTTGATTGCATCTCTTGCATGTTGAAGGGACCGTTGAGATATGGTGTCATGGTATCCCAACTTGCTAATTTTACGAAAATGTCAAAAATGGGATTTGAATCCACGTTCTCTCATGAAGATCATAACTTGAATCTGGCGCCTTAGATTACTCGGCCATCCTAACAATATATTATAATTTGAAAAAGTTAGTTAACTTTGATACAAGCAATCTCTTTTATAAGTGAGATTCACTTCTTATATAACTTGGAAAAATATATATGAGATAGAATAATGAATATTTTAAATCATGTATGTCTTTTTATTTTAGAAGCACTTTTAAGTTGAAACAAACAAACTCTTGAAAATAATATATTTTACAACAAATTATTTTTCTAAATATCAAAAGTAGGATTTGAACCCACTACCTTTCACAAAGACATTTACTTCTTATAGCTTAATGAATATCTTGAATTATGTATGTCTTTTTATTTTAGAAGTGATTTTAACTTGAAACAAAGAAACTCTTAAAATAATATTTGTTTAAAGCTGAAATCAAAACAACTAAATTTTTCCAAATGTCAGAAGTGGGATTTGAACCCACGCCCTCTCACGAAGACCAGAACTTGAGTCTGGCGCCTTAGACCACTCGGCCATCCTGACAATACATTATAATTTAGAAAATTTAGTTAAGTTTGATAACAAGCAATCTCTTGTATAAGTGAGATTTACTTCTTATAGCTTGGAAAAATGCATATGCGGTAGAATAATAAATATCTTGAATTATATATACTTTTTTATTTTAGAAGCGATTTTAACTTAAAACAAACAAACTATCGAAAATAATACTCGTTTAAGATTGAAATCAAAACAAATAATTTTACGAAAAAATCATTTTTTCAAATGTCAGAAATGGGAATTGAATCCACGTCCTCTCACGAAGACCACCTGACAATATATTATAATTTGGAAAATTTAGTTAACTTTGATAACAAGCAATTTCTTGTATAAGTGAGATTTACTTCTTATAGCTTAAAAAAATGTATATGAAATAGAATAATGAATATCTTGAGTTATGTATGTCTTTTTATTTTAGAAGAGATTTTAACTTGAAACAAACAAACTCTTAAAATAATACTTGTTTAAGACTGAAATCAAAACAACTAAATTTTTTTAAATGTCAGAAGTGGAATTTGAACCCACGCCTTCTCCAAAGATCAGAACTTGAGTCTGACACCTTAGACCACTCAACTATCCTGACAACATATTATAATTTAGAAAAGTTAATTAAGTTTGATAACAAGCAATTTCATGTATAAGTGAGATTTACTTCTTATAACTTGGAAAAATGTATATAGGATAGAACAATGACTGAAATCAAAATAAATAATTTTATAGAAAATTATTTTCAAATGTCAAAAGTGGGATTTAAACCTGCGTCTTCTCACGAAGAGCAAAACTCAAAACTTCAATCTGGTGCCTTAGACCACTCAACCATTCTAACAAAATATTATAATTTGAAAAAGTTAATAAACTTTGATAACAAGCAATTTCTTGTATAATTGAGATTTATTTCTTAAAGCTTGAAAAAATGTATATGAAATAGAATAATGAAGATCTTGAATGTTATATGTCTTTTTATTTTAGAAGTAATTTTAACTAAAAACAAATAAGTCCTTGAATCATTGAATGGTAAAGTACTAAATTGGTCTCCTAGGTTTGGGCATAATTCTGTTTTAGTCTTTAAGGTTTAAAGTGTTCTATTTGAATCCAAAAAAGTTTCATTTAGCATCAATTTAGTCCCACAGTGAAGTCAAAATTAAATAATTAACAAAATGTCCTACATAACAACAATTCAAGAACAAAATCGATAATCTGGAGAACAAGTACAAGCTCCAGAGGCACAAAATCAACCATTGATGCATCAATACATTTATTTATCATTTTCTTTAGTTTTATAGAAAATATTTTGTTTATATTATAAAAAAAATAAATAAATGTATTGATGCATCAATGGTTGATTTTATGCCTCTAGTGCTTGTACTTGTTCTCTAAATTATCGATTTTGTTCTTGTACTGTTGTTATGTAGGACATTTTGTTAATTATTTAATTTTGATCTCACTGTGGGACTAAATTGATGCTAAATGAAACTTTTTTGGATTCAAATAGAACACTTTAAACTTTAAGGGGCAAAACAGAATTACGCCCAAACCTAGGGGACCAATTTAGTACTTTATCCATCATTGAATCATATAATACTTATTTAAGACTAAAATCAAAACAAATAATTTTTTGAAAAATCTTATATTTTACAGAAATTTTATTCAAAATAGTCCACAAAAAGCATAAATGATCATATAAATATTTAAATTAGATGTTTATATGATCATATAACCTTTTCCTACATACAAATTAGATGTTTATATGATCATTTATGTTGTATATGATAATATACTATTACATATTTATTTAACACTTTCCCACGGAAAGTAAATGCAAATTATATTTGGGCATATTATTATTCATTTAATTCTTTGATTTGGTTTCCCTGAAATATGACTTCTCTTACCTTATTGAAAAACCAGATCAAAACATCAAAACAAAGTATAATGCACACGCACTAATACAAGGCCACATTAGCCAGCCAAAAAAAAAATAATAATAAGAAAAGAAAAAGAAATGCAACCTTCTCACAAGTATAATTCAATTAGGATAGAAGTAAGACAATAACTTTTGAGACACAATACAATATCAATAAATGTGAAAACTAAATTCCTCCTTCTATTGTTTTAAGAGTAAATAATTATTTTGACATTTGAAAGATTCTGACTTTGATAAAATAGATTTTAACTTTAGTTTTTGACAAAATGAACTACTCAAATGTCAATTTCGTTTGACAAAATAGCCTAAACACCTAAAGTGATGAGTTAACAATTAGTTCATTTTGTCAAATATTTAGATATTCATTTTGTCAAAATCAAAATCTTTCAAATGTCAAAATGGTTGTTTGCTCTTGAACATTTTTTTTGGTGGAATTTACTCTTGAACATTTAAAATAAATAAATAAACACTAGAAGGCCCCTACAAAGTTGGACATTTGATATAAAGGATAAGGTGAAAACTCCGGTGAAGTCAACTTCACGTAAAGTTGATACCTGAAAACCGTTAAATGATTCGATTGATTTGACTAAATTTTCATCCAACAGTTCTCAGGTATCAACTTCACGTGAAGTCGACTTCACCTGAGTTTTCACCAAAGGATAAATGTCTTATATACACAGCTTTGATCAAACGAGAGCTTGCTATGAAAAATATCAACATATTTAACAAGATATGATAGATGTTGATAGCTTAATAAGTCGAATAGAAAAAAGGGATGATTAACAACATCATCATTCATCAGGACCTAATAAACATCATATTCCTCTCTTCTATCACACTCATCCTGGGAATGACACTATGAACATAGTTGCCACCATTGACAACTTCTCTCCAATACAACTGAGAGATATGGCTCTGGAATTCAGGTCTCTCTACTCTTTCATAGGGATAACTTTGAACTGTTCCACCAACTGCTTCTCCCATATAATTTGAACTGCCACTATAGACCTGAGAGATGATTAGGGAAAAAGCATATTTTAAGGACATAGTTGCATTGTGAGAAACATTATTTGGACGTCTAAAAGTAGATATTTTGGAACATTTGCCACCATCTAAGAATGTGTGTTTTTCTTTCACTATATTATGTCATGAAATCATTTTTCTCAAAAGCTTAAACCCTTGAATGGTTTATATCTCTAACAGATAGGATGTCCATTTTTAGATATATAAATAATAATGTATAAATCATAGGACAATGCACCAAGATAATCTTGTAACTATATATCTTAGTTAGATTTATGATAGTACATCATATACCAAGTTTGAATTGGTTCACCAAATGCATTCCCCAAATAATATATCTCTTTGTTTATAATTTATAAACCATTGTCAAACAAATACTTACTTGGTAGCCTTCATTTCTAGCAACAAGTGGCAGCGGAGTGATATCCGTTGTTCTAACATAATTTGTTTGAGAATATCTAACATTAGTTAATGTTGGCCATGGTTGGAAAGAATTCAATGGCTTCATTGGTTGCAACAATCTCTGAGAGCTCTGTCTCATACCCAGAGAATAGTAGGCAGCACAATGAGCAGCTCTATGGTGTGTTGCATCAACATTGTTCAGGTAGCCACATCCGATTGGAGCGTGTTCATTTGACAAACCATACAGTGATGACATGATTCGCTGGAATTTGGAAACTTGATTTGATTGAAAATAACAATTGAGATAAACTGAAGTAGTTTGTAATTGCTGCCTAGCATCTTGTATTTCTTGATATGGGCGACATATTTGCTCTCCTAAACCCCTTTTCCTTTTCCTCTCGCACTTCCTCATCGTAGCTCTAGGATTGAAAATAAACTTGTAAGTGCTGCACATTCCGAGTGGAAAAGGTTCATCGCATCTACCACTATCGCCTCGCTTGTTGTTATAACCAGGGTAATCTTCTTTCCTGAAGTCAGCAAGCTCGATCAATGTCAATAAGCTTTGTTCACCAAGCTTCTCTATCTCCCAGTTGCTGAAAGGAGGACTAGTCTTATGATTCACATGAATTTCACCATTAGCACTAAGCATGCAACTTGCATTCTTGAAGAAACCAAGAACAAGATCTTTATGCTTCCTGTAAAGTTTAGTAGGATAAATAGTGGAAAATGAAATTCAATATAAACCAAAAAATAAATAAGAATCATAGTAGAATACTACTACTAGTAGACAACAACTTAATGCGAAAATAGTAAAATACTCATGATGAACAATTACAAGTCAATAACAATTCTATAAAAACCAAATATGTGCGTATTGAGAAGGTTAATTCATGTTCTTAACTTTGTATATTTAAGAAACACATACTGAATAACTAAATCATTGCCATTTGTAATCTTCCCGAAAGGCGAAAAGACATAACTTAGTTACACTTGATACTACTATTATCCATGAACAATAACGAGGAATCCAAATATATGACTGGTCACTGGAAAACTTACTGAATCACTGTCAAGTTGTCTTCCTTTCCATGGAAACCTGCATGAGGAAAGTTGAATATAATGCGATCAAACCTGCGCATCTTGAATTCCAGAAGATACTTCATCTTGGTTGCATCCACTCCGTGATACAAGCACGCTCCTAGCTTTTGTAGTTCGTCTAAATTCGATTTCGCTTGCTTGTAGTTCTTGGTAACATCATCTTCATGAATGATGTGGACAGCATCAATCAATGCCAAAAGTCAGGCAGAATCATTTTTTCAAAGAATCAAAGTAACAAAATAATTACACTAATTAAGGGTATGCTTGACTGAAGTGAAAATGATAAAGGGGGAATAAAAGAAGCATTTGCATTAGAACAATGTAAGCTTATAAGTTATCCCTTATCTCACTCATCCCTTTTCCACCATCCCATCTTTACTCTAGCCATATAACACTTGAAAGAGTGATATTGTGAACATTGTGTGTGCTTGCTATGTCACACACCTAATCCAATGGTAGAAGAGTGTGCCAAGTGATTACAAATAACATAACTCATTTTAAAACATTTCCCTTATAGTTATTTATGGGGACTATTTTGACTCCTCAAGAACCAAAATAAGCACCAACTGAAAAAACAAACATAACATGAGCAAACACTAGCTACCAATATCATACAATGTCCTATGAAACGGGAAGGGAAAGTAAATAAAAAATTAAAAAATGAAAAACACATAAATATGAATACACTGGTTTACAAGCAATTTCACTAGTTGTGGAGAATAGAACGTGGTTAAAAGGTATAAACAAATAGCTAGAAAGTGATTCATATTGTTAAAAGTTACACAACACGAGCCACAGAATAATAAGCTAAGAGAATAATGGTTTTTTTTGTCCACGGTATCTTCTAATCCGAACGACTAAGGACTAATCCGTTGTGGATGCGAGCTTCATCTCCGTTAAGATCTGCTACTGGCTAATAGATTGCTGCATACAAAAGGGAGGATTCGAACTTCCACACTTGCTTAATAGTTCATTCTAATATTTTAAACACAAAAACAAGGAGAACAACAAAAAAATATATATATCCACCCTAATTTTTCCCGCGAAAGGGGGAAAGGAACATTCAATCATATATGCATAAGTATCTATCCAAAGTTCGAAACTTTTACATTAAACAACACCAGAATCAAGAGAGTAATAAAGAATCATAGTGAAAATGAGAGAGAGACCATAGGAATCAAGAGAAGAAGCCACAATGTTGGAAGCAGAACCGAAGGATCGTGCGAGTGAAAGAGAGAAGGAGAAATCACCGTCCCCAACCAACAGTATTTGGTGATCACTTGAATAGTGTGTTACCCATTTTGCACCTACTTCTTCTTTCTCCATGCTCCAATTCAAAGCTTTTCTTCTTATCTTCCTGTTCTTCCCTTTCACATAAATAAAAGAGGTATGGATTTTTTTCTTTCTTTTGTTATTGCTTTTCCTTTTTTGTCCCACTTTTTCCAATCAACGCGTACCCACCTTACAGCATTTTCTTTTGTCTTCCTTAGGGAAAAAGCTTGAATTTTTCACGTTATATATAGAGAGTGGAAGTGGAAGAGACATGCATCACTGACCACGGTTCCATTATTTGAATTTGGCTTTATTATGAATCAAATCAGAGAATAAGAGAGTTTAATTTGGGAAAATTCCCTAACTTTGCTATTGAAATAATGAAAAGAAATAGTGAAACGGAGTTTAAAAAAAAAATAATAGGAATTTAAATTATCATTAGGAAAAGTCTAGGAGCCAGTAATTCTATTGAATTTTGGCTAACCAGCAGAGAAAGGTGAGTCATTGAATGAAATCTCACACCAATCTCACACTATCAAATCATTATTGATGGCTAACAATCACAAAAATTGCTGACTCTCTAACATTGCTCTTATCATTAAAGAAGAAAATTATCATTGTACTTATTAAAGATGGGTTCGTACAACAAGAATATTTAAATTCTAAATTTTTATTGAAGGTGGTGTGAAAAGATGGTGGTGATGAAAGGCTGGAACTATGTCATTTGAATTATAACTCATTTGCACAAATAATTTTTTTTAAAATAAAAAAAGTCACATTATTATTATTATTTTCTAAATTACTACTTTATTAAATTATATTCATATACCAAAAAAGTTTTAAGAAAAAGTGATCGAGTATAATCATTTTCTACTATTGTAAGTCAACTATCATCATTACTTTTCTCTAATCTTTTCGTTAAAGTTTCTCTTTAATTAGCAGTGAGAATTGAGACCGTGACTCCGTCAGAGTGAGAATTTCTAGTATATGACTAAATCAAATGATGACTTTCAAAGGAGATAGCTTGTGCCACAAGCTATATATAATTAGCTTATTACAGATTTACACTTGGACTCTAGTAACCAACTTAATTAAACTTTTTTTGATAAAATAACTTAAACAATAAATAACTCTTTTAAAAATAATTTATAAATGAGTTATTTTGTATTTGGATTTTTAACTCTAAAAGTATTTATTTTATAGAAATATGATGAAAAATAAAAATATTATGAGAGAAGTCATTTTTTTAATTTCTCTATAAGCTCTTAAATAGCTTTTTAAAAAATTACAATTTAGTTTTGAAAATTGCACTAAACATTAATACTATTACTTTTTATAAGTCAAAAGTTAAAAAAATTACTTTTAAAGTTTTCCAAACGGGCCTTTAGTTATATAAATGGTAGAGTCTATAATGTTTATGATTTTATCATTAATTCATTATAATAGTTATAGTTGTTAAACCATTTTAATAACATTTAAAAAAATTATAAAAATTAAAATTATATTTTTTATATTTTAATTATATTTTTTATTTTTATTTTTCAAATTAAAAAACATTATTAAATAATAAAACATTGTTACTTTAATTTTAGAAATAGTTACTAAAATTACATGACTACTATAATCACCGCAGCAATAAAGTTTGATGATAAATATCTATCTCCCTCAAGCTTGGTTAGTGAAAATCTAGAAGCCTGAGCTTGGCTAAACCATGATTGAACGAATAAGGAACAAGAAATTCAGTTAAAATGTGTATTGAAATTGGTGGTAGCAATTCAACTTTACTAATCCAGATTGAGTTCTCTCCCTTTTACTGTAACAATCCATTTCTATATTTTAATTCTTTCATGGAGTATTGGGTTGGCTACTATATTAAGAGCTAATTTGTTGTTTTGGGTATGTAAAAACTAGAAAAAGATCACCACCAGTCTCTCATATTGTAATTTGTAAAGAGAACGAACCAATTGATTTACATGTCAATTTCTAGGCTTCTAGCAACTGCGCTGGCCAATTTGGATTTAAATTTACAAACAGTAGTTTATATAAAATTAATTTTACAAATTTTGATTTTGATAAAAAGTACATTTGTATTAACATAATTTATATTTAGTAATTTTTATATCGAAACGAATTATAGTAAAATAAACATTATTTGGATTATACTATTCAAAATTACTTTTAAATAAAAAAATATTAAAAAAGACATTAATTTAAATATTTTTTATATTATTCTATTATTTTAATTTAGATATTTAAATAGATGTTATTACTTAATTTTATAATAAAATTAATATTTATTTACTAAATTAAAAATAATACATGAAAATTGGCAAAATATATTTATATTAAAAATAAAAAAATATATGAATAAATTAATAGTTTAATAGATTAATATAAATAAATATTAAATTAAAAAATTAAGCACCAATAAAATACATAAAAAATAATATTTTATACATAGCCAAATAACAATAAGTAAAAAATCAAATGAATAAAGCTAAATAAAAATAAAAAAATTCTAAAAAATAAATGTAAAGAATACTATAGTAAATGATTTAAAAAAAACTCATATATGAACTAAGAAACGATAAGAACTCCAAAAATTAATAACATATATGAGAAATCAGAATATTAAACAAAATTTTAATAATAAATATAATATATAAGAATTACAAGGTTACTTATATCTTTATTATAGAAAAAAATAAAGGATAGAATTAATACCTAATTTTTCAATAGTAGCAAACTAAGTGAACGTGAAAGCAAAAATTACAATTTTTAACTTCACGTAAATGTTATTCACAGCCCAAAAAAATTACTAAACATAAAAATAAAATTTTTAAGAAATTCAAACGCACTTCTTTATTCTCCAACTCTAAACCAAACACACCCAACACTAAGACCCTTGTATAAGTCATTAATTTTGTCTATGTTAACAATCTTATTATAGCAATATAGTTTAGATTCACCAATCTTAACAAAATTAACAATTTTATTATGGTTAAAATAGTTATAAATTCACATTAATTGGCCAAGCTAAAGAGATACGTCTTATTCTTAAAAAAAGTATTAAACTTAATTCATTACTTAAACAAAGAGATACATAGGTTACTTATACTAATAGGAAGGAAAAGGTTAGATAAACTAAGCAATGTGAAACTAATAGTAACAACAAAATTCGAATTAAACCTTAAAATAGTCCCTAAAATTACACTTAATATTCAAAATAGTTCCCAAAATTAATAATCACTCAATCTTATTCTCGAAGTTGCACTCTGGAACTGATTCAAACAATTTCCATCCATCATTGGCATCAAAAAGCTAAAGTAGACTAACTCCTACCATGCTAGATGTGGCAAAGCAAACTTTTTTCATAATTTAGTCTCCTTCTCCCTTTTAAAATCCTAATCCTTGAATTATGTTCCCTAAATACAGAATTTCCTTATATTGAAATTCCTCCATATCGAAGAACACTCACTCCCATTCTTCAAATAAAAATTTTATTATTTAGAACATTACCTATCAAATCTAATATGAACCATATACATGAATATATGCAACAACTATAGATTTAAAACTACGTACATGAATACATACAGGAAATAGAGCATGGTGATGATGGAGGAAAATAAATAGCTCAAGCTGAGTTTCTTTTAATGTATCTAACTCATACACAGAAAAAGTTAGCCTATCATAATCAAAATACAAAGCTGAAGCATATTTAAAATTGCCAATTCAATGAAGAGAAATTGGAAGAACATATGAGGAATGAAGATACTTTGCTTCTTTTATATGTGGAGGTTAGATAGTAATTCAATTTCAATTGGGAGGAGGAACATATCCAACTTTGACAGTTGTCAACTGCGATAAAAATTAGTAAGGTAACTCAACTGCCAAATGGCTCTAGAAGAAAAACAGAACTAAATCCATAAGCATCTCATTTAGACATCAATGGCCATTTCCCACCCAAAAAATAAAAATCAGAAGGAAATAAACTAAAAAGGCTTATCAACATACTAATGAAATTATCACTGTATACAAACTAAGGAAGAAAATTGGGAATAGGACCAAGCAGAAAATCAAGAAAATGTTGTCTACCTTGAGTATGCATCATAAATTGATTAAACATGAGTGCAAGGTATTCTCACCATCCCTCAGAGAAATCCTACAGATGCCACTGAATTTTAGTGACAATCATTCTACTACAGATCTCATCATCAGTGGCATAGCGAAGAGCACAAAGAGAAAAAGGCCAAGAACATTCATTCTCTCCTTCAATAACTCAACTATAATACCTATCATAACAAAGCAACAACAACCAGCAATCCAGCATACGGGTGCAGGTTCAGGTGTTGCCACTACCACCCTTTCGCCCTCCTCATCAAAGAAATAGAACCTTTCTCAGAAGCTGCAGCAAAAGCAAGGATTCCCTCCCCCTTCCCTAGCCAGGACCAACAAAGAAGAGTCGAAACGACTCAATAGATCATATCATGTGGGAAATAGTTGATGAGGTAGGATTAGTTGAGGCTACCAATGGAGTCTGTTTTGATTTTTCAACAGAGGAGAAGGGAATGAAAGGTCTGCACATAGCGAACATAATTTGGGGAGTAGAGTTTTAAAAGGAAAAAGGGACCAAATTGCACAAAAAGAGTTTTTTTTGCCATGTCAGTTAGCCATTACAATGTCAAGGTGGCAAAGATGAGTCCATCTCAACTTTTCGATGGCCAATGATAGATAAAAAATTTTTGAGAGATTACTATGAGTTTTGGAGTGCAACTTCGATGAAAAATTGGATAACTATTAACTTTAGGGACAACTTTAAGTCTCAGAGTACAATTTTAGGGACTACTTTAAACATTAAACCTACGAATTTTGCTTGCCAAATTAGAAATAGGTAGTTGTCTCTCTTGTTGAAAGTTGGAATAATAAGGAAAACACATTAGCCACCCTAGGGATCAACTTCACGTTTAAGGTAGGGTTTGTTTTCATGAATCGGAGAATTGAAACTCAATATATATTTAGTAGTTAAAGAATGAAACTAAAATTTTAGTCAGACAGAGAGATGAAAAATGGGGTCCCTGTGAGAAATAAGGCCCTGTAGGGAATGGGGATGAGGAGCAAATTTGGGGGTGAGGATGGGGAGCAGGGAGGCATCCCCCGCTTCCGCCATGCCCCATTGACATCCCTACCTCCACCCTCTTCATCTTCAATGCCTATCTCCGACATTGAAATTCACTTACCCCTTCAAAAATCAAATTCTTCTACTACAAATAATCATTCTATGATAACTAGATCCAAATCTGCCTCCTCTAGACCAAAGGTTTTTAAATCCGCACTTTTTATATCTTATTCTGATCCTCAACATCTTCAAACCATACCCTCTTCTGTTAAAAAAGCTCTTACTTTACCACATTGAAAAGATGCTACGCTTGTTGAATTGAATACTTTACAACACACTCAAACTTGGAGACTGGTTAATCCTCTGTCTAATTAAGGTTATTGGGACAAAGTGGGTGTATGCTATTAAAAGATTTGCCTTTGGTGAAGTGAAGAGATACAAAGCGAGATTAGTAGCCTTTGAAAATTATCAAAACTTCAGTCCCGTTATCAAACCTTCTACCATTCGTGTTATTTTAACTATTGCAATCTCTAAAACTTAGACAATTCACCAATATGACTTTAATAATGTTCACCAATATAACTTTAATAATGCTTTCTTAAACGGCACTTTAAATGAAACTGTATATATTACACAACCTCCTGGTTCTGTTTTACATTTCTCTTCTCAGGTTTGCAGACTCAATAAGATCATCTATGGCCTAAAACAGACTCCTAGATCCTGGTATATTACATTGTCTTTAACTCTTGCTCAGTTTGGCTTTAAGAGTACCAAGTCTGATCCTTCCCTCTTTTTCTTACAAACTAGTGTTTATAGTGTGTATATATTGGTGTATATAGATGACATATTAATCACAGGTAACAATTTTTTAAGTATAATATCTATAATGACTAAACTGTATCACATTTTTACGCTCAAATATCTTGGGATCTTCAATTATTTTTTTGGCAGATAGACTCTTCAATTAAAATTTGGCTCTTACCTTCTATGCCAAACCAAATATATCAAAGATTTGTTGTTAAAATCTGGCATGCATGATTCAAAATCTGTTCCAATTTTTATGTTATCTTTCAAAAAGCTATCTCAATTTGGTGCTGAATCATTTGATTACCCTACACATTACAGGTCTATTGTAGGTGCCTTGCAATATTGCACTCTTATTAGACCTGATATTTGTTTTGCTGTCAACAAAGTCAGCCAATTCATGCACAAACCCTTGAACTCTCATTGGAAAGTTGTTAAGCGTATCCTCAGATACCTTTTCGGTACAACAGATAAGGGTCTTATTTTTCCTCCCTCTTCTTATTTTTCAACTTTTGCTTTTGCTGATGCAAACTGGGGCTCTCATGTGGATGACCGACGCTCAACCTCTGGGTACTGTGTTTATTTTGGTGAAAATTTGGTGGCCTAGTCTAGCAGGAAGTAACACTCCATCAGCCATTCTAGTACAGAAGCTGAATTTTGCAGTATTGTTGACGCTTCTACGAAAAATATTTGGCTTAAAAATCTCCTGCATGAGTTGCATATTCTTGTCTATGACACCCCTATGATTTACTGTGACAATGCTAGTACTGTCCAAATATGTGCAAATTTAATTATGCATAATTGTACCAAATATTTTAAGCTCAATCTTCATTTTGTCCGAGATAGAGTGAATCAACAAAAATTGCATATTGTACGTATCCTAAGACTTTATCAGATTATTAATATCTGTACCAAACTCTTGTCTCTAAATACTTTTGAAAAATTCAAGAACAAACTCAAAATCACTTCAAGAGATTTTGAGTTTGAGGGAGCTGAGAACAGTAATGGACTTGAAACTAAAAAAGAATAATTATAGATTGAGAGTTAATGATGAGGAGTCACAGCCTTAAATATATAAAAGGGAGAATGTGTGTGAATATTATTTTTTGATGGAAAAAAAAAAACAAAAAACACTCTTCTCTAGTTTTTCTTCATCTGCTCATGCATAATCATCTTTCATCGTCAGATTTCAATATTTCTATATTTCTATCTTAGTATTTTATGTAGCAAACAAATGCAACCAAGGCGACAAGAAAAAAGAAAGATGGAGACAAAAGAAATACTGAAACAACGCTCAAGATACCACAAAAAGTGGCGATTATTGAAGGCCACAAGCAGTTGCAAACCTAGCTAGAAGAGCATATAGGAATCGGGTTTTATGCGATAGTAAAAGAAAGTTATATGAACTGGTCCTATATAATAATTAAACAACAATATAAAAATATATTCTTATATATTCGAAGAAGAGACTATTTATACTTTATTTAAATTATTATATTCACTTTATTCACCATATATATAATTTTCAGATACTCTTTTTAAACATCTCAAACTAATAAACAATATTTAATGTTAAGGTAATTAAGTACATGAACATTTTAAACAAATTGAGGCATTTTAAACTCTTCAATAAGTTCAAGGTGTTTTTTATTTGCGCACATTCAAATACGTGTACCTTGATAATTGATATACATATTAAGCACTAATGCAGTACAAATCCAGACATAGATATACACGTACATAAAGAAATACTCTTGAATACATTTAATAACACATTTAACATGTATTCCAAAATTATCCATAATCATTCATTCCTTATTTTTAATAAATAAAAATGAATAATTTTGGAACATATATTAAATGTTTCTTAAACCATGTAAAATTTCCATCAGACATATATATATTTGACGATACAGCATTTTGATAGAATTTGTCAAGAATACAAAAATAAATGTTTATATTTTTTCTATCAATTTTTTTTATTTTTGTATTCTTAACAAAAATTTATTGTATACTCATTCGGTTGTTAATCAATTATATCATTTTTATTTTACTATTTTAGTATACTAAAAATATAATATATCTCTAAATATATTAATTTTTAGCATACTAAAAACGTAAAATTTGGATGATAATTAATTAACAACAGAAAGAGTATCGCGTCGAAACAGAATAATATTAACATCCATTCCAACCAACAGGAATCCTGAGACTGCAGCGAGAAGGAAGTGCGATGGCAAGAGCAGGATCAATTCCAAGAAGAGGAAGCTGAATGGAGTTTTTGTAAGAACAAAGGCAAACCAAATCAGCAGTTTGAATAGCTTTGCAGCACTGAGAAGATGGATTAACTGTGCTTTTAGTTTTCACTGATGGCATGCAAGCCGCTAACCCTTCTTCGTTCATGTTACACATGCTGAACCCATTGGAACCTTTCAACCCATATGCCATCATCACCATCACCACCATTGTTACCATTATTATTGGATGCATTCTCAAACCCCACTTGCTCTTCATCACTACTACTAATGATTGAAGCTTTTGTGACTTAATAATAAGACCCTTGATATGTATATATATATATGGTGGCTATAATAAGTAGTAATTAATGGTATTCCATGGTATTTATAAAGAAGTGAACTTTAAAAGTTGGTAAGAATAAACCACAAAAAATACATGCACTTGAATTATTTTATTTTGGATAAAAATATTTTCGAATTTTGTTATCGGTAAAATACTCTCAAATAATTTAAAAATATATTAAAAATATACTTCTGTGAATTGAGCTGTTCTATGTTAATGAAAAGAACAAAAATATTTTTGTCATATTTTTTAAATAATTTATAGATATTTTTGTCGATAACGTAATTCGATAATATTTTTTTAATATCAATATAATTCGAATATATTTTTTATAATTTATCTAATTAATAAATTAATTCGTTTTCAAATAACTGTTTAGTTATAATTACGTGCAGGGACAGTTAGAATTTTTTTTGAAAAGAACCTATATAAAAAATATAAGTTAAAACAAGAGAACAATTAAAAATTAAAAGGGGATCAAATTAAAAAAATTAAAGACTTATACATATAAATTATTAATTTGAGGAGGGTAATGAGAAGTGTTAGAAAAATAGTAATTTTTGTGTTTTGTAATTATTAATTAATCATAAATAGTATTTTTAATAATATAAAATTATATTTAATAATAAAAAATTATTAATTTTTTTTAATGATTAAATGTTGATCACAAAATATAAAAATTATTAATCCTTCTATTTTAAGGGTAATTATCCCCCCTTTCTATCACGTAGCTCCACGACTGATTATATATATATATATATGCATTAAAAAAACACTTCGTATTAATAATTAGTTTATAGTATTAATAATTAGTTTATAGTGGCTATAGCTTCTTACATGATAACCGACTTAAGTTCGTAAGTAATAAGTTTATTCGTTTGTTTAGATAAGTGGTCTATTTTATATAAAAAATTATAATAAAAATATATAAAAATAATTAGAATAATCTTTTTAGATAATAATTAAAAATTTAAGATATATGAAAATATATATTATGTTAAATAATTTAATTAAATATATTAAATTATTTAATTATTTTTAGTTATAATCGATCTTTACATAAATATTCCTTAATCATCTTTATGTGAATAGTTACCAAAATTATTTTATTTTTTTAAAATAAAATTATGAAATAGGCCATATTATTTTATATATGTAGTATCCATTTATGCCATGATGGACCCCTGAACAGGAAACGGCATTGGCAGGAGGTTAGATATTTTTCAAATAAAAAAATTATATATAGTTTCTTTATAGGTTTATTATTTGCTATGTTTGTGAATTGTGAGTGAAAGAGACGTTGTTAGTGTATAGTTTATATGTACATAATTGATTAAATTATTTGAGTGATGATGATCGCTCTTATTTTAAAGGGATCACAACTTAGAAGATCCCAATTCAATAATGAAAGGCTTTTGTACAGAAGTAGTAAAGTACTTTATATAAAAGATTAATTTTTTTAATGTAATAGAATTAATGTTTTTTCTATTTTGAGTTTATATATAAATTTTTTTAGTAACGAAGATAGAGCACTTGTTAAAAATGTAAAAACTGAGAAAATTTTTATTGAAAAAAAAAAGTATAGTTATTAAACCTTAAATTCATTTTTTAACAATAAGTTCTTCTAACGAGCATTCCGTTAAATTCTAATTGAATTTCATAATCATTGAACATCGTATAATGACTTTTCGTGTTCTTGACAATACAGTATTTAGTTGCATTTTTTTTCTTTTTAATTATTATTATATTAACAGAAGCCATTACAGCTGTATTGTTTCGAAGAAAAACAAATTCTTATGGCTAGCCTTTTTATTGATTTTTGCTTTAATTTATTCGGTGTAATATAACTCATCAATCCTCTTAAACAACAAAACCTATTTTTATTTAGAATCTAAACATATTAAAAATTGACCTAATCATATAATATTTTAGATATATAAGTTTTGTATTCGTGTCAATATTTAGAGATGATTTCATTTTTTTTTAATTTTCATGACGTTCAAATTATTGTAAATGAAAAAGAAGTTTGTGTTGTTGGCTATGATGTACAGACACCGACATGAACACGGGACACGACACGATATGTAACATGCTGATACGCAAATTTTAAATTTTTATAAGATACGAGGATACATATACATATAAAATAT
The DNA here is from genome assembly GCF_003086295.3 of Arachis hypogaea. NCBI lineage: Eukaryota > Viridiplantae > Streptophyta > Magnoliopsida > Fabales > Fabaceae > Arachis > Arachis hypogaea. The sequence continues at coordinate 4,410,867 of NC_092036.1, read as the reverse complement.
AAAATATTTTTTAGATAAATTGTAATGATATTTTGATATTTTATTGATATTAAAATATAAATTAATATTTTAATTATTTTTAATATTTTATTTTAATTATATTAAATATTTAAAATATTTTATTGTCTTATAATAATATATATTATATCTAAATTTATTTCAAAAATACGTGTTAAGAATATGACTGAACATGTTAACACATGATGATATTTACGTGTGTCTAAATATGTCTAGAAAAAATTTTTCATTTTTTTTATCAAGACACAGTTAAATAAAACAAACATGCGTGTCAAACGAATATCAGTAAATATCGTGTTTAGAATATATCTGACACAGATGTGATAACTCATCAAAATATTCATGCTTCATAAGTTGTTGGCTTTTGGCTTGTATAATGTATGCGGCTTTGGTTTCCAATAAATAAATAAATAGTTATTATAACGTTTTGTGAAGATATATATGTTTATATTTCAATGGAATGTCATTGTTTGTTATGGCTGGTTTTTCCTACACAACATGTATAGTTCATAAAAAAAAATATATTTTATTTGTTATTTAATTATTAAAATATGAATTTAAATCTTCTTATTCAAAATATAATTAAGGTGTTTATTGTTTTGAAGAAGATTAAAAAAAATCGGGAAAGTTTAGGGACAGCAATTCTATTGAATTTTGGCCAGTATGTAACCAGCAGAAAAATGTGAGTCATTAGATGAAATCTTATACCAATCTCACACCATCAAATTATCATTGATGGCTAATTGATGATTAATAATCACAAAAGTTGCTGTCCTCCTAACATTGCTAAAAAAAATCAATACTTTTTATTTAAAAAAGTAAGGGTTAATTAATATTAACTTGAATGCAAAATAATAAATACGGGAAACAATTTTCTTATTAATGTGGAATAGCCAGTAAAATTAAAGGCTCTAGTATGTAATACTTGCAATGGTAGTGACAAATGACATGTGCTATCTATAGTCTTGATTCTTGAAAATTTCTATCTAAATTCTTATGCCCTGGCCTCGTTCTTCTCGTGAATAGGATTGGGACATTGTTCAGCTAATAATTATGAGCCCTTCGATAACAAAGAATTAATTAGGAAGTATGTGACATTAAAAGAGCACAATGAGATATAAAATTATGATTGGAAGATAAAATATAAATAAAAATATTGTGTTTTGAGATATTTATTATAAGAAAAATATTGAATATCGTTAAATTTGTTGTTGGATTTAGCGTCACAAATTTGTGACGTATTTATTGGCGGATTAAATTTTTCGACAATAAATTCGCTGATAACAATTGAAAGAAAAAAAATTGGAGCGATCATTATTGTGATTTAGGGTCGGATTTTTTTACGGTAAATTTAATTAGTACGACGCTGCATTTTAGTCATTTGCTGATTTGTTATCGACAGTAATCCTACCCTAAATTTGAACTGAAAATCTTCTCTCCCTTTATTTCGAATTACATTCTCTCTCTTTTCACTCTCCCATCTCTCACACTCTCTCTAACCCTCTCGTCTCTCCTTTAACGCCATCTCTGGCAGTTCCCTCCAACAGTCCCTTCCGACAGAAGTGGGAGAAGGTTGCCTTGTTGGCACCTTCTCAAAACCTTTGTTTGTTGAAAAATTGCGAAATAATAAAGGGTTGCGCACTAGAACAACTAAGAATTGATTAAATTTGAATGTCTGCCTGTTTTAATTAATGCTTGCAACTGTTTCCTATGTGAAATTTTAATAAAATCTTTTGGTTGAGGTATCTGAATTAAGAGAAAATTAAGCTGAATTTTCGTTAAAACACTTGTTTGGTTTGTTAAAAAAATGAAAATTAAATTTGGAGGAGGCTTCTAATTATAAATGAAATTCTGTCAAAATTTCTAAAACACCTAAATATAATTGAACGGTGAAACTAAAAACAAAAATCTTTTTGGCATTGAATGAATAATAGTCATGAAATGCAAAATTTAAATCAAATTTAAATTTAAAATTTTGATATACTCCATAATGAACTCTTCCTACTTGACTTATTGTATGTTAAGTAATTTTTTAATTTGAACTAATTCCAACTAATTTTGTTAGAGGCGGTTTAGATTTAAAAAACTCTTTTTATTTGACTTTTGAAGCTAAACTAGTTCCAACTCTGTACAAGCATTAGTATTTCTTTTAAGGTGTTTTTTAAGTAGAATCTGAGTTATAGGTTGTGACATATTTTTGTTACATATGTGTTTGTTGGTATGCTTTTTGCAGATATAACGACAGACAAAGGTGTCACCAATCGATCTTATAGTTGGAATAGAGGGAGGGTGTCTACTAATATCCTTAGGACTTCTTTACTCTAACTACCTCTGAGACATCACAAGTAATGGGTGCATAGGATCAATCGTTCATCATGATCTTTAACTCCAACTACGTGGCTCTTTCTGCTATGTCACTTCGCCACTAGGAAGTCATCTGACTGCTTTACTAGAATAGATTTCTCCACAAACTCCATTCGCTCAGTAGTCCATTACTTCGACGATGACACCATCTCCAATGATAAATATTGTAGTGCCGAAATTCTCTCACGAATCTCATCTAAATATCCCTTTACCATTACTCGCATACAAATCTCATCTATAGTTGATCTCTTATATTTTTTTTATATTACTCTAAACAAATTTAATTATTTGCGTATTATATTTTGATTATTTTATTATGGTATGTTTGATTATATTTGAAAATTGATTATTTAATTAAAAAAATTATAGATTAACATATATAGATATACACAAATATATAATAACTAAAGAATTTAATTTTATTATATTATTATTATAAAATAATTTTATATACATCTAATTATGTCATAATATATCAATAAAAATAATTATTTTTTATATTTGTATGTGAATACTTTTTTTTTAAAATATATAATTAAATAACGATATAAAATATTTTATGCTAGATAATTAATTTTGAATATACATAGAATATTTTGATCTTGAGAACTATTTTTGAGGTTTCATCCATATACATTTTTATTTGATACATCAATCTTTTTGGTCAACAAAAATAAAGTAGAGCTTATCATATGTTTTTATAAGAGTTTAATTTTGATACATTTATACGATTATATAATTATATTTATTTTTTGAATGATTATTACATAGTTAATATAAAAAGTGATATGCATAAAAATATTTACACTAATTGTGCATCAAAATTATATTCATTCTTATAATGAGTTTAATTTTGTTTTATGAACTGAAGTGTAGTCTTTCAAATTGCTATGTTAGAAATTTTGCTATGCCTCCAAAGATGTTTTTGTTTCTTTCTTTTTAACTTTAATTCTTTAACTTTCTTCTTATTCTTTCAAATTCTTTTTTTATATGAATCTATTCTTTACAATTTTTTTCTTTTTTTTCAATTTTTTTATTCTTCTTATCTTTCTCTCATTTTATTCTCTAAGAAACTGGAAGCATGTATAAAATTTGTGACCAAAAAGATATGTGTTGAATAAAAGCTAATTGCTGATTAGAAGGTGGAGGGTGTCAGTCGATCAATCACATCCTAAGACTCATGAGAATGTTATCGTGAAATTATCGGGATTTGAGGAGATATGTGACAGTTCACAACTTTATTGTTCAATCCCACTCTTCTGAGTTAATTTTTTTTTGTGAAACAAAAAATCAATCTCGACAGATAAAAGAAAAATTCAGAGCTTGTGGCAATTATAATAATTGGCAAATTGTTGATCTTTCTAATAGTGCGAGTAGACTTGCATTGGCATAGAAGGATGATTTTGTTCAGATTTTTAATTTTCTGAGTGTTTGCCTTGATAAAAGATGCCCCTCTCAACATTAGATAAAACTTTGTAGGCACTTATTTAAACTGTAATGAGAATACTTTTGGCTATCCCAATTCCAAGAAATCTCTTTGTAGCTCTCCCAAATTTAAGTTAAATCAGTTATTGTTGGTGATTTCAATTTCATTATTGATCAAGTTGAAAAACTTGGTGGTAATCCTAAATCTCATTCTTCCATTGTCACCTTTAATTACTTTATTGGAGATAACTCGTTGATTGATTTGAGAATGGTGGGTAGATCATTTACCTGGAGTAACAGATGCAGGGAAGGTGAGCTAATTTAGAAAAGGCTTGACAGAGTACTTATTGATGAATCTTGGTCCTAATTATACTCTCATCCCATAGTCTTTAGACTATTAGAGATAGGTTCTAATCACGTCTCCCTCTTTTTGAACACTAACTACCAACCAGAGAGATCAAAGAGGAGATTCAAATTTCAATCTTGCTGATTTGGTGAAGAACAAATTCGTAACTTCATCAGCAAGGTCTGGGACTCAGATATCGAATGTTCAGCATGTTCGGATTATTTCAAAAGTTTGAATTGGTTAGACACCGATTGGTTCTTAGGTAAAGAATAATTCTACTAATTCTAAAAGGAAGATTGTAGAAGTTATTTCTCTTCTAGAACAAAAGCAGACATCAGGCATCATGGGAGACACTGGATTAATTGAGCTTGAACAACAGCTTAAAAAAGCATATTTGGACGAGAAATTTTATTGAAAAGGCAAATCTAGAATTAAATGACTGAAAGAAGGAGACCAAAATACAAAACTTCTTCCAAAAAAAATTTAAATCTAGAATTAGAAGAATAAAATATGGCATCTGCAGAAGGATAAGGAGGATATGGCAATAACCAATGCTGATATTGTTAAGGTGGCTGAGGACTACTTTAAAAATATTTTCACATCTTCTAAGAAGGCGAATCCTGGCCTTTTTTCACAAACTTTGAACCTAAGATTACAGCTAACATGAACCGTAGGCTCAGAAGACATGTTTCTATGGAGGAAGTAAAAAGAGGTATTTTTAGTATTTACCCTCAGAGTGCACCAGGAGAGGATAGTATAACGGCTAAATTCTTCCAATTCTACTAGGATATAGTGGGATAAGACGTGTTCCGAATTGTGAGGAGTTTTTTTGCTGGAGGTAGAATTTTAAAAAGTTTTAACCACACCAATATCTGTCTAGTGCCAAAAATTCTAAATGTGAGTGATATCACTTAGATAAGTCCCATCAGTTTATCCTCTGTTGTCTACAAAATTATTTCAAAGGTACTGGTCCACAGACTCTAATGGTGTATGAACAAGGTAATTAACCCTATTCAAAGTGCATTCTTGAATAAACTTATTTCTGATAACATTCTTATAGCACACAAATGTATGCACTATCTTAAACAAAAAATTGAGGCTTGAAATATGAAATGACACTCAAGTTTGATATGAGTAAAATTTACGACAGAGTAGAATGACATTTTCTATAGTTTATTATGGATAAGTTGGGTTTTGAATTGAAATTCATTTACTGAATTTGTAAATTGTTGACAACCATTTTTTATTCTATTGTTGTGGATAGTTAACTCTATGATTTTTTTAAACCAAATAGAGGTTGATCCTCTATCCTCTTTTATTTTTTTATTATGTGCACAAAGACTTTCCTTCTTGCTACACAAAATAGAGTAAAATAGTCTCATTTAGAAATTTCAGATAAATAAAAGATACCTTACTATAAATAACTTGTTATTCACTGATGATTCCATTTTATTCGCCAAAACTTCAAAAAATAATTATGCCTCTATTCTAAAATTATTGGAATCTTATAAAAATTTCAGTGGATTAAGAGTTAATTTTAATAAATTGGCTATATTCTTCAGTAATAACACTCTAGAGCTTATTAGAACCTCCTTAACAATCCAATTGAATATTTTTCACATAGGTGCACAGGATAAATATTTGGGCCTACTTTTCCTTATTAACCGTTCTAAGAAAGTCACCTTCAATTCAATCAAATATAAGTTTCTCAAAAGGACATAAAGATAGAAAATGTTTTTGTTATCTAATGGAGGAAGACATGTATTATTCTGAACAGGTGGTGAAGCCATACCAATATACACCTTATCATATTTTAAACTTTTGGACAGCTTGCTAAATGAAATTCATAGTATTCTAACCCAGTTCTGGTGGGAGAAGAAATATTCTAAAAGACGAATGGTGTGGATTAGTTGGGATAAGATTACTAGGCCTAAGAAAGAAGGCAGACTTAATTTCAAAGATCTCATGACTCAAAACCTGGCTCTTTTGGATAAACAGTGATGGAAAATTGTGACTCAACTTAACTCTATTCTTTCTAGAATACTTAATGGTAAATACTTCATATTTAATTCTATTCTTATAATAGAAGTAGGAACCTTTTCTTCTTGGGATTGGCAAAGTATTCTTGAAGGAAGGCGAGTTGTAGAGAAATACATTAGTTGGAAAGTTCTAGTGATATCTGAATCTTCGGTAAACCATGAATCCCTCCTCCTTACCCCTTCACTGTTCCACCATCTGCGGCACTATTATCAGATAGTTATCATCTGTTATGGGTGAAAGACCTATTTTTGTCAAATAAACAGTGGAACTAAGTATTAATCTCAAATCCTTTTCCTCCAGAAATTGCTTAGCGAATTCTCTACATAACCTCAGGAGAAGGTTAAGACACAATTCAATGGGTAATGAATAGAGTAAAAACATATGATGTTACATTAAGGTACATGATTGCCTACCAATTTTATCATACCTCCATTAAATTTTGTCCAAATTTCATGCAACAGATGTCAGTTGGAGCCATTTATGAAAGTTGAAAATCGCTCACAAGATTTTGTTCTTTGCGTAAAAAATCTTCCATAGTAAGTTTTCTGTTTAATTTCTCATCCACCCGCAGTTCCTATCATTCTGACAACTTTTCCAATCTGCAAGTCAAATCCAGAATCACTCAAGCACTATCTGTTTTTCTGTGAAGACGCTAATCTAGTGTGAAAGAAGAGTTATTTAGCTTATCTCATTCCAAACGATAGATCATAAATGTTCTTTGTTGTTCAATTGGTGAAGAGATTCGGTGTTACAAACTAAACTTAAAAAAATAAGCCTTCAAAGAGCTCGATTGGTTTTGATTATAACTTGGAATATTTGAAAAAGGAGGTGTCAATTTGAATATGTCCAGAAACCTCCAAAAAAATACTAGCAACATCACTTAAGTTGAATGAGAAACACTATTTATTTTACTTTAAACATAGTGTTCTAAAGTTTCTTCTATATCTACTTTTTCATATTATTTTTTTCTTACAATTTCAATGCATATTTATAAATTCTCATTTTTTATTTTTTTTGTCCTAATTTTTAGACATTATATATATATTTTTTATTTTATAAAATATCACTATTATCTTTTGAATTTTTTTTGTTTTAGTTTAAAATTAAACTTATATTATTAGAACGAGAGAGATACACAATGGAAGTTGAAAGTTGAAACTATGCACCAGTGTTGTTCTTAGAAAACGCTTCACTCGCACTAGGGTTTTCAGTTCATGCTCTGATTCTTCTCAATCTCACCCTCCACTCTCATCACTCCCATCACCATCTCATTCATTCAATCCTTTCTCATTTTTCACAATCTCATCTCATCCCGTTCCATCGCCTTCTTCCATCTTCACTCTATCTGCCAATAGGTAAGAGGAAAAAAAAAAACGGTGCTTTCAGCTTTCTCTTTCTCGTTTATTTTACACAACATATGCATTTCATTTTTCACCTAACTGTTTATTATGATTATGATTGTAATTACATTACTAAGTATATATGATAATGTGGATTATTGCAGAGGCAGTTGAGGATTGAGAGAAGAAGGAGAATGGGGGAAGGGAGAGATGGGGATTGGGATTGTAGCAGCTGCAACAACAGAAACTACGCATTCAGATCATTCTGTAACCGTTGCAAGCAGCCACGGATCCTTGTCGATACCAAAACCCCTTCTGATTCCAAGTGGCTACCTCGAATTGGCGATTGGATCTGCACTGGTTAGACCCCCTATCCTCTCTTGTCAATTTTATCTCTGTTTGCTTTAGTAATTGTTTTTGAATGTGGAGAGATTTTACAAATTGATTGGATACTGAACAGAACTGAGATAGTGGGTTGAGTAATGTTTTTTGAATCTAACAATTGAGGGGCACCGTCGCCACATACTCTCATCGACTGTTGGATTGGATGTATGGAGCCCATGATCCATCCAATGGTGGATGGGAGTCTGTGGTCATACTGTCATGTTAACATTTCTCATATGATATTCATGCTTTGCGGTTTGTGCCTATATGTTTGTATATTTGAATTCAATGTTGTTAGTGGGGATATGATGCATAAATGAAATGAAAATAAGCAAAATTAGTCACTAAACATCACTTATTCAGTTCACTAATGACCAACTAGCTCTTTGAATTTGGCTCATATATTATGCGGAGACACTTGCAAACTTGAATTTGAGTGTTGTTCTGGAAACTGGAAATTGAATGGAGATGAAAATCCAAATCCAGGGTATTGACTACAACATAGGCTAGCTTTATTATGTAATTAGTTTTAAAACCTGATTTCTCTCAAGGATAGTGATTTTAGAACCTTATGTAGTCAACACCACAAATTGAGTTGTGCATTTCCTTTGTTATTTTAGAGTTTCCCGGTAGTTGACAAAATCATGAACAGCTTAGCATTGCATTTGATTTTTTATTTTTGGCTTATGATTTTGTATTGAACTTTAAGATGAAGAACATGCTGTCAACTAGGTTGAGATATTTGTGCTTTTGTATGTGTATTTTTGTGTGAAATGGACGGGTTGGTGTGCGTGGGACGTGTTGGTGTGCGTATGCTTGGCTTCCTTTCCCTCTGGATGCTTTGTGGGGATGGGTTTTATACTATGGATCAATAGGCTGCACTAACAACAATTATGCATCAAGAGAGAGGTGCAAGAAGTGCGGACAACCAAAGGAGATAGCAGCTATGCCAGCAATTGCAATGACCGGGGCATCTTTCCCTGCTTATCCAAATTACTTCTCCAGGGCTCCTGGGGGACCAGATCAAAAGTTGAATATTGGATTGATTGGCAATGGTGCCGGTGCTCCACCTCAGTCACTCCACTTAGGTTCCAATTGGTCGATGTTAGGATCAGATAAGTATGGTGTCCAACCACTTCCCCTATGGCTGCTTGGTGCAAATTATAGCTCTGGACTTCCCATTGAAAATTCCAACAGTCAAAACCTATCTGTACCAAAGGGGTGGCGGAATGGGGATTGGATCTGTAATTGTGGCTTCCATAATTACTCTTCACGCTCGCAGGTAGAGTCTTGAATTCTACTTATAAATTATAAATGATGTAGAGTTACACAAGCACTGAAGTATTCATTTTTTAAGTTTGATATCTTTCTATGTTGAATCTTTTTGCAGTGTAAAAAATGCGACGCTTTTCCACCTGGTATGCCTTTCTTTCTTTTTAAAGTTAGTGTATATATTATAGGTGCAAGATACATAAGGTGTTCCTTCTGGGAACATTACAGTACTACAGAGAAATATTTTTGGTAAAAATGAATTTCCTGTGGTGATTGATGTTAACATCATGCTGTTTACACTTATTTGGTTCAAAGCACTTGGGACAAAACGGTTAGCTTCTGAAGAATTGGTTGATGACTGGGACAAGAAGAGATTGAACGTGGGACCTGTAAGGACTTTTTTGGGGATTTAATTGAATTTCTAATTCTTCTGTGATTTTAGATCTCGTTTGTCATCATAGCTAATGCTCTTTCTCTTTGAATTTCTTATTCCCTTTTACACTTATTGTGCAGACTAATGACCAAGTAGTAGGGACAAGTGGAGATCCAAAACCTGGAGTGCTCCCGTCATTTCCTAGCATAAACTCAAGCATAGCTTCAACGTTGCCAATACCGACTCTATTTCCACCTCAAGTTTCTACACCTGCACTCCTTGGAAAAGGGTAATTTCCTCTGATTCTCACATAAGCTCAATATAATATTGAAGACATTTTTTTGTGTGTTTGTCAACTCTTAAATGATGATATTATACACTCCTACTCCTAGCATTATTACTTTATTACTTTTATCTGTTTGAATTATCAGAGCAAAGCAATGGCGTAGTGGAGATTGGATGTGCACAAATTGCAACAACCATAATTATGCTTCCAGATTACAGTGTAACAGGTGAATTACTCTGCTATTATTTTTCCATTTGAAGAGGTAGGAACTTGAATACACTCCCATTAAAGATAAGATCATGTAGCCACCGTCTAACACGTTCTTATTTCCCATTAACACACTTCTCTGAATTATCAATTCTCATCATTTACAGGTGTAAAACTCAGAGAGTTTCACCCGCGCAACCCAGCAATGCATTGTAATATTGATTTCATTTCTTAATTATTGTTGCTTGCATTAATTATAAGGAATTTTGTCTTGATTTTCTAGTGTGTATTTTTGTGAGCAAAAGGATGATATTCCATAATACCGTTTATATTTGCACAAGAGATGAATGGTTGGTGGCATTGTATCTTTCAAGTTTTTATTAAAAGAATTGGATTAGTTTTGACTTTTGATTATTATTCCATTTGCCTATCCCTCATATATCTGTTCTTTGTTTCTCTTAAATTCGGTTATTATATTAATATGTTTGGGTTCACTAGTATGTGACTTGCTGGAGTTCATTTTGCCCTCGGCCTTAATATATACGACTGGGAAAATATTTACAGCAACTGATATACATGAATCTTTCATTCGGATATTGTCTTTGATATAGATATGCAATGATAGTAGGAATCATTTGGTCGTAGAGATAAAGACATGAACATATACACAAGTTACAATTTGTGTCCTAAAGATAGAAAATCTGTGTCGCTGTCTCCTTGTTGTCGCCTTATCTCTGCAATTTTGTCTAGAATCCAAACGCAGTCAAATCCTTGAACCCTGCAGAGCAGAGAGCAGTTAGAGGTGGGTACACAGGCCGAGAGTCCAACCTGAGTTAAATATTTACAGACCAGAACAGTTCAATTTGCAAAATAAATGGGTTGTTTAAACCTTTTCGGTCCACGGGTTCACGGATCAACTTGAGGGATATAAATGGATAGGATAGGGTAGAATTTAGACTATGTATTATATTTGCAGGCTAAAATTCAAACATATCTTATCCAAGTTGAGAATTTTTGAATTCTAATTTTACCCATGCCCTAAAGTTGCACACTTGCACCTTATTCGACCCTAGTTGTAACAAATCAAAATTTTTCAATTGAACACAATATTTAATTATTTTATATTTTATAAACATACTAATAAAATAGAAAATACAAAATTAAATTTATATTAAAATTAAAAGTAACAATCATGATAAATTTCATATTAAAATTACAAAAAAGAGAAAATGTGGGTTCAATCTTCATCTATTTCATTATACACGTATAATAATTTTTAATTGTATACCATAATATATTAGAGATACAGGTAAATTGGGTAGAATTAGGACTAAACTCACACCAAATTCTACTCGTAGTTCAATCGGCTTCGCTCTCAACTGACCTGTTGCGAGTCGAGTTGCCAACCCTATCTGAATGAGTTAGGTTGAATTCGATACTATATATATATATATATATATATATATATATATATATATATATATATATATATATATATATATATATATATATATTCAATTTGTATTTCTTATTTTGATTTCTCATCTATTATAGGTTGGGGTAAATTATTTAAATAACAACAATGCTAGGGAACCAACTCTATATAAATCAAGAATCAGCCAACTGGTAAACCAGAGGCACCGGTGATTTTAACCGGATGTTGCTACTAATAGGCACACGGATATCTCTTTTTCTTGTAAATTGGATGGTTTTCGATATGATTTCTATGTTTCATGTGTTACGCATTAATAAAACATAATTAATTATATGGAACCAACTAATGAATGATCAAAGTATTGTTCCGTGATTCTCTCCTATCACTAGCGTATTTTCCCTCATGTTTTGAACGTGGTCAACAATAATTTAAAAAACAAATTAAATTATAAATTAATAAAACTAATTATAATTAATTATGTTGTTCCATTCTTGGCTGATTATTAGTTGGTTCCATATACTTTTCCTTTAAATAAACTAACTGAGAATAAAAACTATCAAATTGTCCTAAATAAAAAATAATAACATTTTTGTCCTCCCACTTTTTACATAAATCGTTGCCTATACTCTAATTTTTTTAGAAAAAATGTAAAATCTTGAGGAATACAACGATTCATGGTTATATATTTTGCATTGAGTAAATCATCCTGGTGAACATAATTCGTGGGACAAAGTTAGGTTTTAAACCAAAATTAGTAAAACATGTGAGGATTCCCATGATTTATGAAGTTATAGAGCGAAACCCAGGAAATGCCCATGATTTATGTATAATTACAATATTTTTTTTATTCTTAAAATTTTTTACTTATTATAAAATATTTGTAGAATAGTTAGTACATAAACTTGTGAAAAGAAAAAAAAAGAATATGGTATATATACAATAAAATATAAATTATACATTTTTGTCTCTAATATATCGAAATTCTCTATTATTTAACTTAGTTAAACTTTATTTTTAATTTTGAAATAAATTTTAATTTTATCATTTAATAATATCAATTTTTTACAATAAATAATTATTTAATATTTTTTAATTACATCTAAGTAAATTACTCTTAATCACATTATTCTCATTCTAAATAAATTTATTTCTTAATTTTATTCTTAATTACATTACTTTCATTCTAAGTACATTTATTTTTTATTAAGAGCAAAATTAAAAATTAAATTGAATAATTATCTATAGTAAAAAAATTAAAATTATTGAAGGAAAAAAATTAAAAGTGTTGAAGGAAAAAAATTAAAATTTATTTAAAAGTTATAAATAAAATTTAATTAAATTAAATATTAAAGAAGTTTAGTATATTAGAGACAATAAGGTATAATTTATACTTTATTGTATATGTGTTATATTCTTTTTTACATGTGACTTTTCATAATTCAAAAGTAAGAATCATCCAAGTTTTTTATGTGAGTTAAATTCGAATTATAAATATCTGTATGGACACACATAATAAATGAACTTTCACTGTCCTGAAATTAAAAAAAGTAGTTATTTGAAATTATAAAGGATAAATATCATCTATGTCCTTTCATGAATCATTCAATTTCTCTATCTGAGTCAAATTTATAATGGACTATGAATCAAATTTGAATGTATGGACACACATGATAAATGAACTTTGTCTGTCCTGAAATTAAAAAAATAGCTATTTGAAATTATAAACGATAAATATCACCTCTTGCCTCTCATGAATCATTCAACTTCCCTATCTGAGTCAAATTTGTAATGGACTGTGAGTCAAATTTGAATTATAAATATCTGTATGGACACACATAATAGATGAACCTTGACTGTCCTAAAATTGTGACTGCTAGTTAACCTTTTCAACAAACAATATTTAAGGAGAGATTTCTCATTCTTCTTCTTCTTTCATGTGAACACTCAAATACTTTTTACATCTATTTATATCACCTCTGACTTCTCATGAATCATTCAAGTTTCCTATGTGAGTCAAATTTATATCAGACTGTATGTGAGTCAAATTTAAATTATAAATATCTATATAGACACACATGATAAATGAACTTTGACGGTCCTGAAATTATGATTGTTGGTTAACTTTTTTAATAGTATTTGAGAAGAAATCTCTCATTCTTACTCTTCTTTCATGTGAACAGTCAAATGCTTTATACATCTATATATATCACCTCTGGCCTCTCATAAATCATTTAAGTTTTCTATGTGAGTTAAATTTGTAACATAGTGTGAGTCAAATTTGAATTATAAATATCTGTATGGACACACATGATAAATGAACTTTGACGGTCCTGAAATTGTGACTATTGATTAACCTTTTTAATAGAATTTGAAGAGAGATCTCTCATTTTTACTCTTCTTTTATGTGAACACTCAAGTGCTTTATACATCTATATATATCATTTCTGACTTCTCATGAATCATTCAAGTTTTCTATCCGAGTCAAATTTGTAATGGACTGTGAGTCAAATTTGAATTATAAATATCTGTATGGACACACATAATAAATGAACTTTGACTGTCCTGAAATTAAAAAAATAATTATTTGAAATTATAAAGGATAAATATCACCTCTGGCCTTTCATGAACCATTCAAGTTCTCTATCTGAGTCAAATTTGTAATGGACTGTGAATCAAATTTGAATGTATGGACACACATGATAAATGAACTTTGACTGTCCTGAAATTGTGACTACTGATTAACCTTTTTAATAGAATTTGAAGAGAGATCTCTCATTCTTACTCTTCTTTTATGTGAACACTCAAGTGCTTTATACATCTATATATATCACTTCTGACTTCTCATGAATCATTCAAGTTTTCTATGTGAGTCAAATTTTTAATGGACTGTGAATTAAATTTAAATTATAAATATCTGTATGGACACACATGATAAATGAACCTTGACTGTCCTAAAATTGTGACTGCTGTTAATCTTTTCAATAGTATTTGAGGAGAAATCTCTCATTTTTATTCTTCTTTCATGTAAACACTCGAGTGCATTAAACATCTATATATATCATCTTTAACCTCTCATAAATCATTCAATTTCTCTACCTGTGTTGTTGATAAGTTCCCTGTAAGCATTTTTTTGTCTGCAACATCTCCGAAAATTGGAAAATGAAACAATCAATTGAATCCTTTGTGAATGAGTTGATGTTAAATGTGAAATAGAAGAAAAATATGTGTGAGATTATTCTTCTTTCTTATTGAGAATATTGCAATTAGGAATCAAGATAACTCAACTATACATTTAAATGCAAATGACTTAATTAATGTTCATGAGTAGTTAATTACTCATTGTGATATATCATACCCTTTTGATGCCTTAATTAATTTTCATGAGTAGTTATCTGGCCTTTGCTTCTGTTAAAATTGTTTCTGTTTAAAACCATTTCAATCAAAAGATTTATACTTGATTAACTTCTTGTTTACTTGTTCCTTTTTCAGCCAATACCATGGGTTTGAGCTCAGATTCGAAACAAGTTCCAAAACCTGCGCGTTCAGGAGAATATGCTTCTACGCCAATCTCTGAAAATACTTGTGCTGAGTGTAAACTTCTGAATTTTTCATATAATATTGCCTTTCAACAATTTAGTTTTATTCTTGCATTTATATTTATCACATGATATAGGCGTGGTGGGTGCTGAAGAAGATTCCCAAGCGAAGCAACTTCCCCCAAAGGAGATGAATCTTCCTCGCCGTTACTCAAAGCGCCTTGCTGGAATTCAGCCTGATCCAGTGGCGGAACTTGTAACAAGAAGCCGAGCACGGCGAGGTGCAGCCAAGTCTCAAAATGCAGCAAACATGTCACAGTCAACTAAGTTTTCTACTCCTGAATCGAGCAGCCAGCCGCGTATTGAGATCAGGTTACCTTTTCCAGTCCAATGCTTTGTAAACCATCAATTGGCGCACTCGACACCACAGATAGCAGCAGGGATGCCGCAAACCTTTCAAACACTACAGACAAAAGAAAATACTACAGAAGACGCCACGGCACCAGGCAGGGCGGCGAAGGCGGGACAGCACCAGGCAGAGGAGCACGCAGCGGAGACAGGCTAAGGAAGCAACAAAGAAAGGCGAGGAGAGAGTGATAATGACTGGTTTTGAGACCTTTTGTTCATCATTTTCGGAGCAACTTTGATGATGAGAGAAGAACAACAAACACAGATTATATTACTAAGTTATAAGAATTTGGAGTTAGAAAAAGAGACAAAATATTTATTTTTGTTTGTTATTTTAATTTTATTAAAAATTAATAATTATGTTATTTGTAATTTTAATTTGAACTTAATTTTTAATTTTATATTTATTAATTTATATTGAATATAGAAGGATTGAATTTTATATTTATTTAAAAAAATTTAATTTTTTTATGGATAGAGTATGTGTAGAGTAAAATTTAAAACTTTATACTTAGGATTGAGTTTTAAAAAAATTTTCACTTCACAAATAAAATTGAGATAGAGTGTAAACTACATGGTATCTTATTCTATTTTGACTATTGTGAGCTTTATATGTAAAATTATTTTTTTTATTAAAATATATCTTTTATAAAGTAAAAACAAGTCTTTTTAAAAAAGTTGATAATCGTATTTTTTTAAAATTTATATTTTAGTGTTTTTTATTTTTATTTTAAAAAATTGTCAAATACATTAAAATTTTAAAAAAGATAATTTTTCTGTTAAAAAATATCTTTGACTAAAAATTTGGAGAGATCTCTCATTCTTACTCTTCTTTCATATGAACATTCAAGTGCTTTATACATTTATATATATCACTTTTGATCTGACCTCTCATGAATCATTCAAGTTCCTTATGTGAGTCAAATTTGTAATGGAATGTATGTTAATCGGACACTCTACTATACAGATCGAGTGATATAGAGAGAGAAAATAAATTTTTTTTTATAGTTATTTTTTATTATTTTATTGTTATTCAAAGTGTGAGTCCTACCTTTTTCAATTTATCTTTCATTCCATAAAAAGAAAGATCTATAAACTTACATCTTTACCATATAATTCACCCAATCAAATTTGAATTATAAATATCTGTATAGACACATATAATAAATAAACCTTGATTGTACTGAAATTGTGATGGTTGGTTAACCTTTTCAATAATATTTGAGGAGAGATTTCTCATTCTTATTCTTCTTTCATGTGAACACTCAAGTACTTTATACATCTATAAATATCACTTTTGGTCTCTCATGAATCATTCAAGTTTTCTATGTGAGTTAAATTTGTAATGGACTGTGAGTCAAATTTGAATTATAAATATCTGTATGGACACACATGATAAGTGAACATTGACTGTCCTGAAATTGTGACTGCTGATTAACCTTTTTAATAGTATTGAAGAGAAATATCTCATTCTTACTCTTCTTTCATATGAATACTCAAATGCTTTATACATCTATATATATCACCTCTAGCCTTTCATAAATCATTCAAGTTTTTTATGTGAGTCAAATTTATAATGAACTATGGGTTAAATTTGAATTATAAATATCTGATGGACACACATGATAAATGAACTTTTATTATTTTAAAATTGTAACTGCTGGTTACTCTTTTCAACAGTATTATTTGAGGAGAGATCTCTTATGCTTATTCTTTTTTCATATATGAACGCTTCAGAACTTTATACATTTATATATATTACCTCTATGTTGACAAGTTCCCTTGTAAGCATTTTGTCTGCAACATCTCCGAAAATTGGAAAATGATACAATCAATTGAACCCTTTGTGAATAAGTCGATGTTAAATGTGAAGTAGAACAAAAATATGTCGGTTAAATTATTCTTCTTTCTTATTGAAAATATTACAATTAGGAATCAAGATAACTCAACTATACATTTAAATGCAAATGACTAAATCACTCATTGTGATATATCATACTCTTTTGATGCCTTAAATTAATGTTCATGAGTTATCTCGCCTTTGCTTCTGTTAAAATTGTTTATGTTTAAAATAAAAAGATTTATACTTGATTAACTTCTTGTTTACTGTACTTGTTCCTTTTTCAGCCAATACCATGGGTTTGAGCTCAGATTCGGAACAAGTTCCAAAGCCTTCACCGTTACTCAAAGCGCCTTGCTGGAATTCAGCTTGATCCAGTGGCGGAACTTGTAACAAGAAGCCGAGCACGCCGAGGTGCAGCCAAGTCTAAAAATGCAGCAAACATGTCACAGTCAACTAAGTTCTCTACTCCTGAATCGAGCAGCCAGCCGAGAATTGAGTGGTCTAAACATTAAAATTAAAATTTTGATATTCAGAGGATTGTTGCATTACGAATTTAGTTAGTCTATATACATTTTAGTTTTTACTATAAAAATATACATTTAAAGTGGGATAATAGATTAGTTTTTTAAATTGTAGATTCAGTTTATTTATTTATCTGTTTAAATAAATATTAAGAATTTAAATTTTATTTATTAATTAATAATAAATTTTTAAATAAAATTCTGATAAATTAATTATTGTGTTGGAAAAAAAATTCCGTAAAAAAAACTTGTTAATAATGCGAATTGAAAATTTACGGATTTAAATGGTGTAAATTATGGTTTAAACAGATTGTTCTACAAATCGTGTTCCTTATACTAGGCTCTATTTGCAAACAATACGTTGATAATTAAATGAGATTCCCCTAACCAAAAAAAAAAAAAATGAGATTCCAGTGAAAATTGCATGAAAATGCTCTAGTATTGTCCCATGACACTTGTCAATGGTCATTCTCATAATCATGCAATTCACATATGGTCTATGGAGTCATCTCCGTCGATAGAAGTAGTTCCATAGGCAGCAGGATGCCATCAATGGACCCTCATGTCATGTCATCACCACTATTTCTCAAAAATATACTAAATACATGATTTTTTATAATTTAAAAATAAAAAAAATAATTTTTATTATTTTTCAAATGAATTTTTACTTATATTTGTAATGAATTGTGATTAAATTTACATTATAAATATTTGTATGGACATACATAATAAATAAATTTTGACTATTCTAAAATTATAATTTTTGGTTAACCTTTTTAACAATATTTGAGAATAGATATTTCATTTTTATTTTTTTTATGTGAACACTCAAGTACTTTATACATCTATATATATTATTTCTGGTCTCTTATAAATTATTCAAGTTTCTCATGTGAGTCAAATTTGTAATATATTATAAGTCAAATTTGAATTATAAATACCTATATGGATACATATTGTTGAGTTAAGAAATTAACTAAATTAATTAGTGATGACAAACATTATTTTTAGCAAAATAAATAATTAGTGTTGATAAATCAATTAATAAGTATATGTTGCTAATTATTTATTTTTATGTTGCAGGCCTTAATTAAGTTGCAGCAGCCCAACATCAAACAAAAGATATCAACTAATGGGCTGAATAGTAAGTGAAAAATAAAGACAAGCCTAAGTCATTCATCTCAAGCAAAATTCATCAAAAAAGCAAAGCAAGGCACCAATGGGCTGTAGTAGAGAAGAACCCGATCCAAGTCCGATCTGGTTTCAGAAATGCAAATCCCTATTTTTTGCTTAACCAAAAGCAACGTTCATCTCTCTCTCTGATCAAGTCAAATCAGTTTCAGAAAAGTAAGAAAGAGAAAGAGAGAAAGAGCTTCCTCACCAAGATAGTCACCAAAGAAGCAAGAAAGAGAAACTAAGCTTGAAAGGCAGAAGTCATCTCAACAAATCCAAACCAAATCAAGCTTAGGTTATAGGTAAATCTTTTCCTCATACATGCAACTCGAACTCATCTCTTCTTCCCAACTCTCTACTCTATCCGAAAATGGCATTCAAGGAAAAGTTGTTCTCTGCCCTATTCTGCTTCACATCTACGGTCACAAGTGATACTTGGGGACCAAGTAGTTTGTCAATGGCTAAGATCAAGTTGACCATGAGAAGATTTCTATGGTTGCTGTTTTATGGCTTTCGGTCAAGATAAGGAAGTCAGAAGCAAAGTTTCTACTCTGAGGATTAAAGAGGAAAAGTGAACATGTGGGTTGGTGAAGCTCAAGGCTCAAGGTGTTGACCTTGGAAGAAGAACCCAGCAACATGCAAGGAGAATAAAAGAAGACTTCTTGCTCATTCAGAAGGCAAGGAGAGAAAACCAGAGAGTGAGAACAGTGTTCTGTTAAGAAGTTCATCTACTTGGATAATGCTTTCTTTCAAAGAAGCATTCTACCAATACTGAAGAACTGCATCTGAGGTTTGCGAATCTGGTTTTGCACATAGCTAAAAGGCTGCTGATAAAGTCAATCTCCTTCATGTTTTACTGATTGTAATGTACTTTTCTAAGTTTATCTTTCTGTAATTTCTTGAGAGAAAAGGCATTGTGAGAAAGCTTAAGAAAAAGTCATGAGTAGAAAAAGGCTGAGAGAAACACTTGAGAGAAAAGCCTAGAGTTATTTTTTGATTTCTTTAGGTTGGTTAAGTGTCTTGTATCTTGTACTTGTTTTGGTATCCCTTTCTTAGTTGGGTCAGCACTAAGAGGAATAGTTAGGTATTAGCATAACCAATGTCAAGTTAAGTTAGAACTTGAGTGTGAAAGGATTGGGTCAATCCTGTGAAATTGGTGTATGTAATACTGTTAACTATAGTGAAATTCTTCCATAATTGTGGAGGAGACTGGATGTAGGTTGCATAGCACAAGGCAACCGAACCAGGATACATGCTGGTGTTAGCTTTTCTCTTCTCTGTTGAGTTCTGTTTTCTGATATTCATGAGACAAAAATAAATTATCTCATAAATTTCCACTACTGAGTTCAAACAGAATCAGAATTGTAATTTTGTTTAAAAAGGATCATAACAGCAACTTAAAAAGGAAGGCATAGATTCAACCCCCCTTCTCTAAACCTACCACAACCTTCACATATGATAAATAAACCTTGACTGTCCTGAAATTGTGACTGCTGATTAACTTTTTTAACAATATTTGAGGAGATATCTCTCATTTTTACTCTCATTTCATCTGAACACTCAAGTGTTTTATACATCTATATATATCACCCCTGCCTTCTCATGAATCATTCAAATTCCCTATGTGAGTCAAATTTATAATGGACTGTGAGTCAAATTTGAATTATAAATATTTGTGTGAACACACATGATAAATGAATTTTGACTGTCCTGACATTGTAACTGCTGATTAACCTTTTTAACAGTATTTAAGGAGAGATCGCTCATTCTTACTCTTCTTTTATGTGAACGCTCATGTGCTTTATACATCTATATATATCAATTTTGACCTGTTATTAATCATTCTAGTTCTCTATGTGAGTCAAATTTGTAATAGATTATGAGTCAAATTTAAATTATAAATATGTGATAGACACATATGATAAATACTGTTGGTTAATCTTTTCAACAGTATTTAAAAAGAAATCTCTTATTCTTACTCTTTTTTTATGTGAATGTTCAAATACTTTATACATCTATATATATCATTTTTGACTTCTCATAAATCATTCAAGTCCCTATGTGTTTCACTGACAGGTTTGGTTTCCTGTAAGTATTTTTTATCTGCAACATCTCCGAAAATTAGAAAATGAAACAATCAATTGAATCCTTTGTGAATGAGTTGATGTTAAATGTGAGATAGAACAAAAATATGTCGGTTAAATTATTCTTCTTTCTTATTGAGAATATTATAATTAGGAATCAAGATAACTCCACTATACAGTTAAATGCAAATGACTAAATTACTCATTGTGATATATCATACTCTTTTGATGCCTTAATTAATGTTCATTAGTTATCTGGCCTTTGCTTCTGTTAAAATTGTTTCTGTTTAAAACCATTTCAATCAAAAGATTTATACTTAGATTAACTTCTTGTTTACTTGTTCCTTTTTCAGCCAGTACCATGGGTTTGAGCTCAGATTCGGAACAAGTTCCAAAGCCTGCGCGTTCAGGAGAATAGTATCTACGCCAATCTCTGAAAATACTTCTGCTGAGTGTAAATTTCTGAATTTTTCTCATATAATATTGCCTTTCAACAATTTAGGATTTGTTCATCATTTTCAGAGCAACTTTGATGATGAGAGGAGAAGAAGAGCAAGCACAGATTATACTACTAATTAAATAAGTTTGTTATTTGAAGAATAATATTGCAAGAATTTGGAGTTAGAAGAAGAGTGATCAAATATTAATTTTTTTTATTTATATTATTTTATTAGGTCCCTTACAACAAAGAAAAGAAAAAGAGATTCCAGTGGGAATTGCATGAAAATGCTCTAATATTGTCCCATGACACTTGTCAATTGTCATTCTCATAATCATGCAATTCACATATGGTCTATGGAGTCATCTCCGTCGATAGAAGTAGTTCCATAGATTAAGTAATGAAGTATATAACATACATTGTTCTTTTATTTTATAAAGACTTAGTTTTGTAACAATTAGTATATTTTATAAAACATAAGGATAGTGTAATTTATACTGAAATTAAATAAAAGTTTGTCATGCCTGATAGCATATGAACTCAAATAACAAATAGTGTAATTTATACTAAAATTTATTGTTGAGCTTTATGTCACTTAATCTAGTTAATACAGAATCTTCAAAGCAGATACTCACGTAAGTCCCACTCTGGTTATCTCCACTAGTGGATTATATTCTCTTAAAAGCCATGTGAATTATTTGAAGCAAAAAAATAATCACAAAATTTATGAGTGATTTGTGCAACAAATCTTATAAGTTCATTTTCAAGGGAAATATTCCCTTCTGATACTGTAATACATAAGTTTACAAATTGTCTTTTTTTTTTTTTTTTCATGACTTAAGAAAACTCAACTGATTTATTTTTTAAAAAATATAATATTTGTCTATTTTAAAACTTTATACAAATATATTAAAAGTCAAAACAAAACTTGCTTTAGTCACCAAAAAGAAAACAAAACTTGCTTTGCACAAGCCTATGATCCATTTTAATTTCTTTATGGATGAACAAACCTCTAGCACGCTAAACTCTTAACAAATTATTATGAATGTGTCAAAATCTAAACTCTCTTTCTTTATGGATTCAGTTTTAAGATTATATACACCGAATTAATAATGCATGAATATGTCTGAAGAAACCAACATAAGTTCAAAGGACAAATCTGGTTCTGTTATTATAGTAAATAGGTACACATGAGATTTTCATTTGAGCATTCTCAAACAAAAGCACAAGGAAATGATGTTCTCAAAGCTCACTTCAAGATTTTGTTTAAAACTAAAATTCTGCCACTTCAACCTATTTCTCTGATGGTAATGGACTGTGAGTCAAATTTGAATTATAAATATTTGTGTGCGAGTCAAATTTGAATTATAAATATCTGTATGGACACACATGATAAATGAACCTCGACTGTTCTGAAATTGTGATTACTAATTACCCTTTTCAACAGTATTTGAAGAGAGATCTCTCATTTTTACTCTTCTTTCATGTGAACACTCAAGTGTTTTATACCTCTATATGTATTACCTTGATCTCTTATGACTCATTCAAATTCCTTATGTGAGTCAAACTTGTAATGGACTGAGTCAAATTTGAATTATAAATATCTATATGAATACATATGATAAATGAACTTTGACTGTCCTGAAATTGTGACGGTTGATTAACCTTTTCAACAGTATTTGAAGAGAAATTGCTCCTTCTTACTTTTCTTTCATGTGAATGCTCAAGTGTTTTATGCATCTATATATATCACCTCTGACCTCTCATGAATCATTCAAGTTCTCTATGTGCGTCAAACTTGTAATGGACTGTGAGTCAAATTTCAACTATAAATATCTGATGACACACATGATAAATGAACCTTGATTATCCTAAAATTGTGACCGATGATTAATCCTTTCAACAGTATTTGAAGAGAAATCTCTCATTCTTACTCCTCTTTCATGTGAACACTCAAATGCTTTATATATCTATATATATCACTTCTGGCCTCTTATAAATCATTAAGTTTCCTATGTGTTTCGCTGACAAGTTCCCTGTAAGCATTTTTTGTCTGCAACATCTCCGAAAATTGGAAAATGATACAATCAATTGAATCCTTTGTGAATGAGTTGATGTTAAATGTGAAATAGAAGAAAAATATGTCAGTTAGATTATTCTTTTTGTTAATGTTGCAAGTGTGAGAAATATATAAAATTAGTCCCACATTAAAAAGAATAAGAAAGAGTTAAAAGTTTATAAGATAAAAAATCCACTATTTTAAGATTTTGAGTTGGATGTGATGTCTTTTCATTTTATATTCTTTCGCTTGATTCTTGACCGAAACCTCCAACCACGGTTTAAAACCATTTCAATCAAAAGATTTATACTTGATTAACTTCTTGTTTACTTGTTCTTTTTTTCAGCCAATACCATGGTTTACTTGTTTGTCATTTACATAATCATGCAATTCACATATGGTCTATGGAGTCATCTCCATCGATAGAAGAAGTTCCATAGGCAGCAGGATGCCATAAATGGACCCTCATGTCATGTCATCACCACTACTTCATGGCGTTGCCTTCCATGCTTGGAGTGGTGATAGAAGGTGCCTCGTGTGTGTGTAAGTGGGAGTGGGTAGAGACTAGAGAGGGAACAAAATGCAAATTTCATGTATCTTATTAATTTTCCATCATAATCTTGGACTTATTAAATTTCAAGATTTTTAATATAACATATAATTTCACTATTTACGTTTTATATTTTTATTTAGGTTAAAAGAAAAATATTAAGTAAAGTATACAAATAATGGATAAAGAATATTAGTTATAATAAATAATTATTTTTAAAAATATTTAATACCAAGTTGAATATAATAATAATCAATAAATTATAGTATATTATAAAAATAACAAATAATAAGTAGTAGATATGATTTTTAGAATAATTAATTACATTTAAATTTTACAAACCATTAAGTAATGTTTACTTATTTATTAAATTTAATTTTGATTAATTATCCATGTAAATAATTTTGTACATACATTTAATTTCATCAACAAAAATAACTATTTTTAACATTCACAGTATAAATAATTATCTAAAAAATGATATAATTATATAAAATATTTTATTAGTCGGTACATGAAAATTAAAATTCTATAATAATTAATAAATTATTTTTTTATATCATAAGAATAATTAAACTGTTTTTTATTATTGCTTGTAAAGAAAAAAGAATAAAAATTTTAATATTATTTAAAAGAATAAATCATAATTTCAGACAACAATGCAAAATAAATAGCATGTTATCATAAAATTGCTAATTAATAAAATGATAATCTTATTATATTTTTTTTTTATGTTTACTTCGGATTAAAAATTTATGTAATATTAAATTGTTTAATCACTAGTGTTTATTGTTTACTTAAAAACTAAACCCTAAACCCATGTTTGTGTTGTATTTGGAGGAGCTTTGAGACTTTACTCTCATTCTCTGCCTCCTTTCTTGTTCCCCTCCCATCTCTACTCTCAGAATCAGAAGAAGAAGAAGAAGAAGAAGGACAAAATGGGAAAAATACCACCTGCATTTCGATCCGCTGTTACAAACCCTCAATTCAGAAACCCATCTTCTCTAATTCCTCCGTCCTCTCCATCCTCCAAACCCCATCACTTTCCCAAGAAAATCCCTTCTCATTTTCCCGGAAAATCCCGAAAACCTAACAACCAGCAACAACCTCCGAAAACCCCCGTTCTCTTCAAATCCCCGAGCCTCCAAGAAGCCAAGACCGTCTTCAACTCCATAATCAAAACCTCCGATTCCGCAAATGCTTCCATTGACCCTCGATTCCACAATTCCCTTCTTCAATCCTACGCTTCAATCTCCACCTTTGACGATTCCGTCGCTTTTCTCCGCCACATGTCCGCTGCAAACCCTTCCTTCTCCCCCGACCGATCCACCTACCACATCCTCCTCTCCCAAACCTGCAACAACGATTCGCCTCCTGATTCCCTCTCCTCCCTTTCCCCAATTCATAAAACCCTAAATCTGATGGTCAAAGACGGCGTCTCCCCCGACAAATCCACCGCTGATGTCGCCGTGAGGTCGCTCTGTTCCGCCGGAAGGGTAGACCACGCTGTTGAATTGTTCAAAGAGCTTTCTTTGAAGCATTGTGTTCCAGACACTTACACTTTCAATTGCATTGTTAAACATCTATGTAAGTGCCGTAGCTTGAGTACTGTTTATGGATTCATTGATGAGATGCGTGATAGTTTCGGCTTTAAGCCTGATCTTGTTACTTACACGATTTTGATTGATAATGTGTGTAATACTAAGAACTTGAGGGAGGCTTTGAGGTTGGTTAGTGTGCTCAACGAGGAAGGGTTTAAGCCCGATTGCTTTTTATACAATACGATTATGAAAGGGTATTGTATGCTGAGTAGGGGGAGCGAGGCGATTGAGGTTTATAACAAGATGAAGGATGATGGGGTAGAGCCTGATCTTGTCACTTATAACACTTTGATTTTTGGGTTGTCGAAATGTGGAAGGGTTGTGGAAGCTAAAAAGTTGTTGCGAGTTATGGCGGAAAAGGGCTTTTTCCCCGACGAGGTGACTTATACTTCGCTGATGAATGGTATGTGCAGGAAAGGGGATGCACCGGGTGCGTTGGTGTTGTTGGGAGAAATGGAGGACAAGGGGTGCTGTCCGAATTCGTGCACGTATAACACCCTGCTACATGGGTTATGTAAGTCTAGGTTGTTGGAGAAGGCAATGGAATTGTATGGAGTGATGAAATCAGGTGGTTTGAAGCTTGAGACAGCTTCTTATGCCACGTTTGTTAGGGCACTGTGTAGGGATGATAGAATTGCTGAGGCCTATGAAGTGTTTGATTATGCAGTTGAAAGCAAGAGTTTGACGGATGTTGTTGCTTACTCGACATTGGAGAGCACGCTTAAGTGGCTCAAGAAGGCAAAAGAAAAAGGTCAGGCAGTTTAATTTGTTCTTTTTGCCAATGGTTGCCTAGGATGTAAAAGAGTTTGTTGACAAAGTCAATATACAAAACTGTGGAATGTTTGCTATGGCGAATGCTAAGAGAAGGAAAGAAGAGGAGAGAAAATCTCAGATTGGCACAGGCAGCAGTACGACACAGCCATTGCAAAGAAGAAGAATTGTCAAAGAGGTTGATCATGGTTTTCATTGGCCAGTACCAGACGAAGATCCAACAAATATTTAAGAGTTAGCTTATACTGATAAGTGAGTGATACCTACATGCCTGATGTGGGACAATCTATTTCTCGATGCACCGAGGCTACAGAGTGATGCCCAGTTAGTTGAATTGCATGTGTGAAATGACCCCTTTCAAGAGGATATAGCTTGTGATGTTTCCCATTGGTGTTTAGCCACCAGGCATGATTTTTTTTTTTATTGGATTAGTAGAATATGTTCTCTCAGGCATATCACACACTCAACAGAGAATTTGGATAGATTTAAACAAACATTTCACGAAATTTGCTGAGTTATTTTAGCACTCAGCAAGCTGTATACAATAAGAAGAGAAAATAAGGTTACGACATGAATTTTACATGAATATTGTTATCTATTCTTTTTTTCTAGTTTTTACTCTCATTTTCATCACCATCTCTTGTACCGAAGAACATATGCAAAGTTTGAGCTTGTAACAGATATAATGAAGGTTCAAACGGAGTGGGAGTTGTTCCGGAATAACTCCTGCATTGTTTTTTTATCCTAAAGGTGCGAAGAGTCAGTTTTCCACTGTTCTTCCCTCGCACTTTCTGCTTGGATGCTGCATTGTTTTTTTATTTTTTTGGTTTCTCACGGTATTTTCTAACCCGATAAGCTAAGGAATAATTCGTTGTGGATTGGAGTTCCATTTAAGGGTGCATAAGGTGGGATTTGAACCCCAATACTTGCTTAAACAAATTAGTGAATTAACCACTAGATCAACCCAACTTTGTTATTAGGTCAGTTTATATCAACTTTTGAGGCCCTTGTCCAAGTAGAAGAATGTATAGCATAAATTGCGTACATGCTCAATTCCTGTGATTGAGACTCGGCAGAAAAGCATGGACTTCATCACTGTATCCATAAAAAGAAGGGGTCACTATCCAGCATTGTTTTATTCTTTGTTTTATATACTTTCTAGCAGCTAGCTTCCTTAGTTCTTAAACATCCTACCCATCAAATACATAGTTTTGGAATATACAAGACATCTTGTTAACTAATTTTAATTTTCTATTTAATAATAGATAATAAATAAGTTGATATGATATTTCGTAATGAGTACCATAGAAAGATTTTAAAGACTTCAATTGAGTAGTGTATAATTCTATTCAATTTACCATTTTGACCAAATCTAGCAGCCATTGAGTTCCAACATTCTTAAATCGTGATGAAATAAAGAATATGAGGTGATGGTTCTCTTAAGCACTTGAAACTTCTTTAGCACTTTCTCAAAAACACTACAACCTAAAAACAAAAATTCAAAATCCAATCCTCAAATCCGCTCCAACTTTAGTACTTTAGCACCACCACCCTGTAAACTCAACCTTTTGCTAATACCCAGAAGAAGAAAAAAAAAATACTACATTGTCCCCACTATAATATCACAATTAAAAGCTACTTCTTATCTTCACTTTTCACTTTCCTTAACACCATCACTCTATTTTAGAATAATAAACAAACACCTTCATCCTAATCTCCACATTCATCTCTTCCTCTTTGTCCTACATAGATCACTAAAACATGCTTTCTCTTCCACCGCCGCCGCCGCCGCCGCCACAGCTCTCACCCCCACCAAGAAAACAATCAAAACCAATTTCACTTGACCAAATTGTCATATCAACAAAACAAACAAGAAACCAAAATTCTATTGAAACAAGTGCACCAAATTCTGTTACAACAAAGCTAATTAGGCCACCAACAACACCACTAAGACAACCTCAACCAAAGAGAACAAATCCAATCATATGGTTCACTGCAGTTCTATGCCTAATATTCAGTCTTGTCCTTATCTTCTTTGGTATTGCAACATTGATTATCTTCCTTATCATAAAACCAAGAACCCCCATTTTTGATATTCCAAATGCAAACCTCAATTTGGTGTACTTTGACTCTCCAAATTACATCAATGGTGACTTCACCCTCCTTGCAAACTTCACCAACCCCAACAAAAAAATCAATGTCCTTTTCGAGTCTTTAGACGTCGAGCTCTTCTTCTCTGAGAGGCTCATATCGGCACAGTCGATAGAGCCGTTCGCTCAGAGAAGAAGAGAAAGCAAGTTGCAATCAGTGAACTTCATATCTAGCTTGGTGTTTTTGCCTCAGGATATTGGTGTGAAGCTTCAAAAGCAAGTTCAGAACAATAGGGTAATCTACAATGTGAAGGGAACATTTAGAGTGAAAATCACCATTGGTCTAATTCATGTATCTTATTGGTTGCATAGTAGATGCCAGATTGAGATGACTGGTCCACCAACTGGAGTATTAGTAGCAAGAAACTGCATAACAAAGAGATGAACATAAGGTTCTGCTTTGCTTGTTTGATTTAATGTTTTCTACACTATATAGTTGTGCATAAGAATGATTCTGTAAAGTGTTTGATAAATATACCATATGATACAGATGGTAAAAGAATGAAAAAGGGAAAATGATTAGATGATGAATTTCAAGGTGTTTGGTATGTAGATAATTAAATCAGAGAATGTGATGTTGGGGGATTCATTTCATCTGCAAATAACAAATAAATGTTCAAATTATCTTTACTACTCTTGATTTTATCAGGGAATAGGTACTTTTGTTATATTTGACTTATTTAATCATTTTGGTATAGTTTTCTACTAGTTAGGCACTTTGATATAGTAATTTCTTTTCTAATTATTCTATTAATCTTATAATTGTACCAAATTTTTAATTAAACTCTTGTAATTTAAAAGTTTGTAATATATATCAATATTAGATAAAAATTTGTAATTAGATTTTTATCTTTACTAGTTATTTTTTCAGAAAAAAAAAACAATAAAAAATATTTGCTTTTAGAACATTCCATATTTCATTCTACATTAAACACAAAAACAAATCTTTTAAAAATATTTTAATAACAATAGTTTGAGACAACCTAATTTTAAAAAAAAATTATCTAATATATATATTCAATTATAAATTTCAAACGATTGAAACCTAATTAAAATTTATTAAAACTATAAATATAAGCAGAATAATTACACCTAATTTTTTATACAAAGAACACAGCAATCAATAACTTGAATTTTCTAAGGGTTTTGGAAAGTGTCCTTCAACACTATTTTGTTTTCTTAATTGCATAAAATTTATTATATATCAGCTGTACTTATTAGATATCTTTTTGACTGTCTAAAGCAATTAAAGCCAAAATGTAGAACAAAAGGTTCTGCAAAGATTGATGGACAATCAACCAAGGTTTCAAAATTTTTACTTGCACCAAATTGTTTAGGATAAAATACACTTATCTCTGATAAATTTAAGTAATGAAGTATATAACATACATTGTTCTTTTATCTTATAATGACTCAGTTTTGTAACAATTAGTATATTTTATAAAAGATAAGAATAGTGTAATGTATACTAAAATTAAATAAAAAAATGTCATGCCTGATAGCATATAAACTCAAATAACCAATAGTATAATTTATACTAAAATTTATTGTTGAGCTTTATGTCACTTAATCTAGTTAATACAGAATCTTAATCTAGTTAATACAGAATCTTCAAACCAGATACTCACATAAGTCCGCTTTTCACTCTGGTTATCTCCACTAGTGGATTATATTCTCTTAAAAGCCATGTGAATTATTTGAAGCCAAAAAATAATCACAAAATTTATGAGTGATTTGTGCAACAAATCTTATAAGTTCATTTTCAAGGGAAATATTCCCTTCTGATACTGTAATACATAAGTTTACAAATTGTATTTTTTTCATGACTCAAGGAAACTCAACTAATCTATTTTTTAAAAAATATAATATTTGACTATTTTAAAACTTTATACAAATATGTTAAAAGTCCAAACAAAACTTGCTTTGCACAAGCCTATGATCCTTTTTAATTTCTTTCTGGATGAACAAACCTCTAGCATGCTAAACTCTCAAATTATTATGAATGTGTCAAAATCTAAACTATCTTTCTTTATGGATTCAGTTTTAAGATTATATACACCGAAAAATAATGCATGAATATGTCTGAAGAAACCAACATAAGTTCAAAGGACAAACTTGGTTCTGTTATTATAGTAAATAGGTACACATGAGATTTTCATTTGAGCATTCTCAAACAAAAGCACAAGGAGATGATGTTCTCAAAGCTCACTTCAAGATTTTGTTTAAAACTAAAATTCTGCCACTTAAACCTATTTCTCCCATGATACTGTTGTTTTTAATTTTGATAAGCTGAAAAAACATTGTAGAAATTTCTTCCCTAGTAAGGAACTACTGTGAAGGAACCACCAACTGCTCATCATCATCTGTTCCGAAGTACCGGTCGCCGAACTCACCCATGCCCGGTATGACGCGGTAATCTTTATTCAAACCAATCTCAATCTCAGATGTCACTATTTTTATTCTAGGAAACTTTTTGCAGACCACATGAACACCTTGAGGTGCCTGAAAAGATGAGGCGACGATGGATGTTAGTAATCGTCAACTCGGCCCTTAAAAAGAAAGAAACACGAATAATATAATTATGAGTACATTCCAGATGTCGTCCTAGCCGAAAACAGGAAGACTAAAATGCCAGGTTGTCCACTTTATTTGAACAATGCGGACGAAGTTGGCCGGTGAGAGACAAAAATTGTCACTTTGAAATCTTGAAAGAGTAACTTGTCTTCCTTGTTTTTTTAGTGATGAGATGGGGATTTATTTACTCTATAATTATATTATTAAGTAAAAAGGGCCAAAAAGTATAGAGGAACTATGTATAGGAACAAAGAAATCATTGACTTACAGATATCAGGTTGAGAAATATAATGTTGGACTCCGGTACACCCTTTCTTATAAGTAAAGAGATCGCTTGTACAGCCGAATTACCTGAAGATGAATTGTTGATTCAATCAAAACCGTCACGGCGAAAATGTTGATTCAGGTAGCCGTAGGCAAGAAACAATTAGAAACATCAGAGCAATAATGAAAACATGCAAGAGAACAACAAACCTGTGCCAAGGATAGGATCCAACAGTAAAACGTGCCTATCCGAGATATCGTTTGGAAGCTTTTCGTATATTAGCTGCTCATTGATGGAAGGTTAAACTTTCAATGATCATGACACTCAAAAGACATAGACATGTGCCTGACTTATACATGCAGAGAGACAAACCTGCTGACCGTTGTCACCTTCTCTGTGAATTAGAATTTTCCCGATCTTGATACCTTTACAGCATGCTCGTAAAGCATTCTCCATACTCTCCCCACTGAAATTAGCAGATGTTAGATTTAAATACAATAAGTGCCACTAAGGAATGAATTATCAAGTGGTGTTATTTCATTTAAATAGAATAGATATTTTAGTCACCATATGGAAGTTCGAAAATTCGACAAGATTAATACCTCCTGATGACAGAGACACCACACAATCTCTTACAAAAGTCCACGCCAGTGTATACAGAACCTGTATTGAAAGAAACAACCAGAGGTTACCATGAGAAGGTTCAAAAACAGAACTTCTAGAGGTACTATAACACAAACACTAAACGCATTTGTTTCCCAACTTGTCCATTGGGTTTCCCTGATTGTAGATGGATGAGCGGTCAAACACGTATAGACAAAACAAGAACAAGGATATAAAAGAAAAAGTTGGAGTAGCACCTATTGTTGCAAAGATGGTAGAATCCCATCTTAGGTGATTTGGATATCTAGAGGTACTATAACATGAACACTAAACACATTTGTTTCGCAATTTGTCCATGGAATTTTCCTGACATGTAGATGGATGAGCGGCCGAACATGTATAGACAAAACAAGAAACAAGGATAAAAGAGAAAAAGTTGGAATTGCGTCTATTGTCAAAAAGACGGTAGAATCTCGTCTCATCTTAGGTGGTTAGGATATGTAGGGAGAAGATTGGCAAAACATCTCTGAGGACAAGTTTTGGAATTAAGCAAAATCAGGGAGTAGGAGAACTGAGTGGATCCTCAAGACCTAACTAACTTGTGCAGAAATTAAGTGCAAGGGAATGCCATGCTATAGGTGGGTGTTCGCACAGTGCACGCGTGTGTTTTTCTGTGGAGGGAGAGTGGGGATGCTATAGTGCTTGCTTCTAATTCTCTTCTATCTTCTCTACAAATGTGAGCTGAATTCCAGACTCATCAATACGAATAATACAATCACACTACTCCTATTCTCCGGTTTTTGGTTCCTTATAGAGACCAACTACGCTATATACGAATCATCCATGATAATATCTAGTAAAAGTAGGGAATAAAGCATCTATGAAGAACCATAGTGGCCAAACAATCCATGTAGATCCTTTAGCTGCAAGGATCTGACAAAAGAAAGAAAGAAAGAAAGACAACAACACATGAAGCTTTTATGGCACAATAATCTCAAAAGGAAAGAATAGAAAAGAAGAGGTTACCAGTGGGAGTGATTACTTGCTTTTCTGTAAATGGCAGATGCCCCAGCCCATGTTCAACAACCTGGTCAAGTGCATAAATTAATGAAAAAGCCATATCATAAAAAAATCATGAAAAAAAATGGATCCTGTCTGCTTACCAAACGAATCAAACGGTCAGAATAAAATACAAAATCATGCTTTGTTATCTGAGCATCACGTATCAGGGTATGCATGCCCCGTATCTGCATAGAAGCAATTACAATGAGGATTCAATCTTTATAGCAAACCAAATTTTGGAGTTCTCCCTAGGATGAGATGATAGTGAAGGTCAATAGCAAGAAAATGGTACCTGAAAAGTTGACTGAATGACATATAAATTGGAATATATTTTACACAGGTCATGTTGACCAAGCTTCGTGCGGATATGCTGTACAATCAGGTCAATGGCTACATGATTATCTCCCCCACGCGGTATAATGATATCAGCATACTTCTTTGTAGGGAGAATAAAATCATCAAAAGCTGGTTTCACAAATTTCGAATACTGCAACAAGGATTACATATGAATCAGCTTGCAAAATCCATTAAATTGAAACATAGCCTTCAAAAGAATGTGTTAAGTTAATTTTATGACAAGCACAAAACAAGTCATTCATGGTAGCATGCATGGTGTGACAGAAGTTGTTACCTGATCAAGAACTACGGCAATATCCCGACCCTTCTCGCCAGTATCTCGTCTAATCCTTCTCGCCAGACGAACATCAGCATCTGCGCTGAACAGTTTAATATGTAAAGCGACAGCTTAACTTAGTATTTTAACAAATGACTATAAGAAACACAATGTGAATTAGTACAGAGGGAAAAGAAAACAATTCCATGAATAAAAATGAAATAAATCTAACAATAGATCCCATATAAATGCCATATGCTACAACAGAACACACACAACAAGAAAAAAATACTGAGAGAAATAAAAATGAAATGAGTACAGATCCCAAATAAATTACAGAAAATAAAGTCCAACTTAAGGGTGAAACAACAATAATAAAAGACCTGTATCAACAAATATCTTCATATTCATCAACTCCCGAACACGTGGATCATGGAAAACAAGGATCCCTTCCAAAATTATAACATCTGAGGGGTTTACCTAAAAGGCACATCACAGCAACATTATTTGAATGGCAGTGACATATTATGTAATTGTATTCTTGACAATCAAAATTATGCATCGGGATTAAAATGCTAAATATATTTTTTTACAAGCTCTAAAATAGATTTCAATCTAAGGCTGTTGAGAATTTTGAGAAAAGTGGGGCTAAAGCACCTAATCCAAAATGAGATTTCCAGTGACATACCCTTCTTTTTGGATACACATCACTCTTGTAACTCTTGAAGTCGTACTTTGGAATATCTACTGCCTCACCACGCTTCAACTTGTCCATAACACATAGCAATAGCTCAGTATCAAAAGCATCTGCTGATGCCAACATCAGTTAAAGAACATTCACATGCATTAGGGAACCTTGCATTAAAGCTCGGCAAGGCCTAGGTGGGTACGGTTACATTAATGATTTAAATGTAAATGTGTGAAACCATTACAAGATTTCAGAAAAACCGAATTCCAGATTTTGTAAATAAGCTACATAATAGTAGAATACATAAAGCTGCCCCAGTAACATCAGATAATATTTCATACTCTATAAGGTCACTGAAAATTAAAGACTCAAAAGTATAATTTTACTGACCAGGATGGTCAAAGTTGTAATCCTGTACACGAGCAAGTTCCTCTTCAGTCAAGTTATGGTAAAAAGAATCCTGTCATAAATTAAGAAAATGTGACGAGAGGAAGAAAGGAACAGGTGGTAAAAGTAATAAATAAAGAAAGAAATTGGAACAATGGGACTACAAAGTTAATTGTTTGCATTCTATAATAATTTTGACATAGCTAATAAATCTCAATTTTGATGATATTATAAGCAGTAACAAAAAAAAATCACTACCTGATTAACTAATACAACTCGTTGATCATGAAGTTGCTGAATAATCATATCACAAACTGCAGTCTTGCCTGATGCTGCACCACCAGCAACACCTGCATGATGAAACACAAACAATAAATAAATTAAATTCCCCACAAAAATGATGGAAATTTTGTAAATTGAAACTAAAGGCATCCCAATTAAGACTCGTTTTTTATTAGTATTTCAGAAAGCAGTAGATGTTTGTTCAATAATAACTATATATGTAGTAGCTATCATCAACAAATTGAAGCAATCTGCAAAGCATGAAATACCCAAAAAAAGACATGTCTTAGTATCCACCTATGACTCGCAAAAAGCTATGACAAATGGTTGTTTATACATGTTAAGGGCTTGTCGTGACTCGTGAGAAAACACACCTATGACAAATGGTTGTTTATACATGTCAGTCGCCGATGTTGTCGGTTGTTCCATGCCTGACTTTCTTTGCTCAAAACCATCCATGTGAAATCCAGAAAAGTGAACCTCGGAGGAAGACTCCATCAAATCAACAGCTGATTTAGTATCCATGCAAAGACCTACTAAAATATCGGTTGATATTCACATATAGAGAAACCAATAACATAAACAAAAGATAGGGACATCTCACACCGGTCCCCATTTAATATCTCATCAAAAACATAAAAGACAAAGATAAATAAATATACAGAATTTAGTTTTAACAAACTCAAAATATGTCTGATTGGATTAAGTTGAATGAACCAATGATAGAAGACAATACAGTCAATGACAATGCTAATTGGATATGCAGACGATTGTACTGAATAAGATAGCAGATTAAGACAGATTATGGTAAACTCATTCTAGGTCTTGTAATTTTCGTTTTATATGTGACCTTGAACTCTGGTTAAAATTAGCTTTCCAATACCAAAAAACCAAGTTGGGTTGATTTAGTGGTTAGCTCACTAGTTCGCTTAAACAAGTGTCGGGAGTTCGAATCCCGTCTTGTGTATGCAGCAACCCACTGGCCAGCGGCAAACTCTTAAATGGAGCTCAGTACCGCGACAGATTAGTCCTTGACCTGCCGGGTTGAGGGATACCGTGAAAAACCAAAAAATTAGCTTTCCAATTCCTAAAGCATGCTAAGGTAATATTAGAAAGGTTTCCACTCTCTAATACCTACCACACACGATTTTTCTTTCTTATAAGGGTGAATAACAAGACCTCTTATCTCATTTCCAGAACATTCATAAAACAGCAATAATGAATGGGCATGATCTTATTTTGTTAATGAAAAACTTCAGAAGCCAAAAAAGGGAGGCAGTTCAAGCAAGGATTGGACAAGTTCATTCCAATGCAACCAACACCCAATAAAATATAAATAATAGTTAAAATAAAAATGCAAACTTTATGCTTGCCCATTTCATCATTGTATAAAATATACAATCCCAATCAAGCAAAGAGGCTAAACTCAAATGGGGTCTCAGATCCCATGGGAAACATGGAGAAATGAAATGAAAGATTGCAGCTTTGATCAAAATTGAATACAGTACCAAACAGTAGTAACATAAAAATCAAGCAATGCTCACAGGGATTTGTTGTAATGAAAAAACAACAATAAAAGATGTTGATTTCAGAACTCACCTCAAACTGGACACAAGAAATTAATTCAAGAGAGATTGAGTGAGTGTAGCGGTGACCTGCTGAATCAAAAGAGGTTTAAGAGTTATCAAAGAGAGGGCAGTGTCAATGTTTAAACACTAAAGATTATGAAGAATTTGGTGCTGCTTTTTTTTTTTTTTTGGTAAATGGACCCTCTATTTCATATCAAATTACCAATTTCACCATGTCCCTACCAAATCACCAGCGTAAAATTCAAAGCCTAAAAAGAGGGTATATATATATATATATATATATATATATATATATATATATATATATATATATATATATATATATATATATATATATATATATATATATACGAATCTTTGTTATCGAGTTTATTTTAAAAGCTTTAAAAACTATTTTTTTATTTTTTTTATAAAAAATAATAATATTAATATTTGGTATAATTTTTAAAATTAAATTATAGTTTTTTAAAAAGTTATTTAAGTATTTACAACAAAAAATTAAAAAAAAATGACTTCTCTCATAATAATAAATTATTTATTATATTTCTTTTAAAATAAACACTTTTAATATAAGTATTTATTGTTTAAGCTAATTTTTTAAAAAGAGCTTAATTAAATTATTTATCCAAACTAGACCTTATGTTTTATTGAAAAAATCTAAAATTATTTGCCATGATCATTTTATTTAATAATTAAATTAAAGTATAAATGCTTCACTATTATTTGTAAGAAAAATGCTTAATAAATATTATATTGAAATGTGAAAATGACAAATATATATTTAATTAAATTCATTAAAAATAGGAAAACATGTTTTATTCATTAGATAACTTGTAAGATTCATTTTTGAACATTGAGTATAAAAATCAATTTTTATAAAGTTAAGTAATAATAATATAAAAATATTAAATCATAGTTGGTAATTATCTAAAAGATATTTAGTTATGGTCATTTGAGAGGGAGAGAGAGATATTATAGTTGTAAACTTGTAATTATAAACTTCTCCTAAAATCCATTCTCACTTAATTTTCATGGATTGTCACTTTATCAAGTTGAAGATGGCTAACTTCACATAATGAAGAGTCCCATCAAAATATTGTTTGATATACTATGAAAATTTAAATATAATTGTTTTTATATAAAGTTAATAATTAAAAATGGTTAGATAATTTAATAAATTTGGTTAAATTATTAGTTAACAGTACAATTTTTAATAATAATTAACTTTATATACAAATAACTTAATGTGAATTTTTGCCTTGATATATATGTCTATATATAGAAATAACAAAAGTATTTTCAACAAATAATTTATTGTAATTTGAGACATATTAAAGAAATTTTAATCAAACTTTACTTGTAACATTACATATTTAGATGCTAAAATTATCACTTTAAAGGTTTTTTAGTTAGTGAGGTTGTTATCCAATTAAAAAAAAGTTACTTTTTTCTTTAAGATTATGTAAATTCTAAACAATACTAAAAGAGTTATGAATATATATTATTTTCAAAAACTGTATACATATATTCAATTTTATATTATTAAATTAATAAAAAAATAATTATTTTTACATTATTATTGAAATATTATTTAAATAAAATAATATAATTAATTAATTATATAAAATATTTTTGAACTAAAAAATATAAAAAAATTTTGAATATATCAAAAATATCAGTATTCTAATTATTTTAACTATTAATTTTAATTAATATATATTATATATTTTTTTATAATTTAAATCAATGATTAAAACAACTGAAATATCGATATTTTCGTTACACTTAAAACTCTTCAAAAAAGTATATACAATTCGTGCTTCAAACTTGTCGTGATTATTTTAGATTTTTCCTCGCTAAATTTGTGTTCCATTTTTAGTAGTTTTTTTAATTATATTTATTCTTGTGTAATGTTTCTGACTTTCTGAGCATGTCAGTGTGGGTTCTTCAAAGCTGATTGGATTTTTGTAAAATCCGACGTGGCAGTGAATCAGAGTTGGGACCATTGGCTGCTGCTTTCAGCTATATATTTTAACCAATACGGCATGTCGTTTTAGGAAGTTTCGTTCCGCTTCTTAACTCATTTGACTCAAATTGTCAATTTGTCAAGAAGCTTCAATTGGGTCCCACCGGTAACAATTTTTTTTAAAATATTCAAAGAAAAATCATTTTGTTTTACCAACAGGATAAAAGTGATTAAGGGTTGTTTGAAAAATTTTAAAAATAAGTTTTTTTATTTTTTATTTATAAAAAATAGTAGTATTAATATTTAATGTAATTTTTAAAATTAAATTATAATTTTTTAAGAAATTATTTAGGAGTTTATATAGAAGTTAAAAAAAATGACTTTTTTCATAATACTTCTACTTTTCATCACATTTCTATAAAATAAATATTTTTAGAATTAAAAATCAAAACACAAAATAACTTATTTATAAATTACTTTTAACAGAGTCATTTATTGTTTAACTTATTTTATCAAAAAGAGCTTAATTAAATTAGTTACCCAAATTAACCCTAAGTAAATACCTAATTTGGCTTCTGTCTTTTTTTTGGAAGAATATTGCGATTTTTGTTCAAAAAAAAGATAAATTGACTCCTGATTTATATTTTTGTGAGATATCGTAGTCCTTTTATTATTTCTCCTAATCAAAACTAAAAAAAATGTCTTACGTGTCAGTTAACATTGATAATGTAAAAATTAACACTTGTTGATCATTAAAAAATGGATAGAAGTCAATTTGTCTCGCTTTAAAAAGTAAAAACGACATCGTTCAAAATTATGAGACGTTACATTTTTAAAATTGGACAAATTAATTCCTATTCATTTTATAATAACTAACGTAAAATTTAATAGAATGTTAATCTTTACATTATTAACGTGACACAAAAAATATTTTTATATTTTTATTTGTTTTCATCAAAAAAAAAGAGTTTTTTAATTTTAATATGGGGATTATGATGGAGTGTAACAGCGTTATGAAGGTTTAGGGTGTATTTACGGCGGGGTAAAACAAATCGGACGGACCGATTTGGTGGGTAGAAATCGGATGGACCAATTTCTGGGTGGAGATAGGTCGCAAATCGGTGGCACCGATTTGAGGACAATGGCCAGGTGTCACACATGCACCCAGGTCCTGTTTGGCCCGTGACACTCCTTCTCCCAATTCAAGTGTTGTAACCCCCTCCCAACCTATCACTTTCACTCTTCGTTGGATCTCTCTCTTAACCCCACACTTTACTCTCTGAACCCCACCTCTTTCCCTTCTTTGTTCATCATTGTTGAACCACAAGAAAGGTTCAAAAAATTTTGAAGAAAATGCCAAAAAAAAAAAATTAAAAATGTAAATCAACCGGAACTTCATATTGTCAACTATCTTGGCCATTCAGATTATGTAAGTTTTTAATTTTTTTTAATATTCTAATTTATTGATAATAATAGTGATAATAGTAGGTTTTAGTAGTAATAGATATTATAATGGCACTAAATAAAAATTAATCTGATCATATGTGTGTGTATAACTATTTATTGTTTGTTAAGTAGTTAGAAATAGAAACTAAAATAAAAATGAATCCTCTATGTTGTATGTCTGAAATGGTTGGATTTAGATGTAACCGTTGAGTTGGAATGAATGAGGAAGAAAAATGAGATCTGTATATAATAGATTGGAGTAGATTGATATGTTGTTGTTGTTATTATCTTGTTAGTATTAATAATTGAGTTTAATAAATTATTATGATTAATAGTAATAATAACAATATAATAAATTATTTTATTTATGATGACTAATAATTGAATTTTAATTCAGTAAAATTTAGACAATAAATTAGTAATAAGTAAATTTAGATTAAGAAATTAATAGTATGTTGTGTTAGGAATAATAATAATAATAATGATAATAATAATAATAATAATAATAATAAATAAAATAGTTTGCTGTTTAAAATAATAATAATAATAAATTCTATAGTATGCTGTTTAAAATAATAATAATAATAATAATAATAATAATAATAATAATAATAATAATAATAATAAAGTTAGTTAGAATAAATTAAATCCAGATTAGTTGGGGTATTTTTTTTAATAATCTAATTTATTGATAATATTAGTGATAATAGTAGATTTTATTAGTAATATATATATATATATATATATATATATATATATATATATATATATATATATATATATATATATATATTATAATGGTGGCACTAAGTAAAAGTTAATCTAATCATGTATGTGTGTATAATTATTTATTGTTAGGTATTTAGAAATAGAAATTAATCATGTATGTTGTATGTTTGATATGGTTGGATTTAACCGTTGAGTTGGAATTTTGTTAATAGTTATTGGTTAAAATAAAATTAAAGAAAGAATGAATGTGATGTGATGAATGTAAGGAATGAATGAATGAATGAATGAATGAATGAATGAATGAATGAGAAAGGAGAATGAGATGTATACATAACAGATTAGAGAAGATATTGATATGTTGTTGTTGTTATTATTTTATTAGTATTAGTAATTGAGTTTAACGAGTTATTATGAATAATAATAATAACAATATAATAAATTATTTTATTTATGATGACTAATTATTTTATTTATGATGACTAATAA
This sequence comes from Arachis hypogaea, assembly GCF_003086295.3. Taxonomy (NCBI): domain Eukaryota; kingdom Viridiplantae; phylum Streptophyta; class Magnoliopsida; order Fabales; family Fabaceae; genus Arachis; species Arachis hypogaea. Next base: position 4,369,552 of record NC_092036.1, on the reverse strand, counting down.
TTGAAAGATTGTTGTATCATTTACTGTGTATGCTTCAATGCAATTATGATTGGAGTTAGTTATAATGGACATGTTAGGATAATTGTGTTTTTGATAATGTAGTTATATTATGCTGGTACTTATAATGGAGATTTGATATTGTAGGGTTCACGGATGTTAATGTGTGAGCATTATAAGCCGCCGGATCGATACAACGAAATTGTTGAGTCACAGTTACGCGAGACTGGCTTTTATTATGTTTCTCAGATTGGAGTGGTCCAATGTCAGTCAGCAATGGTTAATGCTCTGGTTGAGAGATGGCGGCCTGAGACTCACACTTTTCACTTTCCGGTTGGTGAGTGTGCCGTGACGTTGGAGGATGTGGCGATGATTCTCGGTCTGCCGACAAATGGACTTCCAGTTACAGGACCGACAATGAGTAGTTTTGAGGCATTGGAAGCTGAGTGCTTGCACCAATTTGGAGTTGCACCGAGGAAGACAGACTGTAGAGGGAGCTTTATAAAATTAACGTGGTTTAGGGGTTTGAAAGATCGTATAGTGTTGAATGATGATGTTCACATTCAGATGTATGTAAAGTGTCACATAATGTTGTTATTTGGAACAATTATGTTTGGAGATAAGTCTGGTGCAGCAGTGCATTGGAAATTTTTACCTTTGCTCCGTAATTTTGGTGGAATCATACAGTTTAGCTGGGGTTCGACATGCCTAGCACACTTGTATAGGTCATTGTGTAGGGCAACTCGTGTCGATTGCAAGAAGATTGACGGGCCACTGACATTGTTGCTTACTTGGGCTTGGATCCGGCTACCATTTCTAGCGCCGATTCCCGGCAATCCCCGATTGTTTCCAATTGCAAATAGGTAATTGTGATTATTGTATGCATTGAAAGAAGTTCTAGATAATGTAATTTGTTTTTGACAAGATAAGTCAATTAATTAATTGTCGGATGGCAGGTGGCGTGACTGGGAGCGTGAAAACTATGGCTACCGATACACTTCGCTTGAAAATTACAGGAGGTTGTTAGATGATCTACAAGAAGGACAGGTATGTTGTAAAATACTAATACCGTATGTAGCTTGTTAAGTGAGTTAATTTTTGGGTACTCATCTGAATTGTTCCATGTGTCCAGTTTGTTTGGCAGCCTTATGGCATTGGAGACATTGACCCAGACTTGGTTCCTTTAGCCATCCGTCATAATTTGGTTCTTTGGAGTGCCAGAGTGCCACTTATATCCTTTAAATGCATCGAGTGACATGCAACTGATAGAGTCATGAGGCAATTTGGTATGAGACAGGGTGTTCCTACTCTAGTGCAGGATTTAGGTGCATCACACGGCGAAATTCTAACTGGGCCTAAGAATCAAGATTGGGCCAATACCCACTTTTCTTGGGTGATGCAGTGGACCAACCGGTATAGTCACATTCTCTCTGATGACTTGGTGCCTTTACATTATCAATTGGAAAGTTACATGGATTGGTACCGAAGGGCATATGGTGACCACTTGCAACTGTCGAACCTTGTATTCCAAGAGAATCCAGAAGGTCCTCAGCCACCACCGGCACCGGAACCGGAACCGGAACCGGAACCAGCACCTTCACCACCGCCGCCACTGGTACCGCCACAGCATGGGGTTGACTATAGGCCAGCATATGTTCCGGACACGCATCCGTCTGATTATTTTTCATCCTCAGTCCCGGTACATTCACAGTATTGGGGTGGTACACAGTATGAGTATGGAGAGCATACTTCATTCAGTCAGCTGCTTGGTTTGATGGCCTCGGGGCCTCACCACTCATATTCAGGTAGTCATGCTGACATTCCCACCGATCATCCAGCACATCCGGGTATGATTACTCCAGGTAGGAGGTCATTGGATTCGAGGCCTCGGGTTCGCACTTCCTCTGAGAATTCCGGTGCCAGAATGTCTGTTGACTCGAGCAGAAGTGCCGAAGGGGTGGGAGGAATTATACAGAGTGAAAATCCTAGACGTATTCCGATGAGTCTGATTCATGAGAGTAATATGGCAGTTGATGATGAGACTGATAACTATCTTGTTGACGATCCAGAGGATGAGGATGAGGATGAGGATGAGGATGAATTAAATGCTGTTGATGATGACCCAGCGCCTAGTGCAGGTAAAATATTTTATTCTTAACAATTTAGTCGTTCATTATGAATGTCTATTAGTAGCTTCATGGTATTTTTTTATTCGCGTTATATATTCAAGTACATTTTGATTACTAGCATCCAATTGGTAGGAATTTCATTATGAATGTCTATTGTATTATTTTGATAGGTACGACCACAAGTGAAAAAGGTAAAGGTTACAACCTTAGAGCTGATCCTCCACGTCGGAGTGCGAATCGGTATACACCATCCGCCTTTAACAAGATTGCCAAGAAGTGCAAAAAGTTATACAAAGATATGAAGTGGGGACCGAGGAAGTAAACTTGTATGGATTAACTTTGTTTTTAACTAGGTAGTTATCAGTAATTTAAAAAAAACTTGTAACTTTGAAATTATTGAGTATGTTACTATTTGGGTGTTGTTACTTATTAACTATTGAGTATGTTACTATTAGGGTGTTGTTACTTATTAACTATTGAGTATGTTACTATTAAGGTGTTGTTATTAACTATTGATAATGTTACTATAAGGGTGCTGTTACTTATTAATTATTGAGTATGTCACATTGGTTGTTATTAATATTTTTCCATGAAGTATGTTAATGACGTTGGAAATCACTACAAGCACGAAAATTAGCAAAAGTTCAACCAAAAGTCAATGTCGTACATAAATTCAAATGAAACGTAACAAAAGTAATTACTAATCGTCGGCTGGTCCAGCACTAGGTCCACCAATTTGACGACATCTACTTCGACTATGACCCTCGTCACCGCATTGCTTGCATCGCCTAGGGCGACGCAACATACGAGTGTCCATCTCATTCAAGAAGCGGGTCTTCTTCGGACGACCTTTGGCAACACGTCTGAGGAACGGGTTTCCAACGAATCGAGGCCCCTGGTAAGCAGGCCATGTTACAGGATTTCCCAGTGGCCTAAACCTAGCCCTGTATACTCTTCGAACTTGGTCCATCTTGTATACATCATGAACGTACACTTGCCAATCCAACCGCTGGTTTGCACAACATGCAAACACATGTCGACACAGAATTCGGTCAACCTGAAATTCACCACAGTCGCAACGACGGTGGCGTAGGTCAACTGCATACTCAGCCCCACTTGGCATCTCGCGTACCTCGAATACCTCATTCTCTCTATCAAAACAGCTAACCTGTATGTTACTTGATGCTCGTTGATTTGCATGCAGCTTGGAGGTCACCACCTCAGAGAACACAAGTCCATTATTAATTCGGGCTTCAGCCTCAGCTCTTTTCCTTGTGAACAACTCGTTCAGTCTGTAAAATGTAGCCTTAACAAGGGCAGTCACCGGGAGATTGCGTGCACCCTTTAAGACGGAGTTGATGCACTCCACAAGATTGGTCGTCATATGACCCCACCGGTAACCACCATCAAATGCCAAAGCATACTGCTCACGTGGGATCCGATCAAGCCAATTGGTGTAAGCCTCACCCCGTTCCTTTAATCGTTCATAGCGCATCTGGTACTCCTTGATCGTCCTCGAGTATCCTATGAAAAACATTTAGTCAACGATGGACATCATTATACTTTCTCGTACTTACAATCACATTAAACTTCATTGTTTTCAAACTTACCAATGTTGACGATGAGCTTCTGCAAGTAAGGTGCCTTGAACTTCCTCAAGAAGTTTGACTCAATATGCCAGATACAAAACATATGGAATGCTCTAGGAGGAGACCAAGCACCATTACTTCTTTCAATAGCTGACCTAATAGAATCGTGTCGATCAGAGATAAGTCCCACTCTATCACGTGTCACCACATGTTGACGCAAGTTACTCAGGAAAAAGTACCATGCATCCGAAGTCTCTCCCTCCACTATGGCAAATGCAATAGGCACTATGTTGTTATTACCATCCTGTGAGACTGCAACCAATAAACAACCCTTGTATTTTCCATACAAATGAGTCTCGTCCACCTGCACCACTGGCTTGCAGTGTCTGAAGGCCCTTATACAAGGATAATAGCTCCAAAAGACTCTATGCAGTACACGTATATCAGGAACCAAATCATCCCCTGGTAAGCAGGCATTGTTTCAAAGTGAACCACTGCTGATGGCTCCTTTTGACACATGGCCTCAAACCATATGGGCAAAGCTTCATACGATGCTTCCCAACCACCGAAAATTGATTCCACCGCCTGCTGCTTTGCTAACCAAGCCTTGCGATAACTAATGGTGTGGTTAAACTTTGACTGAACTTCAGCAATGATTGATTTCACCTTTATAGACGGGTCAACTTCTACCAACGGCTTAATTGCTTCCGCAACTGTCTTCGAATCCAGCTTCGAATGGTCTTGAGAAATAGTTGACCTGGTACACGTGTGACTTCCATTGTACCTCCTTATCTCCCAACAGTACTTCTTCTGCATTTTGGTTACCCTGATCAACCAGTCACAACCATTGCCATATTCTGTGCATTTGGCATAGAATGTCGTGGGTTTCGACTCATATACCCGATAGTCTACACTTCTTCGGATGGTATAATCTTTCATTGCCTTGATTACTGCCTCCCTTGAACTGAATTCCATCCCCACTGTGAACTCACCATCCGCCACAACAGGAAGGGCTGCATACATCAAAAGAAAGAAATCCTTTATTATGTCCTCAGTAATAAATTACTTACTACAACTCAAATACTAAACACACTAGAACTATATAAGCCTATAATAGTCTTTTTTTTCCTCTGATCTATCTACGCAAAGAACCACTAAATACAATTCATAATAAAGAACTACCTGTTAATAAAAAAAATCAAATGCTATGCTCACAAATAACTATCCACATATGCTACGCATCTGACTTATTTATCAGCTACATCAGAGTTTGACATGTCTATCTAGCTTTACGCACCTGAATTCATATATTGCGGAAACTCCGGTGCGTGCATAGCCTCCAAATCCAACGACCGCATGAAAGAAGGCTCCTGAAACGGATGCGGGTTTGCTAGTGCATTTGCAACTTCTGCCACATCTGCGTTCATATCACCGCCAGTTTCATCTTCGTCTTCACCTGGACCAACGATCTCGTAGTTACTTTCAAATTCATCCTCGCTTTCACTATTATAATCTTCCAACTCAATGTTACGGTCTGCTTCGGATTGCTCAAACTCAATATACAACTCGATGCACGACATTCGGTGGCGATTATCCATATACAATGAAAACATTTCATGCATACTCGCTTCATCTGTGACGTACTTGGTCTGAAATTGAACGAACCCACCAAACACAGATAACGGATACCGGTACAAAATACACGATACTCTCCTAAATCTTTGAGAATCTATCTTCTCACAAATCACCCCTTTCAATTCCTCAAATGATAATGTGAACGGAATAACAATATCTAATGGATTCTCACACACAAATTGAACCCCCTCGTATGTTTCCAGTAAAATCTGCCCATAATAATAAATCTTCAGCACAACTCTATCATCCATAATAGTATACGTACCTGACTAAACTCACTATTCCAGAAATTTATTCTACTTCAACAGGGAGGGAAAAAGAAAGAAAAATGAGAGGAGGAGACAAAGAACAGCTGGGAGAGGAAGAACAACTGGGACGGCTACGAAGAATTGAATGGGACTTCTGTGATACTTTTCATTTTAGGAATGCACTTACATGCAAATCGTAGGGACCGACCGTGTTCGTATCGAAATTTGTGCGCATCAGAAATCGGTGGGTCCGACCGGTCCCCTCCGGGATTAAAAAAAAATTCCAGGTCCCCAGAAATCGGTGGGTCCGATTTCCTCCCTCTTTGTAAACCCACAAATCGGTGGCACCGATTTCTAGCTCAACAACCTCACACAATTCGGACCCACCGATTTGTGTTCCTTCCTCAACTTGCTTGAAATCGGTGGGTCCGATTTCTTTCCCACAAAATTTCAAACTCAACGCCGTCATAACAGTGTAATTCACCTATGATGATCATAATTCAGCTAAACTCACAACAATAAATCATATAAAAAAAATGAGCCCAAGAAAAAATAACAGAAAAATCACGATGTCTTACAAAAATATAGAATCGAGTTCTTTAAAAAAAAAATCAAATTAGATGTTCATTTACAAAATAATAAATAATTCATCGTAAATTTAAATTTCACTTAAAAATTTATCTCTGATTAATAAATATATAAGATAGAATTTAAATCTAACCTTTACTTAAACGAAATCACGACTAACTCAAATCGGCACATACTTGTATGAAAACAATTAATCACAGTTGTGCTTATAATAAATTGAATTTGACAAATTTAACGTAAGGCATCAAGTCATACTTTTTTAAATTTCGTTATTTTTATCTTGAAAGTTAGTGTACGTGGCTTTTATCCGTTTATATGTTACTAACTTAGTTAATGATTTATTATGCTATGCGATGTCTTAATTCAGTTCCCTTTTTTTATTTCCATCATCTTCTACTTTGTCTTTTTCACAATCTTGGGGGATTTAAAAGGTGTCATGGCTTTATGCAAGTAGCGTATACCGAATTAACTTTTTCTTATCCGAATTATTGCAGCAAAGTTCAAATGAAAATTCATTTACATTTACTTATTTGCTTACGGAATTAGTCCACCATTTTCTATATTTGTCAGAAAGAATAAACAATAAAAATATTATCGTAACAAACATATTTTTAAGAAGAACAATATATTAGATAAAGATAAGATCTATAATTTGATGTACTTAGTTAAATAGGATAACTTAGTGGACAAAGAGATAGTTCGAATTAAGAAAAAAAAATTGGATATTTTTTTTGAAAAATAAATCCGTTGAATTTTCTCAAAATCTCAAATCATTTTTTTATTAAACTAAATTTCGATGAATCTGTTACAAAAGACGGTCAGTAACTTACGGCAGTATATTAAATGATCGTAAAAGTAAATTTTTAACTTGTTACAATGCGATTTTGGGTAGTTGTACGATGACTAAGACTGAAAGTGAGTTAAATTAGACTAAATTCAAGTTTTGCTCACAAAAATTGAGTTTGAATTATAAATTGACTTATTAATAGTTGAGCTTATTTCTTAAGGTTAAACTCGACTTAGTGAAAACTCTTGAGCTGACTCAAATAACAGGAACACAATCTATAATTCTATATCAATAAATTATAACTTATATATATTAAAAAATATTTTAAAATATTAATTTTATATATTGTCTATCTATCAATATAAATTTTTTATTTATGTCCTATATTAAAATTATATATAAAATATGATTATAAAATTATGAAAGGCCAACCTGAGTAACCCAAATCAACTAGGCTGCAAGTTGAGATACATTCTTGGAATTCCCTGTAAGCACTTTGGTTATTGTTGATCGTCCCATCACGCTTTTCATAGTTATGCAACATGGCATTAAAATCCCCCAACAAGCACCAGGGGAGATTAATGTTACTGGCATACGTTTCAAGAGAATTTCACAAGGCTCTTATGGTCACCCTTTGGGGGCTACGGTAAACAACAATAAGAAGCCATGCGCTCGAGTTATTACCAGAGACTTTAAGGTGGATATACTGCCTATCATGTTTCAAAACATTCACGTTCCAAACAGAGGAGTCTCAAAGACACCATATTCCTCCAGAGTGACCCATATCATCCACAACAAAAGATTTATCAAAGCCCATCTTGTCCCGAATTTGTTTTCCCCGAGTTCCACTTACATGGGTTTCTAACAGAAGGAAGAAGTTTGCCACATGCTCCTGTCGCAGGTCCTGAATAATCGACAGGAAAGCTTTACTGCCAGCACCCCTACAGTTCTAGCTGATGATATTCATTATCAGAGATGCAAGGGAGGGAAAGCCAACAACGGCCAGTATTACTTGCGGGCAGAAGTTGTTTCGGACCTATAAGGCCCTTGGAGGACGATTCCTCCTTACTGCCCCTGCTACCAGCCTCTATCATGAGAACATCTGATTGCTTCACTTGTTTGCCTCTGAGCTCGCCAATCCCTAATCTTTCACCTGGTGAATGTTGATTCGTCTAAGAATTAAACAACATATTTTTCCTAACCACATGCTGATCCAGGATCATACGGGCATTCTTTGAAGAATTGAAGGCTTCCCATTTCTCTCGCTCCATCCTCTTCAGAAACTCCTTGACCACAAGTTCCATACTTTCAAGTTTATGATCGTTATCTTTCCCTTTGACAGCTCTCGGTTGAATTTCCTGCCCTTTAGGGTTAGGGGAGGCAATTATCGGATTTTTCTCCTTATTCTTGTTGTGGTTTGGTTTCCATCCGGATCGGGTAATCCTTTTGGAGGAGGCATAGCTTTTTTTTTATTTTCCGGGTTTTTCCCAGCCCCCTGTCTCAGGATCCTTTTTTGGCCAGGGGTCTTACCCATCGCATGTTGGGCTTGGGTCTGTTGCAATCCGTTAACTTCTATTTCCTTTTGTACCTTCTCGACATGTTCCAAGCTTTCCTGAACGTCCTCCGACATTTCCTCATGCAAGACCGTGAATCGAGATCCATCTGAATCTTACCTTTTTGGAGACTCGTCTTTTTCAGAGTTATTTTTAGTAACCTGCTTCTGATTGCCATGAAATTTTTTCTCACGTATTTGGATCTTCTTTTTATTGACGTATCTTTTGACCATCATCCAAGGCTTGAAATCAGGGTTATTTTGACCGTTACCATGAATGTCATTATTGTGCTGATTTTGTGGAGCCCCAAACTTTCTATTTTGGTCATCACCATGTTCAGCCGTACCATCCACCAGGGGATTGCTTCCGGCGCCGACATCATCCATAGGATTTTCAATAGTTGATAAGTTCTCTGTGCACTGCTCTGATCTATGTCCGTACCTGCCACAAGAAAAACAAATTTGATACAGACCTTCATATTCAAGGTGTAGTTCACATCCAAGCACTGAGATACGTGGCACAAGTTGTTTTGCCAGATCGATCTCCACACGTATACGGGCAAATTTTCCTATCGAGTGGATAGACGTGGTTCGATCGATATTTAGCATATGATCAATGGTCGAACCCACCCTCCAAAGGAATTGGTAATTATAAAGTTCAATAGGGAGATTCGGGATGCGAATCCAGGCAGCAATTTTCCTAGCTTCTGTGGATCCTGATAAGAAAAACGGTCTCCGTCTCTGAACAATAAGGTAGAGCCAGCGACCATCCAGGCCCTTCCATAAGCGCATGAGTGTAGTCCTCCTCATCTGAAAAATGAACCAAAAAATAGTCACGATTCATATCAATGTCATGAATCTTACCTTTACCTTCCCAGTCTCTTCGGAGGCGTTGTTCCATAAAGACGAAAGTCACACGCTTTCCCAAAATTTTGACCATAAGAGCATTCTTCCATGGTTTGCACCACTCCTCAAATTCTTCTTTTGACATTGGAATCGTAGGACAAGGATTAAAAGGTTTTTCAACATTCACCCCATCCTCATCATCTTTATACCACTTATTCTCCGGGTTGGGCTCATCATCGTCCATAATAAACGAGGTCTCATAGTTGCCTTCCAATCCAGGACTGGTCAGAAGAGTTTTTTTGTATGAACATTTTTGAATTGGTGTGTCTTTCTCCTCAACTGGTACAATTTCCATACAATTAGGTGGGTGATTAAGATTCACCCCTCTTCAAATTTTGCTTTTCTTTGTACTTCTCTGTACCAGATCGTCTTCCTGAGTGAAAACCCTAACAGAGCGTTGTTCAGATATCTATTTTCATATTTGCTCATCATAATTTAATTTATTACTAATATAAAAATAATATTGATTTTATAAAATATAAAAAATTAAATATTATATTTAAATAAAAATAAATTTATTTTTGCATATATCAAATCGGATAGAGTCATGTTAAAAAAAAATTAGAATTCGAATAAAAGTTCAGAATGAAAAAATTTAAACCCACGATACAATTTAAATAAAACTACCCTAACCTATTCATGATCATTTATCACCCTTCATCACCTTAAGCCCATTACTCAATAAATATATACTCGTCACAAATCACAATCTTTATGGAATATGACACGTGTCAGATTTTGATTAATTAACTTGTCCTTATTTTTGGGGAAATTCATTGAACTGGAGAAGTGGATAAGAACCCTTTTTTTGGTTCGGACTTTGGATAATTGAATGCAGCTTTAAATGAAAAAACGTTGACTTGACGAGTAAGCGCTTGGCGAATAAGTGCATCATCACATTGTTTAACACGTTTCCTTGCTTTTTAATGTTTTTTTTTTATATATAAAAAAGAACATTCACTAAATATTTCTTAGCTAGTAAATTTGTCAAGATTTTAAAAAATATTAAATATTTAAAGATTAACAGCAAAATTTCTTATATTTGATAACTATTCATCATGAATATTTAATGTGCGTGACAGTGTTATTGTGTTCAAAATTGTTTGAAGCCCATAAAGAGTTCATAAAAATTCTTTCTAAAAGCATGAGTCTCAATGTCATAATAATCAAACTATTTTTCAAATACTAATATTCCATGACCAAAAAAAAAAACTAATATTTATATTCTCTTATCTTATATTTTCTATTATCATTGTTGTCGAGAATAAAATGGCAATTTGAAAACGTCTTTCTTTTCTTTTATTTTTTTTCTTTTCTTTTCTTTTCTCGAATAAGTTTTTATTCTCATAAAATACTATTTTTTATTCCTATAAATTTTTTTAATTTTTATTTAATAAAATTTAAAAATATTTAATTTTAGTCGAAATCAATTATCATTAATTTGTTCTGTTAAATACTAATATCACAAATTATATATATTTTATCTTATTACATAAATATTTTAAGTTGCCACATGCATTAGCATTAAATCTGGCAAACTAATACAACACCTAAAATAAAATAAAAAATTACTTGAGTGAAATCCAAGAAAAATTTATATAGACAAAAATTTATTATTTTATATGAACAAAAACTTATTCAAACCCTTTTTTTTCATTTATGAAAGTTTTTTTGTTAAGTAATGAGTACTATATTTTTTTGTCAATTAAACAAATTTTAATTCTTTATTTGTTATATTTTGGATAATATATATATATATTTTTTAATTTTTAAAATTTTTAAAAAATATCCTCAACATTTAGTTTGTCTTAATTTTATCTTTAACATTTAAAAAAAAGTATGAATTTTATTCTTAGACATAATTTTTTGCTAGTTAATTTTTGAACAATTTTTTTGTTACTAATTTTACTCATTTATATAATACCATTATCATCGTAATGTAACTAGTAATGACGGTGGCAGCAAATTTTGGGGCGGCAATGGGGCGGGTTTTTGCTCTATCCGATCTCATCTTGTCGTACAACAATTCGCATAGAATTCACTCCGCTTTTATTTGTGGATAGTAAAACGTTGAACTCTAACCTACTCTTGCGGGTACCTACTCCGCCCTTGCGGGTACCCACTCTGCCCTTGCCGGTACCCGTCCCGCCCCTATAATTATTAAAATCTAATAAATAAAATTAAATTTCAAAATTTGTATAACTATCATCACATACATAACATAAATTAAAGTAAAAATTTAAATATGATACAATATTATTAATCATTTACTAATTATTTTACATATATTATATATATTATATATATAGCGAGGCGGGTAGGGGCGGATATTATCTAAATCCGACCCCGCCCCGCTCCTCCAAAGAATCCGTCCCACCAAAAATCTGTCCCGAGCGAGTAGGATGGAGTGGGTACCTGCAAGTTCGGGTGGTATTGCCATCCTTAAACAAATTGGTAATAATAATGGTGATAATGATGATGATCATATGATGGTAACAAAATAAATGATAATGGTATGACATAAATATAGATAAAATTGGTAAAAACAATTTGACCGAAAATTGATTGGCAAAAAATTATGTCTAAATGTTTTTTTTAAATGTTAACCACAAAATTGAGACAAGTTAAATATTAAGGATATTTTTGAAAAATTTTAAAAATGTTAGAGATAAAATATATTTTAATTTTATATTTTATATTAATAATTTAAATTTAAAAATTATAATTTAAAATTTAGAATTTAGAATTTAGAGTTTAATATTTATAATTTAAAATTTAGAATATAGAGTTTAAAACTTAGAATTCAAATTTTAAAGTTTATGATTTAGAATTTAGAATTTAGAATTTAGAGTTTACGAGTTAGAATTTAGAATTTAAAAAGTGCCACCCTCTTGATTTTTTTAGAACATTTTTCTTTTGGTGGTATTAAATTGAAAATTTCTTATCAAGTTTTGATAACTAAAAATGTTCCATAAAATCTAAAAATTAGTTATAAGCTCAGCCATATATTTGGATAAATTTATATTTTTGCATACTTTTTTAACAAAATAATTGGTCACAATAATATCAAGCATGTTATAATAAAATAATTAAATATTTTATAATAAGATAATTAAATTTAACATAGTAGAATAATAATTTTTTTACAATGCAATCAAACTTTTTTGAAACATCAAATATTCATTTGTATATTTAAAAAAACCTATTTTATTAAATAGTTGAGACTTTTTTATGGCACCTTACTTCAATAAAAATATTAAAAATCTTTTTTTATAAAGATATTTATATTACAAATATGACTTATTTATTTGGTCATATTTTAAATAAAGATTATTTTTATAACATACCAAATTAAATCTTATGATTTATTATTTAATGATAAAAAAATATCTGTTAAAATAATTATAGAATTTTTGTTGAAGTTTACATTTTTTTTTTATAGCCACCTATCATTAAATAAAACCATTTAGTTCATTAGTCAACAAGTGGATAGGAAAGGATGGTGCGAAATAAGAACAGAAGAACAAAGAAAAAATGTCCGTTGCATTTATATCATATCATATCATATCAAATCATATCAATATAAAGTAAAAACTTGCAATGACCTTTTGTAGAAAACCACCATTTTTTCGTCAATAATTTTTTTATGTAATAAATTTTTGTACAAATCAAGAATCTTTTCATTCTATATTTTCTATTTTGATTTTTTGTATTATGGAGAAACGTCAATGAAAAAGTGGTATATATCCGTTTTGTACCAAAAGAGAGATGTGCTGATATTTTTTCTTTAGGTCTGTTTTTTTCTTTTTTGGTATTCGTTTTGAATTGAAATACAGTTACATTTGGGCCTAAAGATTTTAAATTTCCAAACTTTTAAATTTAAGGTTCCATTCCAAAAAAATGAGTTTTAGGTTCGTCTTAGACCCAAAAAGAAATTGAACATTGGGTATGTGAATTATTGTTTTTGGTCAAGAAAAGGAACTATTACTCTCTCAAGGCAAAAAAAAAAAAAAAAACTTCCACCCCTAGCTTTATTTTATTTTATTTTATATATGATTCTAATAAACCAACTTGGGTTTATTGAGTGATCTACTTACTCAATCACTTAAGCAAATATGGAAAGTTTGAATTCTGTCTTTTATATACAATAATCCATTATTAAGAGACAAATTTTTAAATAAAACTCAAATCCACAATAAATTAATCTTTCGGTTAGAAAATATTATAGGAATATATATATATATATATATATATATATATATATCAGTTTAATGAACAAGAATATTAAAAATTTGAAATGAAAAAATGATTTGTATTATTGTATATATCAAAAAAAGGTAAAATTAGTTCAAGCCAAAGATCATTCAAAAAAACCTAATAGACCTGATTCGAGTATGTATAACTAACTTAATTCAACTCGTATATACTGAATTGTAACAATAATTTCTTGTGAATTATATATATAATATTATGTTTATTCTTAAGCATATAAAAGATATCGTAATTAAGCTATTCTAAATCTATACAATTGTTTTAGAAATAATCTATAATACAACCTTTAATCAAACAGTTAATTTTTAAAAAATTATAGAGTTAAGATTTAATTTGGTCTCTAAATTTGTATATAAGTATTAATTTAGTCTTTGAAATTTTAATTGTCTGTAAAAATTTTTAAATTTCAATTATTTCTATTTAATATCTAAAAACTTTGCAAGTGTGACTCACATTAATTCTTAAAAAAATTTTCAGTACACAAATATTAATAGAGTGCTGATATGGACAATTAAATATCACACTGAAATTTGTGAAATGATGCTGTTTTGATTTAGCGTTCAAATAGTCCAAATAATATCGTATCACTTGTTTTGGGAGGAAAAATTTTAATAAACACTACTTACGAAGTTGTTTTTAGACTATCTAAAAATTAAAACAAAAATGATATCATTTTGAATTTAAATAATATCCAACGGTCAACGATAATATATTTGTGCGTCGAAAATTATCTAGGAACTAATATAAGTGACATTAGTAAAGTTTGATTAAATATAAACAATTAAAATTTAAAAATTAAATTAAGATTGTATATAAATTTGAGGATCAAATTAAATATTATCTTAAATTATATAAAATAAATTTATTCAAAAGTATAATATGTACTTAAATCAATACTGATGTCATTTGAAATTAAAGCAGTTTTCTGTGTATATACAAATGAGCCGGAAAAGAAAAATGGAGTGATGAGTGAAAAACATGAATTTCAATGAGAAGTTTTCTGTGTATATATATATATTAGCATGCGTGATATGATAATATACGTGAATCACTTTCATTGAGAAGTTGCAATCTCAATGGACCCCAATCAATTATGAATGACAAACATCAATTTTCAACCTCACATTAACTCAAATAAAAAACTTCCACTTTTTTTTTTTCTTCTTGACATTGCAGAAATTGAGGCTATGATCAATCTATAATATTTACAAGCAGGATCGAAGGCTGTGCTCTTAGCTGTTTTTGTTGTTATGGGAGAGTTTGGAAGATAATATCTAAAATTATTTTATATAATATAATATTAATAATTTTTATATATATAATATTTATAATTATATATTTATTTTAATAATAATTAATAAATATTAAATAAAATAATTTTAGATTATTTTAATTAATTTTTTGTTATTGTTATTTGTTGTCTTCTTTTTTTTTTCATCTTTTTTCCAATCCATCTTTTCCCCACTTATCAAGGCATCAAGGGTCATGACATTGTAATAATATACATATATATATATATATATATATATGTTATAACGCCGTTTAACTAATCCAATACTTTACCCATCTTTTTATGTGACACAACAGCATTTCCAAACATATTGAAGGACAATTAAAGAAGATATTGCAAGTCAAAAGAAGGGGAAAAAAATTGTTCAACACACACACACTGACACACATGTATGAGTTATGAGCAAATTCATAGATTTAGGCCCAGTTTAAAAAAATAACTTAAACAATAAATAATTATATTAAAAATAATTTATAAATAAATTATTTTATATTTAAATTTTTAATTTTAAAAGTATTTATTTTATAAAAATATGATAAAAAACAATAATATTATGAGAAAAATTATTTTTTAATTTTTCTATAAACTCTTAAATAACTTTTTAAAAAGCTGCAATTTGATTTTAAAAATTACACAAAATATTAATATTACTATTTTTTATAAATTAAAAACTCAAAAAAGTTACTTTTAAAATAGTCCCTTATTCCCTTGGTAACTTGTAACTAAATTCTAATTAACTATAGAATAATAGAAGTGTAGCAGGAAAATGTTAATATTGGAATCTAAGTAGTAAATACTTTTTCTAATGTTCTAATGTTCTATCTTGCCAAGACTCAGGTTGTCCCGAAATTAGATCCGATTGAAAAACCTAATTTTAAAAGGTGCACTGTAACATTCACTAACTTAGTATTAAATTAAACTTCATTTACGAGTTTTATTATTTGGATTTTGGAAGATAAAATTTTTAAAGATTTTTGTTAACCATCCAAATAAATCTCTTGCTTCAAAATATATAGTTCTTCTAACTCAAGAATTTTTATTTTAATTTAATTAAGTTACTATTTACTCTTAATTATTAGTGTTAAAAAATACTAAAACATTATTATTTTAATAAGATAAAATTTAATTTTAACATGTTGTCAATATAAAAAAAATTTATATATATATTTAATTGCGTAACGCTGTATCAACAAAAATAACTACCTTTTACATTATAACTCACAAGCACACATTAAAACCATAGCATAATATAAAATGTTTAATCCACCATACCTTAAAATAGAAAATTTGAAAAATTATTGTAGACATATGATCCATTAACTTCATTCCGTGTCTCTTGATAAAGATGGCAAACTCTAATTTTAATGCTAAATAGGCAAAGGGCACAGCATGCATGCTTCTAGATGAAGTCTCTTCCATCTTTAACCAACAAACCAAAGAAAAAAAAAAGGCTACAAATTAAAGTGAATCAAAACAAGCTCTCTTTGTGTGTGGTCCATAAAATGGGGTGCAAAATGTAAAAACATGAATATGGAAAAAAAGCACAAAGCTAACCTCCGCAATGATTCAAATTTTGGGGATCCAACGTTTTATTCGGAAATTGGTATCAAACATTGGACTTTCGGCTCTTATTCTTTTATATTATAATAATATCATATGATGAATATATACTAGTGCTATATATATATATATATATATATATATATATATATATATATATATATATATATATATATATATATATATGTTTGCCTTAATTCTTCTGTTTTAAGCAATGATATTGACTTATTATTGTCATGTATTTTTGACATAATTGTACTTCAGCTTCTTCATTTCACACTCCCAATGGAGGAGGGCCTTTATGTCATTTCCACTAAAATAAATAAATAATATAAAGATCATAATGTATCATTTCTAGTTAACAATTTATTTTGTATATATTGTCAATATAATTTTTTCCTACTCATATATATAATAATATATTGTTCTATACTAACAAATAATGTTTGATTTAATTATTTATCATTTTAAAAGTTTTTTAAACACAAACATTAAAACTATTTTACTTAATAATGATTCATAAAAAGTTACGTTGCAGCAATCTCAACAAAAGGAAAAGGACATATAATTTCAAGAGGGAGAATCGTTAGTCTTCATCCATGATGTATGCAGTTTTAAAGAAACCATCAACCAAATTAAATTGAAATCAGTGCTACCAATAAGCATGTTCATTATATTAATTTTTTAGTCAAAAGGTTTTAATTGTTCTTTACTATTTTCCTATTCAATTTTTATTAGTTTTTCTCTCACTTTTTTTTTTGTTTAGATTTTAACCCTTTGGTTTTTAAAGAGTAATTAATAATTACTAATATAAACAATGTTAATTAAACAAGAATTTAAAAGGTTTAAATATTGAATAGTTATGATAACAGAAAAAAGTATTAGCGTATTATCTCCAGTAAAATATCTTATATATTATTATTCTTTATTAAATATTATCTTGTTTGATTCTTAGTAGGGGTGTACGTGGTCCGACCCGGCCCAAAACTTCGACCCGGTCCCGAACATTTTAGGAGTTAATTTGGTGTGATTTCATCAGGTTTAGAGTCGGATAAGGGTCTCAAAAATAGACCCGGT
Organism: Arachis hypogaea; assembly: GCF_003086295.3. Lineage (NCBI taxonomy): Eukaryota > Viridiplantae > Streptophyta > Magnoliopsida > Fabales > Fabaceae > Arachis > Arachis hypogaea. Next base: position 4,351,921 of record NC_092036.1, on the reverse strand, counting down.
CATTATTTCGTGTCGGGTTCGGGCTATAACTCGGGTCACCCGAAATCGGTCCGGTAGCCCAATCACCATACACAATAAATATTTTATATTATTAGTGATGGATGATGGCTATTATTATCTGGAATTTAAGTATTGTAAACCTTAATATTTTGTATTATTAATCATTATATATAAGACTATAAGTTAATGTTTATATTTAAAATGCGTAAGACTTTAGACTAATGCATAATATTGTGTTATTTATATTAATTTAAATATTTAGTTTTATTAGATAATATTAGTATTGATTATGGTTGTGCTTTAATTTTAGAGAAGAGTTGGTTTTTGTTATATTTTTCTAAGTAAATTTTACCGTGTCAAATAATGGTTGGAGTCTTAGAAATTTGGATATTTTTACATGCTAACTTACAGGAAGGTATCAAGGTAATATAATGTTAACGGCCCAGTTTTCACCCGGTATAATTGTGGCCCGAAAGGATATAGGTTTCATCGGGTTTAGGATCGGGTTCGGGTCTCATAAATAGACCCGGTGCATATTTCGGATCGGATCTGAATCACATCAAACCCAGTTTTACCCGACCCATATACACCCCTAATTCTTAGTTTAAGTCTTATACTATTCTTTATATAAAAAAAATGTTGATTTTGTGGAGAATATGACTTGAAAAAATGAGAAAGATAAAAATTTAGGTGCAGTTAATTTTATGTGTAGTTGATAGTTGAGAATCATTAAATAATTTAATAAGTTTAACTAAATTATTATTTAACGATTATCAATTATCTACTTCACATGAAGTTAATTGTATTTGAGTATCGATGAAAAATTGTCTAAAGTTGTTTATATTCTTTCTCATTGCAATTTGCAGTGTTTTGAACTTGCAATTGGTTTAATTTTCCATCAGAGACTTGTATTGGGTAAATGCTTTTAGAACCTATGGTTTTTGGCCTAGCAGACAAATGAAAGTGTATTGTGTGCATTCATGCATATATATGAGGATATCAATTTTCCGCCCTCCATCTCCGTTAAAAAGAAAAAAACTCTATTTCGATCTTATTTTTGTTATGAATTTCTGTCTAATTATTTCAACAGAAAAAATAGATAAGCATATAAATATTATCTTAGTTTTTTTTTTAAAGTTAACACAAAATTATAACATAATTTAATATAATTCAGTAAAATTTAATATAATATAACAATCCAAATATAATTTAACATAATTGAATATACAATTAAATATCAACATACACATTAAGATAATAAAAGTAAAAATAGTTTTTAACATATAATAATAATAATAATAATAATAATAGCTCCGTTAAATAATGAATCCATCACTTAATCCTTTTTTTCCCTTTATCTTGTGATGGTGGTCCAACTAAAATATATATATATATATATATATATATATATATATATATCAAATATTTATTTTTATAATTTAAGGTAAAGTATTAAATTGGTCTCTTATGTTTGGGCATAATTCTGTTTTAATCCTCAAGATTTAAAGTGTTTTATTTGAATTCAAAAAAGTTTTATTCAGCTTCGTCAAATAGTTCCATCGTGAGGTTAAAATTAAATAATTAACGAAATGTGCTACATGACAACAATACAACAATAAGGTCGATAATCTGGAGGATAAGTATAAGCTCCAGAAGCACAAAATCAACCGTAGATGCATCAATTCATTTATTTATCATTCTCTTTAGTTTTATAGAAAATATTTCATTTAAATTGTAAAAAAAAAATGATAAATAAATGTATTGATGCATCCACGATTGATTTTGTGTCTTTGAAATTTATATTTATTCTCCAAATTATTGACCTTGTTCTTGTGCTACTGTCATATAGGACATTTTATTAATTATTTAACTTTGATCTTACGGTGATACTACATTGAAGCTAAATAAAACATTTTTAGATTTAAATAAGACACCTTAAACCTTAAGAACAAAAATAGAATTACGCCGTAACGTAAGGGGCGAATTTACTACTTTATCCTATAATTTATATTATACATGAGTTTTATAATCTTATGTTAAAAGTAATTAGTGTTATATTTGTTCACTTTACTAATTTTAATGTCATATTTAAAAAGAATAGCGTTGAATCGTTGATCACATTTGACACCATTTGAAAATTCTTCTCTCACTCATCACTATATCACTATAACATCATTAACATTGAAGCCAAGCATTCAACATATAAATAAGCTTCTTCTCACTTGTTTCCTCGTTCTTCGCTTTCATTTTCTTCTTCCACATACTGGTACCACTTTTATCCTTTTTTTTTAAACATCATAATTAAGCCTTATATATCTACATTTTTTCCTTTGCTCAATTTTCTCTTATTATTTTTTCCCTTGATTATATACATTACAATCACGAACACAATGCATAACTATTCTAATTTTAATTCTATATATACATTACTATCATGCATATATTGGTAGATTTATTTATATAGATACAAATTCTATTTATCTAATTTCATATCCTTACATTGGTTCTATATATGTATATGTATCAGAGAAGAGGAGAATAATTTATTGAAGATGCCACAAGAGAGCTTCCATAATCCATTTTTCACTTCTCCTTCAAAGAGAGGATTGAAGGGTTTGGTTCCTAACAACAACAACAATAATAATAATGAAGCTTCTTCAAAGAATGCCATAGCAATAATAGAGGAAAGTTTCAATGATCATGAATTGGCTCAAAGAAAGGCAGAGGAAGCAGGTAATTAATTACATACATATATCACTTAATTATTAATCAATTGTCTCCTTTTAATTACTTTATTTATACATCATTCTATACTAATTAACGCCTAAATTAATATCCTATGATTTATATAATGCCTTTAAAAAAAAGGTTACTACATATATATTTCTTGCACTTCTAAACATAATTTCCATGTGATTATATAAGAAGATTTAAGAAATGACTATAAGAGAATAGTTTTTATGCATTAATTATCAATGATGATGTTAAACAAATTTATATTAATATAAATAAGAATTAGAAAAAACATTAACATCATATTAAATACAAAAACTTGTTATTTGAGTTGAGCATATTTTGTTAAAGTTTCTTCTATTATTAGTTGTTCCTAGTGTAAAATCCGGACGTAATCCGGACCAAATATTATTCTATTATAAAAACTTATTGGTATTTATTTATTGATAATAATAATTGTTATTTTTAATTCAAAAAAATTTTGATGTATAAAAAATTAAAAATTTATTGTATAATATATTAATATGTAAAATTATTCCATCTTTTATTTTTAGAGGCCAAAATAATTTTACTATTTTTCTAGTTCATATCAGTAAATTTTACTTAAATATCAAAATTATTATATTTTTATATTTAAATAAATATTATTATATTTAAATAAATATTGTTATACTCTGTTACTGTTATAGTAGTATTTTGAACTTTATATCACTTTGTTATTATTAAGTTTAAAGAGATCATGATGAGAGTTCATAGCTAGTGAAATGGAAACAGAAATTATGTTTATAAATACGCTAAATTATTTACATCTATTTTATTGTCTCTAAAGATGAAATTTCTACTTTAATAATTAAATTTTTTTTACTCTTAAATTAAATTGGTTGTTAATAGTATTACTCACTTCTTGCATGTACTGAGTTGCAAACAACACAACGAACTTAATTGTATAAAATTTTAATTTGGAAAGGGATCAAATTTTGGATATGTAATCTTTGAATTTTTAATTTGGACATACAAATTTTTTATTTGTTGATTATTAGTTAATTTTTGTCGTCTCTCTAACAGGACCATTTTAAAAGTAAAAATAATTTTCCAAAGAAAATTGTTTATCCTTATTGCTATTTTTTTCTTTTTAATTTTTAATTTTTTATTGTGGTGTAGTTCCTACTCCAAAAATAAAAAGTGATATAATTCTTTATCAAAAGTAAATGAGTGGGAAAAAGATACTTGAGTTGAGGCACAATTCTTGGTGTGATGTTAGGTTCTTATGACCCCGTGGAAAAGAAAAGAAACAAATTTCATGTTGTTCTTTTAAAGTAATTTATTTGTTTTTTTTTTTTTTTACTTTTTCTTTTGGTCAACCAAATCATTGCATGGACCCCATTTATTTAATAAAAGAAAAATAAATAAAAGAGAAGAAAACAAAAAAGTAATAGTTGGTTCTATATACTAAACAAACATTGGTTAGAGAAAAGAAAAAAAAATGTGATGAAGCAAAAGATTGTTATGGCAAAGCATGATGTTGATTGATCAAGGGTAATATAATAATACCCCACAAAAATAATATTAGTGTGGGTCCAAAATTTTGTGTGATATATATAGATTATTGTTGTGGGAGCATATAGTCTTTGACATTATCTATTAAGCCACTTCATCAAAGCTAGAAACACCATATATAATAATTTTGGTGCTATCTAATTAAGATGCATGCCACATTATTATTGTGATAACAAATGATTATTGTTTGTCAACTTTAACTTTAATCTTTGTTGATTGAGATTAAAGAAACTGTAATTAAACAGGATTAGATATTATTTCTTTGGTCTCTTTTTTTTTTTTTTGGTTTCCTACGGTATCTTCGGCCCGACAGGTCAAGGACTAATCCGTCGCGGTACTGAGCTCCATTTAAGGGTTTGTCGCTGGCCAATGGGTTGCTGCATGCACAAGGCGGGATTCGAACCCCCAACCTTGCTTAAGCGGCCTAGTGAGCTAACCACTAGACCAACCCAACTTGGTTTTTGGTCTCTTTAATTAATCTGAAGTTATAGTAATAAAAAAAGTCAAAACTCAATGAAATTGAAAATGAATTGAATTTGAATTATTTGATTAAAAAAAGAAAACATTAAAACTCTCTCCGCTTAAAATTTCTTGATTCCTTTAAATTTGTGTGAAAAAATCAGCTTGCATAAAGTTAATAATTAGAACTGTTACCCTAAAAATTACTATTACAACTCTTTTCATTAAAGAACATTCTTTGACAACTGGATATATAGTTGCATTGCTTCCAAGGATACTTTCACATTT